>NC_080672.1:313661399-314005149 GCF_030247195.1 Topomyia yanbarensis | reverse complement strand
AATTACGTAACGCTTTTAGGGGGGAGGGGGTGCGACAAGTTGTGACATAGGGGGGAGGGGGTGTTAACTAGATCGTTACGTAACATGTTTTCATCGAAAAAAAAAATTTTTTTCTTGGAATTTGTTACGTAACAGGGGAGGGGGGATGAAAAAATTTGTGACAATTTGTTACATAGAGGGAGGGGGAGTCAATTTTGAGCAATTTTTGCGTTACGTAATTTATGAAGTGTCCCAAATCTACGCATTCTAAAAAAACGTTTTCAGCAAATATTGAAATGTGCGCAATTTTTCTGTGAGCAAGTTTACGTTTACCGACAATCAACCTGATCAAACTTCGCTTCTCATTCGAAGGATTGTATCTAATACATATTTCGGAACATCTCTTCAAAAAGAGCTCATGATAAATAACAACTATGGGACCTTGGCTAAGAGATCAGTCCCAAGATCCAATTCCCACAATTTTCCAAAAGTCACCATGATAGTCCCCAATAGGTTCTCAATGAAATAATCAGACAATAAACTTCCAAAATTATTATTGTGCGATATTTAATTAAATTAGTCGGTATCAATTAATTTGTTTTTTTAGCCCAAATAATTTATTTCAACTATAATTCATTCTCGGATGACAAATACTGTGTTAAACTGAAGGTTGATGGCAACGTCATCAATCCTTGGTTTAGTTTTGGAACACACAAACACAATAGTAATCATGTCAAGATGATTGTCCACGAAATCGTTTCTACTTTCCATCCAAATTAAAAAGTATCCACGCCGTATTGTACCAACGCGCCGCCGTCGATTTTGGTGAATGGCGTCACCTAATACGTCACCGCCGCCGCCGGTTCAAATTACACAAACGCCGCCGATAACGATATTTTGCATCGGCTCACACCTCTATACTAAATTAGCGTTCTTGGTCGTTTTGTTTGAAGAGACGTGTTTAGAGAGCAGTTCGATTGACGGCGCCTTTCCACATTAGAGTGGTAGGTAGTGGTGGTCTATTCGAGCAATAGTGATGTTTCAGGACTACATTGTGAATGGCTTGGAGCTGTCTCGCATGGGAGTTCCGATGAAGTTTTATTTAATCATATTCCCTTGTTCTTAAATTTAAAGTCTATGGAGACCCATTTTATGTGAGTTTTACGCTATAAAAATATGCAACATGTTAACGTAATGCGTAAATAATGTAATCCATCATATTCTTCTAACTCTCCTAAATCATTCATTTTGATTCTAATTGATCTTCTGAATGACCTGTAAAACTTGCCATGAACGCAATGCTTATTTTGTTTTAGCTCAAGCTTAAGACTCCGCCAATTAAACTAATTTTAAACAAAAACAAAACAAAAACCATTGCAATAAACCTCAGGTTCAACGTTCCAGCCAAAGCCGGTGTGAAAAACCTCATCCAACTAAAGGTAATCCACTAATACCCAGCAGAGAGACCGAGAATGCTCAACGGCTCAACCCTGTCTGTGGCCTAAGCGTTCGTCTCGGGGCAACCAAAAGGGCCCAGAACTAGAACTCATTGATTCCGGAGCATCATTTCCCGCTTTCCTTCCTTTCGCAAACCCGTTGCTAGTTATTTAATAGGAACTCGCTGGCGGACTATTTAGAGAGCGAGAAACACAGAAAGAGCTGTTAGAACTGTAAAACAAGACAATTATCAAGTATTTTGAACTTCCCGGAGGGGCCGATGACCGGTCGCCCGTACGGTTAGTGGTTCCTCCGGGTTCGCACCCCCCCCCCCCCCCCCTACCAAGCGAGTGCGAACCAGCGAGTTCAGAGGCTATTCTCTTCCCCCGAACACTTTAATGACATTCAGCTCTTAATTAATTCATATCATCGGCACGACTGGCATATTCTAGTCAGTTCACCACAGCACAGTAGTGCTAAGCGCATCGGAGGACGACCGACGCGGTCGGTGGTGTGTGCCTTGAAAGTGTCAGAAAGAGAACAAGTAAATTAATGAACTGTAGAGCATAGGATTAATATCTGATTATGACACCCGCCTTGGTCCGTCGTCCCGGGTTGGATGGCATCATTTGTTCGACACTTGGCCGTTTGCTGGAGGACGATCGGTGGCGGAAGACGTGCACTTTGTGGGAAACCGATGGGTCCTCAACATGCCGAAGATCGCTTGGGAATCCCGCCCCATGCGCTGAATGTATGTGGTCATGCCTTACTGCCGGATCGCGATAATCAATCTTTACTGGTCGCTTCTCTATTCATCACACTTTCCTAGTTGTTGGATTGTTCGGTACGGTACGGTACGGTACTGAAAGCTGTGTGTTATCTCATCAGAAAGAATGTTTAATTTTCCGATAAAGAAATCATTGGTGCAGTAAAGTGCTGTTGAGCAAACCAGTCGTTGAACTTGTACTTGTATTATAGCGTGTTGGGTTCGCGACAGAATGACTTAACAAGCCGTTTAATACACGTAAAGACATCAAGATTGTGCTAAATGAAATGATAATAACCAACAATCATTGTTGCATCTTGCGCTTTCCAATTCTACGTATTACAACATTGATCTTTCAACTGCCAGATCGATCAGTGTTACCGCTAATTTACTATCTTTCACAATACACTGGGATCTTAGTTCCAGCGCTCTAATCCACGTGTTTTTAGTTTGTTCCACAAAATGATACTTTCTGCATGGATACCATGTTGAGTTGTATCAGTACTGAGTGGCGTAGATGATGGAACTGGATAAAAGCGGTTTCCGTTACTTAGGGCTTCATTTTCACTTTCATTAAATATTCTACCTAATGGTTACGATTAAGAACAACACTAGATCGAACGATCATTTGTCGTTTACTTTGTTCGATTGCAGCTTTAACTCAAAAATTAGTTGTATTTCTCCCATAGTTGCATATAAAGGGTGTTACGATCAAAAATTGGTCAACTTCAACGCGACACATTAAACAAAACATTGCATGTAGCATCAGGCCTACTATTCGATCATGATATTTGCTCTTCAGTTGTGAAAATGACATCGAAATGAGAGAGGAGCAAAATTTTGCTCGCTCATCGTAATTACCCGAACTCACCAAATTGGTGACATTGTTGAATGAGGCCAAACAAACTATCACCAGCGCAATAAAAGTGCTCGGAAAACGTTTGTCGACAGCCAAGAAGACTTGATCGGAGGAAAATCGAAAGCCAAGATGCACTTCAAGGCAAACTGGTGTTCTGCGGCGAGGAAAGTGACCCCAAAGGCGGTGCGAAACTTAAAAGAAGGAGTCAAACGAAGAGCGCAGCGATTCACTAAAAAGGAAGCTTGAGTGATTTTTTTTAAATGTTGTATGAAGAACTTGTCCAAGATTTGATTTTTGTATTAAAAAAAATGACATTCTTGTTTGGCCATTTTTTTTCATTAACATACAGGGTGACATGAAGCAAGTGTATACAACATTTCATGGCAACAAAATTTTATTACCAATAAAAATGAACAAAATTAAGGTGGATTAAAACACAGTATTACCTATGATTATGCTCAATACACATAATTGTGGAAATGGGTATTACGTATCCCGTGAATACCATGAAAGTCTACGCTGACACACTTTTAACAAAAAAGTATAATATTCAATTAGCTTAATCAGCATAAGTTCAATGTTATCTTCATGTGATCATATTTTGGAATGCAGTGGAAGGGGTTTGGAAAGGAAGGGAGGAGGGTTAATAGAGTGAGAGGGGAGAATGCGTCAGAAATCCTTTATCTTATTTCGGTACGCGGAGTCGAATAATGGAATGCGGGTATGAGGATGATTCCAGGGAGAGGGGAGGGGGTGCGATGAAGGGGGAATGTGTGAGGATAAGAGGGGGCTATGCAACACCCAACTGCATATTATACTTTCCATTTGAGACTTGGTATGAGAAAATCAGTTAAGTTATCGCCGAACAAGCGATATGACTTTAATCCTGTAATTTGTCCGTTTGACTTCCGGAATTGTCGATAGTGGACAACAGATTTCCCAAATGAACATCGTACACAGTGTTCGCTCTGGTTTTGTCCTCATATTAAACCCATACTTCGTGTACCAACTCAAACATACTCCTTCATACTAAAACACGTGCACGTGTTCGCCTGCACAACCGAACCTCATGTACGTACATGGTGTGCATACACCAGCGTACACAGTAGAGTGGGACATGGTTATATGAAAAAAATAAAATTTCGCTCCGAGTAACTTTTTGGGTTCCATTTGGCTCCCAGAACAACTCTGCAAATTTTTAGTTCGATCGGTGAAACTATATTTTTGCGCCCATGGTTTAAAGTTTACATGGGATTTTGTATGGGGAAAACGTCTTTTACCAATTAATTCTTCCAAGAGTCGCCCGTTACCTTCTAAAAATAAATAGATGTCTGATTTTTACAGGAAATTTGCCAAGGAAACAAAGTCTAGAAGACCATGAAACGATCTGATGCTTGTGGAAAAAGTTATTAAGCAAAATTCGATTGATGCCTTGAAGATCAATGAAAATTTTACTTTTCATAGCATCACTGCTGCTGACGGTCGAATTATATACAACATCTTTAACTTCCTCTTATTATGTACAAAATAAGACTCAATTTATCCCTTAAAACTCTTGCGAAGTGGCCAAACAGTATAGATAAATGATTTAGACACATTTAGAGAAGATCAAAACAAAATTGCATATAATTGGACAATTAACAGCAGTGGTGCTAGAAAGAATGAATATATTATCAATCGTCAGAGCATCAAGGTGTTTCAGTTTAATAACTTTTTTCTCAAGCATCAGATCGTTTCGTAGTTTTCGAGACTTTGATTCGTTGTTATATTTCCTACAAAAGCCACATAACGGTTTATTTTTAGGAAGCAATGGGCGACTCCTGGAGGAATTATTTTGTGAAAGTTAGTTTTCCCATATAAAATCCCATGTAAATTTTAAACAGTGGGCGCAAAAATATAGTTTCAAGGATCGAGCTAAGAATTTGCACAGATGTTCTAGGACCCAAATGGCACCCAAAAAGTTGCTCGGAGTTGGAATCTATTTTTTGTCCCACCCTAGTACACAGGTTCGTGGCACCAGTTTTCTCTTTCTCACTCTCATCACCACTAGCGTTGGCTCTTTTTGACTTGTGCGAATCGTTCTAGTGTACGACCCCGGTGTACGTACACACATGTTTGAACTATGTGAATTTATCATAGGAACTTGGTGAGTTCTCCGGGGACATCAAAAACCGACAAAAGTGGCCAAAGTGGTCAAAACTAGTTTGATTGACCATTAGTGATCTAGACCCGCACAACCAAGTAGCAATCACCTTCTAATATGTTTTACATCTTTCGGACATCATGGTGTTACTAGTTTATATAGGTATTTGCTACGTGACCGCACACTTCAACCCTTAACTCCGGCACCAGAGGTCCGATCAACTAAGAATTCAACAGCAGCTTATGAGAACGTAATACCGTTCATTTAAAACAAAGTTTATGAAAATCGGTTTAGTCACCTTTGAGAATCTTATGTGAGATTAAATGACACATATGCACAGACATTACACATTCGGTCATCAGCAGGGGCAGCAGGGACAGGAGTACAGGGGCCTGACTCGTACCTACTGCGAGTTGAGAAGTTTTACTAGGGTGTGATGGAGTTTGGCTGGTTTGGGTTATGCTAAATCTCTATAAAAAGCCATAATTCTGTCAGCAGCTCCGACGAAGTGAATCTGTGCCGCTTCTGTTAAGATCCCAAGATTTTAGTAATCAAAGATCTTGGCAATAAAAGCACCCTAGCCCACCCGGAGTGCCAACCGGCACATCAGAATTGACACCAGTAATATCCTAATTACGGTATACTGGTCATGGCAAACGCCAACGGGCAGATCATGGACCATGAATTGGACGGTGACTTTGGGCTGACAGTCGTATTGTTCTGCACTCTGAGTAAGGAAGAGTGGCACCGTCTTGAAACGGCGAGCAGGTCAACGGCGCGACTGCCTCCGTCTCGGTAAAACCTTGCAGACCTCCGGGTACGTTCAAAGCTCGTTACCAGACTCGGTGGTAGTAGGTTCAGCTGTATCATTCCTGATTAACGTTGATATGGCTCTGGACTCGATCCCCATGAAGGGTCGTGTACAACCTTCGATTGACCTTACTGATTGGATCACAATAAACGACTACATACAACAAGTTGAGCTGGAACGGGCTGGAGGGGAGACCCACCAGCATGGAGACATCCAAAAAATCCAAATGTGAGTAGAGATGCATATGGAGCAAAGGAGTACGCTGCAGAGATCATCTGTTACGCCAGTGGTAGTCACAGGGAGTACCAGCAGCAGCTTGTCACAGAGTGCGCCACATAGAAGCTAACGGGAGATGGGGTTACTACATTGAGTGTTCACCCCGAGATCAAGTAGCTACACCACTCTGAATAACTCACATCTTAGGCAGTCGCACTGGACGGAGCCGAGAAAAAAGATCAACGAGCTCAATGGGTTCGTGAAGGACAAGCATAGTGTGCACACCAAGATGAAGCAGCTAATGACGAGTATTAAATCGGCCGTAACAGCTGCTGAACACGAGCAGAAGGCGCTCTTGATGAAGCTGAATCAGCCGAAAAAAGTCTGATGGAATCCGCAGAACACGCGATGGCAGAAACTAAGATGACACCGAAGAGTCACAACAAATACTCACTCGAAGAGGAACATGCCGAGGGAGCAAGGGACCCGAAAAAGCAGAAGAACGAGTTAGAGTGCACCAGCGACCAGAGGAACATTGGGAAAGACCGTGGTTGGTGCGACGTGAAAAGCCAGCATGCGAAGCGGAAGTAACGGAAACAGAAGAAAGAAAGCGAAACGTAATCCTCTTCGGGAGAGGTACAAGGGCGATGCACTGATCATCGAAGCGAACGATAAGACTTTATAGGCGTTTCTTCTCCAGAAAGTGAAAGAGCTGAAGGAGGAAATCGTTTAGGGGCACCCAGGCGGCGATTCAACTACCGGCGGTCGTTGCCAATAATCTGACGAAGACCGGCCAGATAAAAGTCGGTGTACTCGCTGAGAGTCGCTCCGCGAGTTAACAAAGAGTTAGAGCACCTCGGTTATCAGACGAGGAACTGCACGGACCCGGACAGGTCTGTACTGTGTATAAAATGCAAAGAAAAAGGGCACGTTGCTAGAGACTGCACAAAGCAACCAAGGTGCATGATCTGCAAACCTGAGGCTGGACACGACCACTTGACGGACGGCTTCAAAACAGCGAAGACAGGCAAGATAACCCAGCATAATCTCGCTCATTGCGACATTTCATAGCAGTTGTTGTGGCAGTCGACAACAGAAACGAAGTTGCAATTATTGCGTTGCCGTATCGTGTTCCTCCCGATAACAGGATAACTGGATGGTGGATAGTGCAGGGATGGCGGCAATCCAAATGATGGGCGGTTTCCCTGTTCAAGAGGTGGTGGATAACACACACGAAAGCTTAGTAATCGCCAGGATCAACGGACCAATATTCGTATGTAGCTGTTATGCTCTCCCTCCGTGGACACCAGTGCAGTACAATCGGATACTGGACGCACTAACTGACTCGTTAGTCGGACAAACGCCGGTTGTTATTGGAGGAGACTTTAACGCTTATGGAATATCAGACTGACCAACGCAAGCGCTTACTGTTTGGTGGAAGCCGTGACTGAGCTGGTTGTAGGACTGTGCAGCGAAGGTTCTACTACCACATTCCGTAAAGACGGCCCGGGAATCCATCATCGACATAACATTCTGCAATTCTTCGCTTATGGATAACATGAGTTAATGAACAGTACACACAAAGCGACCACCAAGCGATCCAATATACCATTGATCCGCGGTATTTATTTGTAACACGGAGAGCTTGAGCTTGTGCGACCACGAAACATCTTCCAATGTGCAACTCCTGGTAATCCTAAAGTGTTTCTGATCAATACCGGCGCCGGACAGGCCCGAACGTAGATCGCGGAAGGAAAGGGAAGGAATTGTTAGTCCGATACTTGCTAGAGTCCGTATATACTACTGCGCACTCCAGAAGTATCACAGGAGGAGGATATTTTTGTTAGTAGAGTATAGAAGTTGGATATACTTCTTCTTTACCGACGCCAGAGAGGTGATTTCACTACCTGGATTAGAGATATCGATCCACCAATTTCATGGACCGGGGACCAACGGCTTTACTTCCCTTCCGAAGGAAGACGTGACCACAGATTTTTTCACCTCAGAAAAATCTCAACGACCTCGGCTGGAATTGAACCCAGGAACCCAACTGGAATAAGTGGCGGTCACGCTTACCACTTAACCACCGGCGCCGTCTGTCGCGGTATTGAATTGTAAAACGGAGAGTGAAAAAAGGCTATCGGAAGTGGAAAATAAAAGGCTTCGACAAGAATCTTTTCGTGGAATCACTTCTCACAACTTCACTCCAATTCCGAATGCCGATGAGCTGTTGGAAATTGTAGCGAAGGCATGTGGCGTAACAATGCCGAAGAAAATAGAGCCGATGACTGCCGGTACCCGGCGTACTGGTGGAACGAAAGGATCGGCATTCTCCGGGTTGCCTACCTAAAAGTCAAAAAACGCATTCAGAAAGCAAGATCTGGCAGTCAAAGAAGAGTATAAAGTGACATTCTGGGCAACAAGGGCCACTTTTAAATGCGAGATAGTGCTAAGCAAGACCACCTGCACAAGAAGCTATGCGGAGAAGTAGACGCTAGCCCCGGGAGCAATGCTTACCATGCCAGGATCAAGGGTACAACGACACGAGCTGAAATGTGCGCTGACAAAATGAAGATTACAGTGGAGGGTCTTTCCCGAAGCACGACCCAACCGCATGGCCACCGACACCGTTCGTCGATGCAGACGGTGGAAATGCTGGAGACAATCGAATTTTCAACGACGAGCTCCTTATAATGGCGAAAGGGCTGAAAGCGAAGAAAACTCTCAGTCCGGACGTATCTAGTATCCCCAACGTATCACTGAAGACCGCAATCCTCGCGTTTTCGGACATGTTTAGGATGTTCCTACATAAATGCCGGAACGATGGCTACTTCCCGAATCGATGGAAGATCCAAAAGCTGGCGCTGTCAAAACCAGAGAAGCCAACAAGAGATCCAACATCGTATCGGCCTATATGTCTATGCTGGATACTTTTGGTAAACTTCTGGTAAGGGTCATCCTCAATAGGCTGACTGACGAACTACGCTGAAAGTGAGAGCGGACTATAGCAGAGGCAGTTCGGGTTACGGAAAGGGATCTCATCCACACAATCATCGCGAGCGCGGAGAAAGTATCGAAGCAAAAGCGAAGAGGTTATCGCTACTGCGCCGTGGTAACGATCGACGTGAAGAACGCGTTCAACATTGCCAGCTGGGTAGCGATCGCCGTAATGCTACACAGAATGCTACTACCCGCATTCCGTGCAGCGTTACGACGATCGCCACACAGTTGGCACTGTTGAACGCGTTCTTCACGTTGATCCTTACCACGGCGCAGTAGCGATTACCCATTCTCTTTTGCTTCGACTATCTGCGCAAGGTTGTGAAAAGCGGCTTTCAAAGCCGAGTACTGGTCTACGAAACGAATATTAGGCAGAGGTCGTTTAGGGCCACGTCGGGAATACCTCAGGGCTCCATACTTGGTCCAACGCCCTGGAATATAATATACAACGGACTGTTAATACTGGAACTGCCCAGGGGAGTTGTGATCGTCGGCTTTGCAGATGACCTTTTCCTAACGATAACTGATGCGACCTTCGAGAAGGTGGAGATGTTGGTAGCAAAGGCTTCGTGGAAACCTGGATGGCTGACGTCAAGTTGCAGCTGACTCACCACAAGACGGAAGTAGTGCTGGTCAGCAAACGAAAAAAAATCCAGCGTGTCGTGATCAGCATCGACGGACAATTCCATTGGTGCGTGCGCTGAGGCACCTGGGTGTGATAGTCAACGATTGGCTAAATTACAACAGCCATGTCGACTATGTATGTGAGAAGGCTACGAGAACAACTAACGCATTGGCAGGGATCATGCCAAATCACGGAGGAGCAAGAGGCAGCACGAGACGTCTCCTAGCGGGTATATCATCTTCAATACTGAGGTACGGCGTACCGGCCTGGGCTTGTGTGATGAACTCAAAGCGGTACCGGACGAAGTTGACAAGCACGTTTCGCCTAATGGCTGTTCGTGTCGCGAGTGCGTACAGAACGATATCGTCTGAGGTGGTATGCGTAATTGCCGGGATGATTCCCATCTGCATCACTATGGCTGAGGACATGGAATGGTATCAGCGGAGAAATGCATGTAATACAAGGAGATTGCTCCGAGCGGATTCGTTGGCTAAGTGGCAGCAAGCGTGGGACAACGCGGAGAAAGAAAAGTGGACCAACCAACTCAACCCAAATGTGTCGGTATGGGTGCAGAGGAAACTTGGTATGGTGAACGTCCATTTGACCGATGTTTTGTCCGGCAACGAATGCTTCCGGAAGTACCTGCATCGGTTTGGACATACTTCGTCACCCCTTTGTCCGGAGTGCGTTAATGTGCAAGAGACGCCGGAACAAGTGGTCTTCGAATGCGCTAGGTTCGAAGTAGTTCGAAGGAGCCTAGTGTGACAGTTGTCAATATCGTTGAAGAGATGTGCCAACAGAGTGGTTACGAGTACTCTCCGAACTGCAGAGAAAGTGGCGAAGGGACAACAAAGTAGCGCCATCAACTAGAAAGCCGCCGTGAAACTACAATTCGGGAGAAATTCCTCCAGCGAGGAACTCTCCACCGCCCGGTGTAGACTAGGTCCACCGCCGGGAACCAGTTGAGTAGTACGCGACGTAGCACCGGGTTCGGGTCATCGGAACGACAGTGAACCGGACCTTAGGCTTCCCGAAATCACCAAGCCGACCTCGACACCCTAAAGGGCGAACACGAAATTATTGCGACACCGAAAATGTCATGCCAATTTTCTTGTAATGTTTAAAATCAAACCAAAATTTTAGGGTAGTTTTATACATATATTTACTTCAAAAATCAAAAGAAAAGTTAATCGATGGAGCCTTGAGGGTAAAATTGAACGCATTTTCGCTTGATGCCCTCCATCAAAGTCTTTACAGTGTCATCCGGTACCAGTTTCTCAGTTTTTTTCCATTTTCTTAACATGCCCTTCTCGTCTTTGACTGTCTTCTTGCTCTTCCGAAGTTTCCGCTTCATCATTGACCAGTACTGCTCCTCCGAGCGCAGCTCCGGACAGTTTGGCGGATTCACTTTTAGAATAGTGGCATGATGCCAAATCTGGCCAAAATAGCGGAGCTTCGTCGTGCTGCTGCAAGAACGGCAAAAGGCGCTTCTCGAGGCACTCTGATTTGTAGATCTCGCCATTTACTGTGCCCTTTGTCTCGAAAGGCTCACTCCTCAGTCCGCAAGAGCAGATGGCCTGCCAAATGAGATATTTGGAGGCGAACTTCGACATTTGCTTCTTCTTAAATTTGTCGTCCACATAGAACTTGCTCTTGCCGGTGAAAAACTCCAACCCCGGAATTTGCTTAAAATCGGCTTTTATATACGTTTCGTCATCCATCACACAGCAGCCATATATTGTCAGCATTTTCTCGTAGAGCTTCCGTGCCCGAGTTTTAGCCGTCGATTGTTGCCGCTCATCGCGGTTTGGGAAGTTCTGTACCTTGTATGTATGTAGTCCAGCTCTCTTTGCATTCTGGACGTAGCTCTGCGACATGCCGATCTTTTTAGCCAAATCACGGCTTGAGACGTTGGGATTTGCTTTAATCATCCGCTTCACCTTTCCCTCCGTCTTATTGTTCTCCGGTTCCGGTTTTCTTCCAGCTCCTTTGCCGTGGTCCAACGTCAACCGCTCCTGGAACCGCTTCAACACTCTGGAGATGGTCGAATGGTGAATGTTCAACATTTTTGCCAACTGCCGGTGCGACAAGTCAGGAAATTCCAGGTGTTTGGAAAGAATTTGTTCTTTCGACTCGTGTTGGTTCACCGCCATTTTCGTTGAATCGAAAAACACGACTTCGAGTTTGACAGTATGTAAACAATACACATCAATGAAAAAGTGTGCAAAATTTGGTTGATATTTACCCAATGGTAAAAAATTTATGCCCTGTTGAATGTGTCGCAATAATTTCGTGTTCGCCCTTTATTAGGTAGCTCGTGAGTAGGCTAGATCCACCACCGGGGATTAGAGCGAGTAGGTTGGGATGAAATGGAGAGCTAAATGACCCACGGAAACGAACATTGGAATCGGGAGAAATCTACCGCCGGGAAATTCATAGTGGCAGGTTATGGGAGCGTTATACGTTCCATTGGAAACTAAACTTGTGTAAATCGATTTAGCCATATCTGGGAAACTTATGTGAGTTTAAACGCCACACAAGTGCATACAGACAAACGTTTTCCGATCTCGGCGAACTGAATGGCCCTCCGGGCCTCGGTTACACAGTAAATTTTTAAAGTGATTGCATAGCCTTTCTTTTCCTCTTGTTCTCATATTTCAAGGCCAATTTTCAATATAAAGTTATGTCTTTCAATACTCAACAATATACATTCGTGCAAGAAACATCTATTAGGCAGAAACTAGTTATACATAGCAAGTTTCGAGCCTTCAAGATTGACTGTTCGGGCCGAAACGTTAGTGTGGTACGCAATCCAACGGGAATCGGTTTTATATCGAGTTTACCGATGTATCCTAGCACTTCCAGATGGTGAATTGGTAGACTACTTTTTCTTTAAACCTCGGAAAATTAACGAGAAATCTCGAGTTTCCATTAGACCCAATTTGCGGTAAGCCCCTTTTAAACGCCTGCTAGTACTGGGGTTACCTCCATGGTCATTGCTAATAGCAACAAAAAATATTTACAAATTTCATAAATGGCAGTACACGTATATTACTTTGAATTATAAGAAAATACGAAAATGTCACTTTCGGATAAATTGTGAGTCACCCCCTTTTGGATGCAAGCGATTCATATCTTATATATCTCGCGTGTTTTTTGTAAACGGCCAATAAGCCTACTGTCAAAATTCACTTTGAGAGAAAAATCCAGGCAAACCGTAATTCGCAGATAATGGATGTTAACGTTTTATGAAAGAGAAAAGTTTTGTCTGTCGTTTACTGCTTTGATTTATAATCGGCGATTAATGGTTTGTCCACAATTTCCTCTCAAAGTTGATTTTGACAGCATGCTTACTGGCCCTTTTCAAAAAAAACGCGAGAAATGATCTTATAATCAAAAGGCACTCATTCGAAGCTGACGCCTCGCACGTTAATATCTACTAATTAAACGCCACTGCTACCGATCCGTGTTGCTTCCGAAACACGCTGTATTTGGGCTGCATCGAACTGGTAGTAGCAATATGAAAATAACAGCTACCGATCACAGCTGCCACTGAAACACCTAAACACACGCGGGACAATCAATAACCCGGAGAAGATATTTAAAAGGTAATGAAAATGAAAATACTGACACCACCTGCACCACCACCCGCTCCGACTGACTGCTCTGTTTTCAAATATGTTTAACTAACAGACAAGAGTAAATTTCACTCTCAAAATATTTGTGTTTTCACTCTCGAACAAAGTTTCCTAACGAGCGCAACACGCTGTTTATCGTAACGCAATGCACATGCATAGTGGGACGAGTGTGAAATTTTCGTTTTTCACAAACCTTTGGAATAAACAGGTAGGTAAACAAATCGACAAACACTGGTGGTATCCGGTACGGTAGGTGTTCTCTAGGTTATTTGGACTCGATCAAAGTGTGCTTAGAGTATTAGAGCTTTATTTCTTAACGAGTTTCGGTCAAGAATTTTTTTCCAATTGTTATAAGTAGAACACAAAAAAAGAAAATCGGTTTCAATAATTATTATTACATAACATATAATAAGTGAAAGTGAGGTCGAAAACATTATTGTTTAAATATTTTCTAGTTGTATTATGATCACATTTTAAAAAAATTACTGACCGAAACATTTATACCTACAAAAAATGCTGCACAAACCATGGACTAGTTATGGCGAATGTTTGAAAAGTATTGAAATGAATTTCTATTCCAGCCAATAACCCAACTTACGAACCCTTGAGCTTGAAATATCTATCATAGTTTAAGTGATACGACCCACTGTGCTATAGATTGCAAAAGGGCCAAGATATCCCCGAAAAGTACAAAGTGGTTGTTTAACCCGACAACCGGCCCCGCACCATGATCAGTTCAGAAAAAAATGTAAATTAACATAAACTTTTTTTTACTGCTGCGTCCGGTCATTCCACGTGCAACTTGATGAATCCAAGGGCAAACATTTATCTTGCTGAATCGGAACATGTCGGTAGGTAAGTTACATGCTGCTTCTACGGATTAGGAAATGGTCTTTCGAAAATTTAACGAGTGGAAGAAAGGGTGTGCTTCAAATACATCCGAAGGTTTGGGTAATCAAAACAAAAGGAACAAACACAATGCGCGACGAAATGGCGATGCATATGACAACTGTCGCCGGAGATTTTGTCACCTCCGCAATCTGTATGTGAGATGGGTTAGTTTCGGGTCCTGAGTCCCTTTCAACTTTGATATTGTAAGGTAGTTTGCATAACATAAAAAGACATCCACTCACTACTCCTCCATTCTTGTATGCAGGAGGGACGTCTAAGTTCATTTTTACTTTCTAAAACCGCTACCAAAATCAATGCCAGCGCAATAAAAATAAAAAGTAACCTCAAAATGAAATGGAACCTCTAAAATTCAATAAGCACCCGTCAATAATAACGAAAAGTTACTAGTGATATGAAACATTACCGGAACGTCATTCTGAGTAAATTTCAAACTGGCAACAGCTAGACTTGATCCGGTAGTGTTTATTTGACCAACTAGGACTAATGCACGTGGGGAATACGCACGGTCTTGTCTGAGTGAATCATGACTTTTGAACTATGTATGAGGGTTGAGGATTAACAATTCAAAAGAAGAATTCGGCAGTCATATCAGCACGAAGAACAAATGTTTTATTGTCGTACGTCGGGTCAAAACCAATAGACCCCAAATTTTGCACAGTTGTTTGGGACACCAAATGGAACTAAAAAAGTGCAATATAATCGCACTTCCAGAATGAAAATCATTTTTAATTTTGGCACGTATTTACAAAAAGGAGAATATTTATGAAGACAAGCATTGAAAAATGACATAAAACAATCTCACCAGCTCTGAATAAATAAATTCATGAGGTTTCTGTGAAGAATTCTCCTCCATTTGTGAAATTGTTGCATCAGCTACTCAGATCCAGGCGGCGTTGCAGGCGCTAAGCGGAACGAGCTGGCGTATTTTTTCGCGTCTTGCGTCTCTTGGGATCGCCACTAATTCTTCAACTGCCGGATCGGAGATTTTGACGGGGAAAAACACTTTTCGCTGTTTTTGGACAATGCACTATGATTCTTTACACTTTATAGGGACTATTATCGTCCTTGCATCGGGAGTCGACGGCCCGGAATGCAGGGGAAAGCTTTTTATGGGCACTTGATCGGGTACACTTTGTCGGGTTTTAGATCACTCGCGACGAAAGGAAAAACGCCGGAAAACGTTAAAATCTTCCACTTCACTCACTAAAAAACGCTTGTTCAAAACTTTTTTCGCAATTTAAATCACCGGGAGGCAATAAACTGTGCCGGAAAACTAAAAATTTAGCCGACTCGAATGGAGCTTTAGGGGAGCCAACCACTAGCGACGAAGGTCAAATCTTCTCCCAGATCGTATCACTCATCAAGGTGAATCTAAATTTGTGTAACTCTTCACCCTATTCTACTAACAAAAACTTCTTCCCGTGGCAACCGTGGAGATGCAGAGGTGTACACGGTCTCCATAACATCTTTTGTTACACTAACATTCCTTCCCGTCCCCGATGACTGTAAGGACGTGGCCGTTGTATCAAAGTATAGAACTATCGAAACGTGCGCATTGAGGATGGATAAATACTCCCGGGCCCCATTCGTTGATTGTCTGTGCAATTTCGCTTGTTCTTGTCAATCACGGAGTAGCAATTACGAATTGTACGGTAATCATGCTTATGCTCATGCTCATGCAAATCAGATCTGTACATTTTAAGTTCATCCCACACAAATCCGAAAAATGTTTAGGAACTGTGGCATGTGATTTTGGAATTTTTCTGTATTCTTCTTCTTTTTGCAGCGATTTGCTATCTGGCTTGTGTCAATAAAGAGCTGAATTGTAGCGTTCAGCCGATTTCAGGGCTTTCACTTAAAACTTTGATTTTTACACCGTTAACATTTTGATTCTGAGTCAAGAATCACGATTTTCTGTTTTTAGGCTGAATTGTGAAGTAATGGAACAAATAATTATGTTGGAAAAGATCTATTCTTGATAAATTCAGTTGCCGGAAATTCTTCATGTTATCGACATCAACTGGAAAATTTCTCTTAGTTGATCATACGCATACGTAACAAGTACTCTCATACTGTTTTCCATACTGAACTATTTTCAAAAAAATGCAAAAAAAAATAATTAAAAGTTCTCCACAAACCGACAAGTAATTTAAAAAGAATATAATATTATTTTGTACTACTTGTTAGTGTGAGAATATAAACGTTGATTGGGAGCACTGTACTGAAGAGAGTGACCTATTTTTTGCATTATTCACTCGTGAAAATTTGCACGAATATTGCTTTAAATTTCGAAGAGTGTAGCGAAGGTATTCTAAAATTTCGATTTTGAAATGAACATTGTACACTACGCAATACGTAATAACCGCATTTAATAAAAATCTATTTTGGTGGTCAAATATGGTTCGAAATGATTTTGAGTTTGAAACCAATTTAGAACTGAAAATAAGAGTCCTCAAGTCAAGGTGTTTCAGAGGTGTTAGATGTAACACTCTGTTCTGATGATATTACGCATGAGTTGGCGAACTGGCTCGTACTAAACAAGCTCGAACAGTCGTTATCTGATCATAATTACATCGTCTTTGATTTTTTAAATGTCTCACTAGATATCGTCATAAATAGTAAACCCAAATCTACGAACTGGAATCTCTATGAAGAGGGCTTGGCGACTGGGTTTCATGGGTATCTTCCGACGATTGAATCTCCGAGTGACTTGGATGAGGTCGTGGATAAAATAAGCTCACTCATAGTAGCAGCATACCAAGAGGCTTGTCCGCTTCGAGTTATGCGTGCTTCTAGAGGAACACCTTGGTGGAATACCGAACTTGTTCGACTTAAAAAGTTATGTAGGAGAGCTTGGAATCGCAGACGCAGAGACGGGCATTTAAGTTGGCTCGCAAAGCATACAGAAATGCCCTTCGATCCTCTGAGCGAAGTGGTTGGAAAAGCCTCTGCACAAATGTCTCAAGTCTCAACGAGAGTAGTAAATTAAATATGTTACTTTCGTTGACGTTTTCGAAAGGCTTTCATGTCAGTTCAATTAGAACTGCTAATGGTGAATACTCGCCTGTCGAAGATGTAGTACTCAACTGTCTTTTTGACACACACACTTTCCAGGCTGCACGGAGCCATCACTGACTGTCGCTGAGTTTTTTCAGGTAGTTCTGATTCCTAGGCGTTTGCTCGTAGACTTGTGACAATCGAATCGATCAAATGGGCGATTCAAAGTTTTGCTCCGTATAAGGATATGAACACATCAAGCAAATTTTGAAAAGGGTTCTTACTTGTAGTCTTGCAACAGGATACATTCCACTAGCGTGGCGGGAAATAACAGTCAAATTCATTCCCAGAGGTGACCGCGTCACTTATATCTTTCGAATCCGTTTTGGAGCAGCACGTGGTCATGGGGTACCTTCATATATCACGAGCTGGATACACGCAATGCCTAGCAATCGACATCTGTGCGCATCGTTAAGACAAGTAGAGGTAAGGAAACTGAGTGTCTGCGGATGTTCTTAAGGTGGTGTGCTGTCATCACTTCTATGGAACCTTGTCGCTGATGGCTTGTTGAGGAAATTTAATTAACTTGGGTTTCCGACGTATGGTTTCTCCGATGATTATCATATAATTTGCATTTGCATTAACACACTTTTTGATTTGATGCAAGAAGCCTTTTTGTGTGAAGTGCTTTTGAGCAATGGTGTAGTATTGGACTATCATTTAATCCAAATAAAACATCAATGGTGCTTTTCAAGCATTACAGCCGGAACTCATCTATTGTAGTTCTTTGACTCTGAAATTATTATCGCAGATCAAGCTAAGTACGTTTGGGTAATTCTTGACTCAAAACTTAATTGGACAGTTCACATCGATTTCAGGATCAAGAAAGCTTGCATAACTTTCGGCCAATGTAGACGGGCTTTCGGCAAATCTTGAGGACTCAAACCCAAGTACAGTCAGTGGATCTACACAACAGTTGTTAGACCAATACTGTCATACGGGTGCCTTGCTTGGTGGCAGAAGGAAGAAGTAATGGCAATCCAATCAAAGCTAAACCATCTTCAGAAGATGGTCTTGATGGCGATGACTGGTGCGTTCTCGACAACACCTACTGCTGCTCTTGAACATAAAACCACTACATGTGTTTCTGAAACAAGAAGCACCTTCTTGTGCATACCGTCTTAAGATTACTGGGCTCTGGAACAGTAACCCAATAGATCGTGCAATTAACCACACAAGACTATGGCCCCAAATGGTTACTTGGGATGAGTATACACTTGCTCCCAGTGACCTTACATTCACATGTAGTTTTCCTTTTGGAACTTTCAATGTGAGAATTCCTCTTCGCGAGTAATGGTTGTCTGGCTGGATGGAGTGACAACTTGAAGAAAACAGAGTTTGTTATACTGACGGTTCTTTATTGGAGGGCTGAGCAATTGCTGGTGCCTATTGTCATGAAATGAAAACCAACCTCATTCGTTTGGTAGGTATTGTAGGAAGGTAACCTTTGCGATTCTGTGTGGCGTACAATAAGCATTTGAATAGGGAATTTGCGGTAAAAGAATCTATTTTTGCTCCGACAGCCAGGCTCCCCAAAAAGCACTTAGTTCGGCAGATTCGAGATCGAAATTAGTAATCGCATACGGAAACTCAAATCGAAGAACTTTCAACTGCTATCTACCTTCTATGGGTACCCGGTAATTCCGGTATTACTGGAAATGAATGGGCGGATGAATTGGCTAGAGCTGACGCTGCGATTGTCCTCGTTGGTGCAAAACCAGTTCTACCACTGTCGATAAGTTGGATAAAGCACAAGATTCGCTCTTGGGCTGCATCCGAACATGCCAGCGTAGCTTGCAAACTTGCGTTCAAACAAAGACTTTTCTGCCGGATGTGAGTCCGAAAATGTCAAAGATTTTGTTGCATTTTTCCAATCACAACAGCAGTATTCTAGTCAGGGCACTGACTTGACATTACACACTCATTTATCACATGGCTACTACTCAGCGCGCTGAGTATTATTCATATGATCTTTGTGAATCTGATTACGGAACATCCTATCATTTGATATGCAACTGCCCTGTAGTAATGCAATTACGTATCCGGATTTTTGGTTCTCCCTACTGAGATGAACTTATGTACAGAGAGGTGAAACTGAAGGATATGCTATTGTTCCTAACACAGTGTGGGAAAGAGCTATAGTTTTAGCCGTATTTGAATGAAAATATCTCTTCGGGTGTATTGTCGTTCTGTTATCTCAATATCCTCTTGGGGGTGTTTATATATCCGCTCACTGCTTAAATAATTTCTAAATCCCTCCGGGCACCATGGGCCACAAATCGATTTTTTGGTCGAAAATCCAGAACTTATGATCCGTTAGTACTAGACCTTCAGTGTCTTTGGAACAAATTCTCTACAATAAAAGCCCTTCATTTTAGGGAAAACGAAATTAGGGTGGTCCTCTCGATTCTTGAAATAAAAAAATTATCTACCGAATGAAAAAATATAGGAGAATATGACCTTCCAAAGAAATATAGAGAAATCAATTTTGAGTAACTTTGCTGAAAACGCTGAAACTCTATCTTCAACGGTTGTTATTTGACAGCGATTTCCCTTGTTCCGCGTAGGGTGGCTCTTAAAAATTCAGTTTTTTAATATATCATCTTTGAAGTTGATTTCTCGTGAATGTCGTCTTCGAACAAAAGTTAGCTTTTTCAAATGCGCACATTTCTTCTTCAGAGACCAACTCATTAATTGTTATATAAACAGAGTTATTGACGATTTTATGATCAAAATTGGACATTTTCTAAGTTAAATAACTCAGAGGGTGGCAAAAAGTGGCAATCAATGTTATCACCATCTGATAGTGCTTCAAAAATACTACAAAATAAGGGGTACATGGTTTGTCTCCTTGCGACTCTTCATGTGAAATGTTTGCTTATAAATTACCTCTGTTATAGAGAAGGTATGCGGTATTCATCTAAATTCGTACTTAAAATATATATTAATCATAGTCGCCGTTCTTATATACACACACACATTCGGATCTCCGATGCAAATCAAATTTAATGGTGCTCTCGGAAGATGTTATCCTAAACTTGTTTCGTGGAGTGAAATTGTACATAAAACATGTGGTTTTTGGACTACGGTTTATAAAATGAATGTTTGGAGTATTTGCATGGCATACGTTTTATTCGCATGGCAAAAAAAGAAATTATTATCAACATATTACAATTTATTGAAAGCTCGAGTTTATGGTAAAGGAAGCACCCTTTGTTTAGCATTCTTTTATTAATTATATTACCACCTCTGTTTCAGTTCACTGTAATTTGCCCTAATAATTTCCCAAAATACCACCTACAAATTAAAAACGGCAGTTTAGACTTCTAAGGATGGTGCAAATATGCGATAATTCAACAATTTCGACTGCTCTAGGAGATTCAGGGATTCTGTCAAGTGACAGTTTTTATGTTGATTTTAGGCTTTAAGATAGAGATTCTATCAGGATTCAGGGAAATAGTGTAAAACTGGTGCTGCATAATTTTTTTTTTCAAAAATTCAGATTTTTTTTCATTCTGGGACGATTTTTCCACAAGAAATAATAGGTAAAAGGTAACCAGGTTGACGTACAAGCTCTTTACCGATTAAGTGGGTTATTCCACTTTTATTCAAAAAAGGTACTTTATTTTATCAGTGTAGAAACTGTTGAAACGCTGAGAAAAAAATTTACCACTGAAAAAAATCAATAACTTAGTTTTTTAAACTAATAAGTTGGTCTCCAAAGAAAAAATAGACACTTATCAGAACAAAATTTCAAAATTTTTGGAAAATTGACTTCAAAAGGATTTTATTGAAACTTTATTTTTTTTAAAAAGTCAGGCCAAACCAATTAAAAGAAAACGCCGTAAAATAAAAGCCTCTGTCGATAGATTAGGAATTGTCAACAAAGTTACTCAAACATGATTATTTTTTAATTTTCAGTAGGGCTTTATACTTCTATTGTTAATGTTCAGGAGAAATTATTTTCATTTCAAAAATCAAGGAGACCACCTTGTTTTTTACACCGAAATGAAGCGCACTTATTGCGAAGAAATTTTTTTGAAGACTAACGTTTCGGCCACTTTTGGTGGCCTTTTTCAAGGTAAAATCTAGACTAGTGGTTTTGGTCGGATTTGTTTATTGTCAACGGTGGGAGGTTCGGTGATTTGGCGCAATTCCATGAACTTGATATTATGTGGTTTTTCCGCGTTAAAATACAATCGTTAGCAGTTTCGGTCACGGAGCTCGATATTATTATTAACCAGTTTGGCAACGTCTGGTTTAAACATGATTAGCCGCGTGATAAAAAAGTCTGGTGAAACAATAGGACTTTCTGTGGTTTACGTAATTAGCTACAGACCCGTAACCTACGGACGTGCTCAAAACATGCCCTATACAAGATACTAATACTCCCTGTTGCTCTGTACGGCCATGAGGCGTGGTAGAAGACTGTAGGTATTTGAGAGAAGAGATCTGCTCGCAATACTCGGCTGCTCAATTGTGAGTGGAGAATGGTGTAGGCGCATGAACCGTAAGCTGTACCAAGTGAACAAACATGCTGACATAGGAAGGCTGAGGAAGCACCAGGAGACTAGAGAGTGGAGGTTCAAAGTCGAGCTGTGTGGAAGTTTAAAATATATGTGGTCATCGTTCGGGACACCCAGATGGTTCGGCTACGATTATGATAATGATGATTCAGTAGCAAATTTTATAAAAGCGTCTCGTACGTAAATAATGGACTGAAACCGATGTTTCTAAGACCGGTTCCATACCTCGTTTCATAGATCCGGATCAATGCGTTTGACTCGAACCTAGTACGGATCTTGTTGACTTGGAGTAAATGATGAAGAGAAAATACTCAGATAGCGCATAGCCAAGACCATTTTCTCTCAATACTCAAATAGTTTTATGATCGGTGGTGAAAGAATCTTGGATTTCAAATTGATCAAAGAAACTTCTTCGTATAAGCTAATAAAGTAGGAGATCCTTTGTCACCTCTAACATACAAGAGCGTTTTCGTTGACCTCTTTCAACTTCACTGCAAGCTTGTAAACAATTTCGTGACAGGTTCAGTATGAACCGAACCCAAAAACATTTATATGCATAATATAAACGCTTGTTTCGAGCTTGAGCTTGTGGTACCACCCCGTGCTGCTACTTCGTTATCGATCTGGACTAGCTGAAGTTGCACAGGGAATCAGTAGACAATTATGCTTGGGAGTAGCGAAACATCTTTCAATGTGCAACTCCTGGTAATTCTAAATTGTTTTATTGGTCATTACCGGCGCTGACCAGGCCCGAAAGTAGATCGCGGAAGGAAAGGAATGTTTGTCCGATACTTGCTTTTGCTAGAGGCCGTATAATACTACTGTGCGCTCCACAATTATCACGGGAGGAGAACATTTGTTAGAAAGTATAGAAGTTGCATTCTACTTCTTCATTACCGACGCCAAAGAGGTGACTCCACTATCTGCACTAAATATCGATCTATCAACTCGTTGACCGGGGACCAACGCCTTAACTTCCTTTTCGTAAGAAGACGTGACCACAGATTTTTTAACCTCAGAAAAATCTCAACGACCTCGGCTGGGATTGAACCCAGACCAACTGGAATAAGTGGCGGTCACGCTGACCACTCAACCACCCGCGCCGTCGCATAATATAAACGCTTGTTTCGTCTTAAAATACAAACTGTCCAGCCCGAGTGTAAAGGAGTAGAAATTGGGTTGGACTAAACTTGATAGTGTATTGAGCTCACGTAAAACGTTCTAATTCATACTCTAAATTTAATTTTCAATCATTCCTTCTCGTCTTTTATTGCGAAAAACGAGTCTCATAATCCTGTATATTGCACGACAAGCCACTTTTAGAATTTGTCTCCAATATTGTGGACCCTCAATCTGAAAGGATACCGAATCTCGAAATCTTGAAACTTTCTTTCGAAGCCATGATTTTTTGTTGTAAGCTTACCAACCAAAAACTAAGTGAACAAGTCGAGCTTCACTTCAGTTTGGCTTTCGTGTATTAAAACCTCGCTCTTCCCATCACCTGTATCCCAAGAGACAGTTCAATTACCAGCTCGATTTATCGTAATACTAACTTAATGGGACCATTTCGCAAATTTTATATTTTATCACGCATTCCCGCCAGCCTGCTTCACCCCACAGCCTTTCCGTTCGGGTGACCACAGCGCAAAACCAAATCCACTCAATTCGAGTATTTCATTTTCCGCGGCTTGTACACGGCCTGAGCATCATAATTATTATTGATCGAACAATGATCAGGCAGGGCAGGGCGTGGAGAGTTTTTCCACGTCGTTGTCCGCCTATGAGCGGTAACCACTTGCCATCGATCGCGATCGCGCTTGCGTTCCCGATCTGAATCACAAATTCCCATCTGGAGGGCATACGATGCCAATAATTCCGACATGTACGCACCGGAGTCGAACCTCCGTTCGTCCGTCCTGCTTCAGCTGGATGGTAATAATTTATTTGCCTACCGGCCCACCATCGCGGCTGCCGATAATGTTAATAAAACTGCACGCAAAAATCAAGTGCCTATGACCCACATTCGGACGAAATTAATAAATTAAATTTAATTAAACTCTACGCCTCCAGTATTTAAATTTTTGCCCACATTTTTCCACATTCCCTTGCTACACAAGTACAACTGATCGGACCAGCCTCGGCTCCGAGGCTTTTGGCCGGTTCTCTCCACATGTTTCCGCGGGATTGAAAGTAATGAGCCGACTGTACCCTGAACCGAAAGGGTATTAATAACTTCGGCGAAAACCCAACAAACTTAACGGAGGAAGAGTAATCAAAGTGTGTGCTCTTATCGCAGATCGAACCAAAAGTCGTACGAGTTCAACGCAAGTAACATCACTGTATGGTCGGTGGCGGTGTAGTGACCCGGCTAGCAGGTAACTTATCAAGAAAATTGTTGGGAGGATTCTCGATCACCCGGTTTACCTGGTTTTATTGAGATTCCATCATTTCGGAAACATGGTTGAAGGATCGATGCAGGCATGCAAGCTGGTTCTCATTTTACAGGTGCGTGGCGATGGTGATGGGTGATGGTCAGCCAATTCTGCACTGCACTGGAAGTAAATGGCAAGTTTGCTGAAGCTACATGAGGTGGTAATGTTAACAAGTTTTCGGGGCATCGTTAACAAATTACGGGGACTTAATCCAGGATCTGGGGCCGTTGTTTTAGTTAACGATGTTCTCGTAACGAGGTTCCTTCCTGCCGGGTAATGTTTTTTTTCTTGAATTTGACCGACGAGATGAAAGATAGGTTTAATTGAAAATTTTCGCGACATCAATCCAGCCGGTGAAAGTTGATGGTTTAGTCGATGAAAAGGGCCAGCGGGTTGCATAAAATTTTATCACAATATTGTTTTAATATTTTACATGGCTTTTGTACTCCAGGATATTGTGTTGAAATTATATTTTCTATTGTATTAAAATCAACTATTAACGCTGGGATACTGTCCAATGCTTCCAATTTCTTTTCTCACCGTATAATCATATGAAAACATTAGAGGTAAATGAAAGTGATGGAATTTAAATGAAATTTAAAAACCTTGGAATTTAAAAACCTTTTTTTAATCCACCTAGTGATGTAATTGTGCCTTTCTCATTCATCCAAACTATTAGATGTTCATTTGAATAGTTTTTTTTTCCTATGGGGTATTACCGTTGTGCCGGTTTATATGAGAAATTCCTATGCGACCTAGAATTTCAATAGTAGTCAATGAGAGTATTATATCTACAGTTTTCGACACCTGAAATAGAAGAGAAATACTGGCAGAATTTATCAGGCTAACATCAACAGCCAGATCTTTTATCGAATCAGAATCGCGCCCCTACTGCAACAGCGTCAACAACAGATTAAATATCGACGCCAATCTTTACAAGTTAACAGAAGCCGGCGCCCTTTCTTGCTACTCAATAACATGGAACTCCAGAACTTACGAACACACTACCAGCTCGCCCTCTCTCTCTCTCTCTACCTCTCACTCTCTCTCTCTCTCTCTCTCTCTCTCTCTCTCTCTCTCTCTCTCTCTCTCTCTCTCTCTCTCTCTCTCTCTCTCTCTCTCTCAGAAAGATCGAGGATGATCCGGTAAGCTCAAATATAAATGGATCCAAACTAAGTGGGTACTACGCCTCACCACCCGATGTAGGGTAGGTTCCCCGCGGCCATAGCGACAACCAGCAACGTACCAGACAAACTACGGCGTCCTAATCGGCCTCTTCTACGTAGCGATCAACAAACAACACTTACAGCAGTCAAAAGCCCGCGTCGACAATGACCGGAGACGCCCCGAGTTCTCCCGATATACCCCCGGCGGCTGACAGTGCGAACCCAAGTGGCACCCAGACAAGTACCTTTCTCACAAAAAGCATAAGCCAACACGGACCGCCTTAAAATTCTAACGTAGATATATGAAGAATTCATTTTCCGTCGTCAACGTAAACTGTCGCTGGCAGCACTGCTCCATCGAAATCCAGTCACCCGAATAGCAATAACTTCTGTTCTAGAGCTGATCCTTGTAACTATTAATACTCGCATGAAGGGCAGTAGACACATTTATTAGCCTTACTTGTTTTTGTGAGCAAATCTTGCCTCAATCAAAAGTTATAGCTGTTTAAAAACGTTGTTGTCCACAAACAACATGGTCATGAATGGGTTAATAATGAATGTGATTTGTTTGCCTTAAATTTGATACTATTTATTTACTCTTGTATTTAGTATTGATAAATGAAATGTATCAATTTCGGGTAGGTAAATTAAAAAAAAATCCATTGTAGCATAATTTATTAATATAACTTTTTAATGGATTGTAGTATAATTTATTACGGAGGATACTCCCTCTTTTGGCCCGACTGTAATTTTTTGACATTTTATTGTGGGAATATAAAGGTAGCACGCACCAATTTGGTATAATATATATTTAGGGCAAGGTTTGAGGATGAAAAAAAAACATTTACTACCATATGTGAAAATGAAAATTTTTAATGTTCTGGTCGATATTGTAAATCACATCGCCGCGGACATTGAAATTGGCGTAAGTGAACCTGGCCACAATTCCCATATCGTAATACCACTTTTTTTTATTCGAGAGGGTTGTATATCGTCGATAAACCGAAAAAATTATTAATTTTGAACATTTGCCACAAAAATCAGGGTCATAAAAAACAAACAACTTCGATAATTTTTGGGTCAAAATAGTTAAAACTAATTTTTTATATCTCTGAGGTTATCATGGAACAATTTTTCATGCCCTAAAAAATAAGTGTCTTACGAAGAAATTTGGTTAACTAGTTTTTTTTGTAATCCCATACTACAATTTTAACAACGCAGTTTTGAGAAAACGCTGTTTAAAGTTTTTGGCCAAGAAAAAAGAAACTTACTGCAGTTACGATTCCGAGGACAGGCTTTTGAAATTTTGGAAAACTATTCACAAAGCTTATATCTGACGCTTAAAACAAAAACAAAAAAAAATCGATTATTTTAAATGTCTTCAGGGAGTGTCTCTCTTAAGATATCATTTTTATCCATTGAAATATAATTTGGTAAGATACCTTGTAATACTTGAGAATTGACCAAAGTTTGAAATTTGTTTAATTTGCTGAATTTCTCAACTCAAAAAAGTCAATATAAAGAAGTGTATAGAAGCTTCAACTATTCCATATTGAGTTTGTTTCCATAATGTTACAATATATAATTCATTTTTAGATTTCGGCGTAATTGTCTATACAATTATTTGAGATATTCAATAGTTCCCAAAGGAATAACAAACCTAAGTTGTTCATATTGCGATTTATTATTCCATATGACATTTCCAAAAAAACTTAGTTCACAAATAATTTGTATCTAGTAAATAATCCTTAAATAGGTTCGGTTGCTTTGAGGAATGATGTTGCACTCGTAAGCTTAAGATGAACTCTTATCCCAGATAAATCGACTTAAACAAAAGCTACGCGAAATGTTGGGAACGATTTGAACCAGACGCGGTACGGTTAAATGACTTTTATTTTTTTGTATATATTGCAATCATAACATTCCAAGATTGTAATGGATTTCTTGTGTTTGGTTATGAAACCACGGTAGTCTTCTTCTCAACACATCAAGTGGAGTTTTTAAAATGACCTATTTTTTTGAAATCAGTTGTACTTGATCTTGAATTCCGATGCCGAAAGAGTTTTGAACTCACCGTTACAGCACATTCAGTGAAACGACACAATGTCAAAAAATCAGCAAATTCAAAAATATTGTGACGATTAAATTACCTTTGGGAAACTAGCATTCGGCAAATTGCATTCGGCCAAATGGTATTCGGCCAAATGGCATTTAGCCAAAAGGTATTCAGCCAAATGGGAATCGGCCAAATGGCATTCGGCCAAATGGCATTCGGTCAAATGGCATTCGGCAAAAATTGCATTCGGCAAAAATTGCATTCAGCAAAAATCTCATTCGGCAAAAATTGCATTCAGCAAAAATTACATTCGGCAAAAATTGCATTCGGCAAAAATGCATTCGGCAAAAATTGCATTCGGCAAAAATTGCATTCAACAAAAATTGCATTCGGCAAAAATGTCATTCGGCAAAAATTGCATTCGGCAAAAATTGCATTCAACAAAAATTGCATTCGGCAAAAATGTCATTCGGCAAAAATTGCGTTCAGCAAAAATTGCATTCGGCAAAAATTGCATTCGGCAAAAATGCGTTCGGCACAAAATTCATTCTTAGATTAGGTGTATGGCTTTGCAGTCTAATTTTTAAGCAAAGCCATACACCTATCCAAAAAATTTGAAACATAAATTGCGGCATAAAATTGCATTAGGCAAAAATTGCATTAGGCAAAAATTGCATTCGGCAAAACTTGCATTCGACAAAAATTATATTAGGCAAAAAATGCACTCGGCAAAACTTGCATTCGGCGAAAATTGTGTTCGGCAAAAATTGCATTAGGCAAAAGTTGCATTCGGCACAAAATGCATTCGGCAAAAAATGAATTCGGCAACAACTGAATTCGGCAAAAAATGCAATCGACAAAAATTGAATTCGGCAAAAACTGAATTCGGCAAAAATTGCATTCGGCAAAAAATGCATTCGGCAAAAATTGCATTCTGCAAAAATTGCATTCTGCAAAAATTGCATTCGACAAAAAAGATTCTCGGCAAAAATTGCATTCGGCACAAAATGCATTCGGAAAAATTACATTCGGAACAAAATGCTTTCGGCAAAAAATACGTTCGGCACAAAAGGCAATCGGCAAAAATTTAATTCGGCAAAAATTGAATTCGGCAAAAACTGAATTAGGCAAAAATGGCATTCGGCCAACAATGGCATTCGGCCAAAAGTGGCATTCGACCAAAAATGGCATTCGACCAAAAATGGCATTCGGCCAAAAATGGCATTCGGCTAAAAATGGCATTAGGCCAAAAATGGCATTATGCCAAAAATGGCATTCGGCCAAAAATAGCATTCGGCCAAAAATGGCATTATGCCAAAAATGGCATTCGGCCAAAAATAGCATTCGGCCAAAAATGGCATTCGGCAAAAATGACATTGGACCAAAAATGGCATTCGGCCAAAAATGGCATTCGGCCAAAAATGGCATTCGGCCAAAAATGGCATTCGGCCAAAAATAGCATTCGGCCAAAAATGGTATTCGGCCGAATGGCATTCGGCCAAATGGCATTCGTTCAAATGGCATTCGGCCAAATGGCATTCAACCAAATGAAATTCCTCCAAAAATGACATTCGGCCAAAAATGGTATTCGGCCAAAACTGGCATTCGGCCAAATGGCATTCGGCCAAATGGCATTCGGCCAAATGGCATTCGGCCAAATGGCATTCAGCCAAATGGCATTCGGCCAAATGGCATTCGGCCAAATGGCATTCGGCCAAATGGCATTCGGCCAAATGGCATTCGGCCAAATGGCATTCGGCCAAATGGCATTCGGCCAAATGGCATTCGGCCAAATGGCATTCGGCCAAATGGCATTCGGCCAAATGGCATTCGGCCAAATGGCATTCGACCAAATGGCATTCGACCAAATGGCATTCGGCCAAATGGCATTCGGCCAAATGGCATTCGGCCAAATGGCATTCGGCCAAATGGCATTCGGCCAAATGGCATTCGGCCAAATGGCATTCGGCCAAATGGCATTCGGCCAAATGGCATTCGGCCAAATGGCATTCGGCCAAATGGCATTCGGCCAAATGGCATTCGGCCAAATGGCATTCGGCCAAATGGCATTCGGCCAAATGGCATTCGGCCAAATGGCATTCGGCCAAATGGCATTCGGCCAAATGGCATTCGGCCAAATGGCATTCGGCCAAATGGCATTCGGCCAAATGGCATTCGGCCAAATGGCATTCGGCCAAATGGCATTCGGCCAAATGGCATTCGGCCAAATGGCATTCGGCCAAATGGCATTCGGCCAAATGGCATTCGGCCAAATGGCATTCGGCCAAATGGCATTCCGCCAAATGGCATTCCGCCAAATAGCATTCGGCCAAATGGAATTCCCGGCCGGAATTCAGTGAAAATGACATTCGGTAAAAATGGCATTCAGCATAAAATGCATTCGGCAAAAATTGCGCTCAGCAAAAGTTGCATTCAGTAAAAATTGCATTCTGCAAAAATTGCATTCTGCAAAAATTGCATTCTGCAAAAATTGCAATCGGCAAAAAAGATTCTCGGCAATAATTGCATTCGTCAAAAATCACATTCGGCACAAAATGCATTCGGAAAAATTACATTCGGAACAAAAATTGAATTCGGCAAAAATTGAATTCGGCAAAAACTGAATTAGGCAAAAATGGCATTCGGCCAAAAGTGGCATTCGACCAAAAATGGCATTCGGCCAAAAATGGCATTCGGCCAAAAATGGCATTCGGCCAAAAATGGCATTCGGCCAAAAATGGCATTCGGCCAAAAATGGCATTTGGCCAAAAATGGCATTTGGCCAAAAATGGCATTTGGCCAAAAATGGCATTCGGCCAAAAATAGCATTCGGCCAAAATGGCATTATGCCAAAAATGGCATTCGGCCAAAAATAGCATTCGGCCAAAAATGACATTGGACCGAAAATGGCATTCGGCCAAAAATGGCATTCGGCAAAAAATGGCATTCGGCCAAAAATGGCATTCGGCCAAAAATGGCATTCGGCCAAAAATGGCATCCGGCCGAATGGCATTCGGCCAAATGGCATTCGGCCAAATGGCATTCGGTCAAATGGCATTCGTTCAAATGGCATTCGGCCAAATGGCATTCAACCAAATGGAATTCCTCCAAAAATGACATTCGGCCAAAAATGGCATTCGGCCAAAAATGGCATTCGGCCAAAAATGGCATTCGGCCAAAAATGGCATTCGGCCAAAAATGGCATTCGGCTAAAAATGGCATTCGGCCAAAAATGGCATTCGGCCAAAAATGGCATTCGGCCAAAAACGGCATTCGGCCAAAAATGGCATTCGGCCAAAAATGGCATTCGGCCAAAAATGGCATTCGGCCAAAAATGGCATTCGGCCAAAAATGGCATTCGGCCAAAAATGGCATTCGGCCAAAAATGGCATTCGGCCAAAAATGGCATTCGGCCAAAAATGGCATTCGGCCAAAAATGGCATTCGGCCAAAAATGGCATTCGGCCAAAAATGGCATTCGGCCAAAAATGGCATTCGGCCAAAAATGGCATGCGGCCAAAAATGGCATTCGGCCAAAAATGGCATTCGGCCAAAAATGGCATTCGGACAAAAATGGCATTCGGCCAAAAATGGCATTCGGCCAAAAATGGCATTCGGCCAAAAATGGCATTCGGCCAAAAATGGCATTCGGCCAAAAATGGCATTCGGCCAAAAATGGCATTCGGCCAAAAATGGCATTCGGCCAAAAATGGCATTCGGCCAAAAATGGCATTCGGCCAAAAATGGCATTCGGCCAAAAATGGCATTCGGCCAAAAATGGCATTCGGCCAAAAATGGCATTCGGCCAAAAATGGCATTCGGCCAAAAATTGCATTCGGCCAAAAATGGCATTCGGCCAAATGGCATTCGGCCAAATGGCATTCGGCCAAATGGCATTCGGCCAAATGGCATTCGGCTAAATGGCATTCAACCAAATGGCATTCGGTCAAATGGCATTCGTTCAAATGGCATTCGGCCAAATGGCATTCAACCAAATGGAATTCCTCCAAAAATGACATTCGGCCAAAAATGGCATTCGGCCAAAAATGGCATTCGGCCAAAAATGGCATTCGGCCAAAAATGGCATTCGGCCAAAAATGGCATTCGGCTAAAAATGGCATTCGGCCAAAAATGGCATTCGGCCAAAAATGGCATTCGGCCAAAAATGGCATTCGGCCAAAAATGGCATTCGGCCAAAAATGGCATTCGGCCAAAAATGGCATTCGGCCAAAATGGCATTCGGCCAAAAATGGCATTCGGCCAAAAATGGCATTCGGCCAAAAATGGCATTCGGCCAAAAATGGCATTCGGCCAAAAATGGCATGCGGCCAAAAATGGCATTCGGCCAAAAATGGCATTCGGCCAAAAATGGCATTCGGACAAAAATGGCATTCGGCCAAAAATGGCATTCGGCCAAAAATGGCATTCGGCCAAAAATGGCATTCGGCCAAAAATGGCATTCGGCCAAAAATGACATTGGACCGAAAATGGCATTCGGCCAAAAATGGCATTCGGCAAAAAATGGCATTCGGCAAAAAATGGCATTCGGCCAAAAATGGCATTCGGCCAAAAATGGCATTCGGCCAAAAATGGCATTCGGCCAAAAATGGCATTCGGCCAAAAATTGCATTCGGCCAAAAATGGCATTCGGCCAAAAATGGCATTCGGCCAAATGGCATTCGGCCAAATGGCATTCGGCCAAATAGCATTCGGCCAAATGGCATTCGGCCAAATGGCATTCGGCCAAATGGCATTCGGCCAAATAGCATTCGGCCAAATGGAATTCCCGGCCGGAATTCAGTGAAAATGACATTCGGTAAAAATGGCATTCAGCATAAAATGCATTCGGCAAAAATTGCGCTTAGCAAAAGTTGCATTCAGTAAAAATTGCATTCTGCAAAAATTGCATTCTGCAAAAATTGCAATCGGCAAAAAAGATTCTCGGCAATAATTGCATTCGTCAAAAATCACATTCGGCACAAAATGCATTCGGAACAAAAATTGAATTCGGCAAAAATTGAATTCGGCAAAAACTGAATTAGGCAAAAATGGCATTCGGCCAAAAGTGGCATTCGACCAAAAATGGCATTCGGCCAAAAATGGCATTCGGCCAAAAATGGCATTCGGCCAAAAATGGCATTTGGCCAAAAATGGCATTTGGCCAAAAATGGCATTTGGCCAAAAATGGCATTCGGCCAAAAATAGCATTCGGCCAAAAATGGCATTATGCCAAAAATGGCATTCGGCCAAAAATAGCATTCGGCCAAAAATGACATTGGACCAAAAATGGCATTCGGCCAAAAATGGCATTCGGCCAAAAATGGCATTCGGCAAAAAATGGCATTCGGCCAAAAATGGCATTCGGCCAAAAATGGCATTCGGCCAAAAATGGCATCCGGCCGAATGGCATTCGGCCAAATGGCATTCGGCCAAATGGCATTCGGTCAAATGGCATTCGTTCAAATGGCATTCAACCAAATGGCATTCAACCAAATGGCATTCGGTCAAATGGCATTCGTTCAAATGGCATTCGGCCAAATGGCATTCAACCAAATGGAATTCCTCCAAAAATGACATTCGGCCAAAAATGGCATTCGGCCAAAAATGGCATTCGGCCAAAAATGGCATTCGGCCAAAAATGGCATTCGGCCAAAAATGACATTCGGCCAAAAATAGCATTCGGCCAAAAATGGCATTCAGCCAAAAGTAGCATTCGGTCAAAAATGGCATTCGGCCAAAAATGGCATTCGGCCAAAACTTGCATTTGACCAAAACTGGCATTCGGCCAATTCCTCCAAAAATGGCATTCGGCCAAAAACGGCATTCGGTCAAAAATGGCATTCGGCCAAAAACGGTATTCGGCCAAAAATGGGATTCGGCCAAAACTGGCATTCGGCCAAAACTGGCATTCGGCCAAAACTGGCATTCGACCAAAAATGGCATTCGGCAAAACATGGCATTCGGCCAAAAATGGCATTCGGCTAAAAATGGCATTCGGCCAAAAATGGCATTTGGCCAAAAATGGCATTCGACCAAAAATGGCAATCGGCCAAAAGTGGCATTCGGCCGAAAATGGCATTCGACCAAAAATGGCATTCGACCAAAAATGGCATTCGGCTAACAATGGCATTCGGCCAAAAATGGCATTCGGCCAAAAAAGCATTCGGCAAAAAAAGCATTCGGCCAAAAATGGCATTGGGCAAAAACTGAATTCGGCAAAAATTACGTTCTGCAAAACTTGCATTCGGCAAAAATTGAATTCGGCAAAAATTAGTTCGACAAAAATTACATGCGACAAATATTGCATTCTGCAAAAATTGCATTCGGCAAAAATTGCATTCGGCAAAAAATGCATTCGGCGAAAATGGCATTCGGACAAAAATGGCATTCGGCCAAAAATGGCATTCAGCCAAAACTGGCATTCGGTCAAATGGCATTCGGCCAAACATGGTATTCGGCCAAAACTGGCATTCGGCCAAAAATGGCATTCGGCCAAAAATGGCATTCCTGCGTTTTAAACGAAACGAAAAGGTGGCAATATAGTTGCCACTGCCTTATAAAGGGTTAAACAAAAACCGCAAAAAAAATTAAATTTTTCAAAGTTCTGTCAAATGGTATTCTGCTAGACGGCATCTGAAAAAATGCTTGCTCTTCCAAATTATATGAAGGAACAGAACCGAGTTACAGTGTTTAGAAATGCTGTTTAACGATCGAAGGTCAATTACTCCGGAATCATTGGTTTTGGAGACTTTAGACTTCTTCGAAGAAATTTCTAGATACAAATGGACGCATCTTTTTATTGCTTCCCCTAAAAGTGAGATAGAAAAATTATTTCCATAAATAATTAAATAATTAATAATAAATATATTCATTTAAGGAATAGATATATTCATTTAATGAATAAGTTAATTAACGAATTGTTTTGAATCTTAAAGGAGGATGAAACGAGGACAACCGTACCGACCGTTTCAGTTTAATACATACATCATTGGGAGTGACTTGGCTAAGAAGGTTAATGTCACTCTTTTGGTCCTTTGGGATGGGACAGAGGTATTTACACCTTGCCCTGGCTAATAAACCTTGGTTAAAGCGCCTTTACTCGCTCTTAATTTGCAGCCGAGAGATCCGGATGCCTTTCCCAACTATTCCGGCTGCAGCTGAAAACTAGAAAATCCGACCAGCGACAATCGTACTTTTTATTATTCTAAGCAAGGGAATCACGTCGGAAGTAATACGCATTATTCGTACAATGATGCGCTATAATGCGCATTATTCCGACATGAAGGATAAGCACTAAACAAACGAAAAACAACTGTCGCTGGTCGGACCCCCCAGTCCTCAACTGTAACAGAAATACCAATGAACGAACCAATGAATTTCAGAAACATTTTTTTAGAAAATGGCAAATAAATCTGACTCACGTGTAATAAGATTATCCAGAATGCTTTCGGCTTCCACCCCCACACGCAGAATACTCACGATTTTCGGGATTCCTGTTGTAGTTGATTCAATCAATGCATTCAATCGATCCCAAGAGATCCCTTATCGAGCCAGCTATCGCTTCAGACATTTGTTTGAATGTTTAACACTCCGAAGTAAACGGCTTTGTCGGCTTTAACAGCACCTGCAGCCAGGAGGTCACCGGAATAAACCAGTTCCGGGTTTGCCAGTTTTGAGAGGATTTCCTGAGGTTGAGCCGCTTGCGGTTGGATGCCTGTGGTCGTATCTTCTCGAAGTTAGTCCGTTTGGGGTACGAACTTCTAAATACAAAATGGTTCTCTTCATCAGCTGAATTGCTGAAGAACAGCGAACGGAAAACTTTATTTTCTCAAAAACGTGCCAGGAGCGAAAAAACACCTTCGTCGTCAGAGGTTGCTGCGATCGGGTTTTCGAAGTAGTCACCATAGGCTCTACTGCCATCATATGCACATTACCCTGTCTACTGTTCACACAACACTTCAAATGTTCATTTTTTGCCTAATTGCATGGTTATTCATCCCAGAGGAGACTTTTTCGGCCGTGAATCTGATCCTTTCTCTTCTGCAGATTACCAAATTACATTCCAACCCTGTTCCGCAATTCCCAACCCTGATATAATCACTACCTTTGCCGCAATTTATGTCCCCCATTTTTCATCGAATCAGTCCTTGATTTTTACCCCCTTTCGGCACAAATCGCGCCTTCGATCGTGTGGCAGGAGAAAGGAACCCAACGAACGGTGCGTGTTGTATCTTTGTAGGTAGGTAGGTAGGTATATTTTCGACCACCAAATTAAAACCAATATTGGAGCATTTTATCAACGTCATGCCATGCCGTAGCATAGCAGATGACCGTGTCCAGAAGGAAGTCACCGAGCATTTCTCACCTGTCACCGAGTGAGTGTAGGTAGCGTGCAAACAACTGCCAAGTGTGGAACGTGAGGAGAAGACGACTCTTCTCTCTGTTGTCGGGTAGGTCGGTTGGCCGATCTGGCAGCATGTCCCTCACGGGGTCACATTTGATGGACGTGGATGGAACTGCCCGTCAAGGAGACGCTTTTCGGCAAATCGTACAAGTCATTCGAAATAATGACAAATGATCCTGCCATCTGATCGACATCAACAACCGAGAGAGCGATGGGCTTTCATTCTAAAGTCACCGACACAAAAGCTGTCTGATTTCGATCGCTCCGCAGAATTGATGCGTGCAGAAGCGCTCAAAGTGGATGTTCTATTGAATATATTTGGATCATTCGGCGAATTTCCTGAACAAGACGACCGAATCAGTGAAGAATGTATTGTATAATCTGGAGGAAGCCATACGAACCATTGAACTCCGACAGAAAATTAGCAACTAACGTCCATCAAACCTGTGCGTCCATCATCCGGAATCACATTAGCAAAAGTAACTGTACGTGCCATCCGGGGCGTCTATTCATCATCTACCGGGCGTAGCATCAACCGCCACCACAACGGGTACCGCAGAATCAGGAAGCGATACCCGGAATGATTTGTTACGTCGCAGGCCACCGAGGTCCCTTCGCAACATTTGTACTCGGTGCCTGTAAAAAACCCATTAGAACAATACTGACAGATTACACGGGCGTACCTACCATAGAACCGGGAGTGGAACGTGCAAAAGTAGCAACCCCGAAGGCATGTATGAAATATTAATTTTACTCGCCCAAAGATGACCACGGCAGCAAGAAACGTTCGCCGGCAGCTAGCACAGCGATCCTCAGGTTAAGATAAGGTGGTATTAAAACAAACCGACCGGCAGCCAGCATCTTGTCGCCATCGTCGGTCGGCGGTCAGAACCGATCCCTACCGGTTGAGGCTGCTGTGGTTGCGGGTGATGTTTATTCATGTGGCAGTCAGAGCACACTTTGTTCCCTCTTTTATTTATTTTATTTTTTTTTTGGTTCGAAAACCGCGTGGACAGAAGACACAGCAGAGCAGGCCCCAGTCAGGCACAGGAGGCAGTGGCGCAACGCTGTGACATGCAATTTGTTTCGGGTACCTTCAACTTGGATGTTGAACGACGGTTGTCGTGTCGAGCTGCCGGCCGTTGACGTCTCCATGCTGATGAATCTGATTGAAAGGGCGGCTCGGTTGGGACAGTGGTGACCATATGGCAAAGAAGGACATGAGTTACAATGTAATACTTTGTACTTTTTTTAGTCCGGGCTGGACAGTTAGCTCATCAGTTATTCTGGGTAGCAAGGGGACACGCGAGAGTGTCCAGTTAATTGGGTTCACTCAGTGCAAATTGCAATCAAGATTTCTAGAATGCCAAGCGAACGCAATCTTTCGAAATGCGTGGCCGTCTGTAAACAAGTGTTTTGCTTGACTTTTGATTGGTTTGAATAATAAATATTTCAAATTTCCCGCCAATGCTTAACACTTTCTAACAGCAACAAACAGCATGTCAGCTTGACCATAGTGACATGTTCCTTCCGACAGCGATACAACTTCTGGCCAGCTACGATCAGCCAACATCAACATCCCACGGCTTCGGTCGGTTATGAATGAACCATTTCTCCGGTAGCCTCCCTCTGGCCACACTCTGGCAGCCTGTTAGCAACGGACATAACTATTCAATTAGCGCCTTATCAACCGGTCTGTTAGCGCACTGTTTTCGCCCGCGCAACCAATTTGCAACAAATTTCCCACCCTGATTGGTAAATGGTTTCAGTAGCGCCTCAACTTGGGCAAAAGGTCTACCTAGCCACATGTGTGTGAGGGGGTACCAGCCAGTCACGGATTAGAAACCGTCATTCGATACTGCCGGTCGCCGAGACGCCGCGCCGACGTGTGCTATCACTATCGCTGGCTCACGCGAGCCAATACGCGAAACAAAACTGCACTAAATTGCCCATTTGCGCCGACCCGATTAGCGACTGCATACGTCGGAGATGGATTCGCTGGCGTGTGGGTAGCTTCGCACACGGGCGAGGGACAGCTAACGGGCTGTGGTACAATTCCTGAACGTCTGCTGGGGAGATGCTTTGGAATGTGCGCTGCTGTCAGAGATGGGATTGAGTGAAGGTTATCTGTTGCTGATCCGAGACAGTATGGCAACGGGCTACTCTGTTTTGTGCGTCTCCGATGAACCGCAGGAGGGAGCAGGTCTGTTATCGTGATATACTTTGTTTGGCTTGCAGTCTTGGTAATTGGTGCTGTCGCACCATTATTAATTAATAGGTTGTAACCATAGGCGCCTCCGGGCCGTCAGTAAGAGAAGAGGGTTTCGTGACAAAAAAGTTTTACAGTAATGTTTCGATTATATCACTAGGCGTTTATATCAATTCTCGTTTATATCACACTCGATTATATCACGCTTTTTGAAAATCATACAAGGCACACTACGTTTTGATCCAAATAAGCTTCATGTTATGTTAAAAGTGCCAGGATGTTTTTACAATTGATTTGTTTATTTGCATGTAGGGTAATGAGCCCATTAGTGGGTTTCGGACTATTTCGTTAAGTGTTTATACATATGATGAGGTCGGTCAAAAAGTCGACTTTTTTATTCTTTTATCTTAAAGTACAAAATTCTTAAGAAAGTATCTCAAATTTTTATAGATTCCAATTTTCGTTTTAAATTCTTCGTAACTTATTTGCCGTCACTAAATAATTATAATACATATAGTTGAAATCAATTATATTGTCTATTATTTGAGGTAGAAAACCCTATTTTATATTTTTCTGAAGGAAAATTGTTGATAAAATGTCTACAAGTTAAGTAATGAAAAAACAATTAGAGTCAGTCAACAAACTACTGAGATATTGCCTTTTTAAGTAAACATTCCAACTTTTATTGAAAGTTTTTAATTTACAATAGTTTTTTCGGCATTTAATTAGCAAGGGATTGAAAGGTGAAGTATATTTTTCAATATTTAGAACCATAGTACTCAAGGGAGAGCAAGGTGTTGAAAGGAGAAAGTTTAGAAAAGCGTGGAAGGATCATATATGCAAGCTTAGAGCTCACCGGCGACTTAACCTTTTGTCTGCTACCGTAGGAGTCAGGGTCTTTTGGCATTAGAAATGCGAATCACCTGAGTCTACAGCATGTCCGAACAAGCGTAAAGTAACTTGTTACTTATGCTGTCGGAACCGACTCGCTCTAAATATTGAAAAATATACTTCACCTTCCAGTCCCTTGCTAATTAAATGCCGAAAAAACTGTTGACAAATTGATTCAATAGGTCGTTAACAAAAATGGTTAACAAAAAAATGGTAAAAATATTTTAATTTACACGTTATAGTTAACGTTAGGAAGACAACCCTGTTTTTATATTTTTTCAGCGCAGCATATAACTAACACATTGTATACATTATATTTGTGTAATTAAATGGTAAGGTTTTTCTTTAAAACAGCGACACGTATAAACGATATAAATAGTCAATGGACAAACATGGCTTCATTCTTGATATCTGGTAAAAAACCCATCTATGACCGCATACCGCATTCAAATTGTTATAACTTTCGATTCCATCAATGAAATATTTTCAAACTTTCAGCGGATATACATGATTACTATATCTTTCGAATGCCAAGTACCAAATAAGTGGACAAATATTTTTTGTTTATAAAGATAGGACCAAACCCGTGGGTATTTGCTGGTAGCCTCATGAAACGTGTCATAAAACTTCAAATCGCCATATCTCTCGATGGATCATTTTGAAATTCACTGGAAAGATGCTTGGATACTGTATCTTTTGAATGCCGTAATTTATGGTTTTTTGTTAATAATGGTTTTAGACACACCTTGATATGTTACTTTCATTTGATTTCCAATCAATTCTCATGGTCTGTTGATACAAGTCCCATAAATAAGCTGTTATTTGTTCAAGTTGTAATCAGAATTTTATCAGCAGAAACTAATACATTGTAATAATCTGGTGGTAGCTCAAACAACGTTTTTAAGCATGCTGGGAAGTGAAAAAGTTATCCGAAGAAATGGCATTACAACAAAATTTTAAGACAGAACGTAACACAATTAACAAGCTAATCATTTTTAGGCAAACTTCAAATGCTTCTAAGGATATTTGAAATCCTTTCTTATCGAGATTCGAAGAAATAATAGTTTCTTTGCGCGTCTTGTGTCACCAGCCAATTGATTGAGCAAATGCAAAAAAAAACATTTTTAATGAATTATGTCAGAATGGTTCAATCTCGCTGTTAGATGAATTTAATCGGTTTTCTTGGTGCTACGTCCAATAAACTCAGAAAAATATTCTGTGAAATTCTTTTGTAGACACCAAGTCTCTGCGAAGAACATAAAGTTAATGGTATTCACAACGTTGGCTCAAATTTCAGGATATTTTTAATTCGTTTCTATTCGCGAATTTCGCACCAACTTGACCAAATATTGGCAGCACCCTTTCAGATTTTAATGAAACTTTCTGTACATGAGAACTATGTCACAAAAAGGCACTTTGTATAGTTTGTTTTTCCAAAAATGATCTAGACTCTCTTTTGAAAAGGGCTAATTTTTTACCATTTTTATCAAATGGCTCTTAAAATAATAAACCCTAAAAAAATATTGTGGAAGAAATTTTTACAAAATTAGTCAAATTTTTGAATAAAAATATTGAAGAAAATCTCCATCAACTCCTACACTGACAAAAATCGATTTTAAAAATTTAAAGTCGATTTTCAAAACAACTCCCTCATTATTTTGGATGAAATTTTGTTCCAAGGTAGCTAATTATGTTCCCTACCTACCGTCAGACATTCAAGTTGGGCACTTTCAAGGAAAAAACTTATTTAAAAAAAAAAACATTTCCTTGTTCTAACTGATTTTTTTTCAGTGTATTTTTATCGAAAACAACCACTAAACCAACAAAAGTCATAATCATCTTAGAATCCAATTTCGCAATTGCTAGTTTTTTCCATACGTCTATTTGACACGGCATTTGCAAAAGCTTTTTACGCCAATTTCTTTTTTACATAGCACGTTACAAAAATCCTTAAGACTAATTTTAACTATACACTCAGGTTTTTTTTACGCGGGGGATACGAGCCGCGTAAATGAAAACCGCGTAAATGAAAACCGCGTAAATTTCAAAATCCGCGTAAATGAAAACCGCGTAAATTTCAAAATCCGCGTAAATGAAAACCGCGTAAATTTCAAAATCCGCGTAAATGAAAACCGCGTAAATTTCAAAATCCGCGTAAATGAAAACCGCGTAAATTTCAAAATCCGCGTAAATGAAGACCACTTAAATTTAAGAATCCGCGATAAAGGGAACCCCATTGATGGATACCGCGTAAATTCCAAAATCCGCGTAAATGAAAACCGCGTAAATTTTAAAAACCGCGTAAATGAAAACCGCGTAAATTTCAAAAACCGCGTAAATGAAAACCGCGTAAATTTCAAAATCCGCGTAAATGAAAACCGCGTAAATTTCAAAATCCGCGTAAAAAAAAACCGCGTAAAAAAATACCGCGCAAAAAAAACCGCGTAAAAAAAACTTGAGTGTACTAGTAATTTGTCTAAAACTAACACTGAAATCACTTTATTGTTTGCTTTTTTCCTTACATTGTTGTATTTCATAATGATCTAGTATTTTCGGGTGTATTTATTTACTTTTTTTATGTTATTGTCTAACTTTAAAAACTGAATATTCTAGGACACTTTAATTGGTGAATGATTAGCCTTGGATGAGAGCATGAGGAGATGAATTTAATTAAATTTTGACAGACGCTGTTTTTAGAAAATGATAGATAAGTTCCATGTATAGAGGATCGCGATACGCCAGGATGTCTCTAACAGGAACATGGATTGGTCTTCCTCGGACTTGTAAAGAATCTACTAATTGTGATCTGGCTGCACGATATTCAGTGCAGGACCAAACAACATGCTTTATTTTTACCAAATTTTCCTCCTTAGGGTGAAATATAGCATAGTATAACATGCTCAATGTCATGGTAACCCTCTCCACAAGCACAATGATTACCCTCAGCGAGCCCAATACGACGGAGATGCGCATCTAAAGTATAATGATTGGACATGAGCCTAGACATCACACCGATGAAGTCCCGACTTACATCCAATCCTTTGAACCAATGCTTCGTTGATACTTTAAGGATAATTGAGTGTAGCCATCGTCCCATATCTCCATTGTCCCAAGATGTTTGCCAACTAGCAAGTGTCCTCTGTCGAGAAGCGCTATAAAATTCATTGTAAGCGATGGGTCTTTCATATATTTCACCATCTAGTGCACCAATCTTGGCTAAATTATCAGCTTTCTCATTGCCCGCAATAGAGCAAAGGGCGGGGAGCCACACTAGGGTAAATTTATAACATTTTCTTGTTAGGTTACTCAGAGATTCTGATTCTGATCCGTGACCCATCAGTGTAAAACATTTTAAGGCAGTCTATGTGTTGATATTTACTTGTGAATATTTTAGGGATCTCCCGCGAGCGTAGATGATCCGGAATTCCACGAATCTCTGCTTGCATGGACGTGTCGAAGAATAAAGTTGATTCAGGAGTATCTAGTATATTGACGTATGTGGGAACATACCTAGCAGGCGTTATTTCTTGTGACATCGTCGCTGTTGTGCTATCTTATGACAAACGCCATTTTGGGGTAAACTGAGTTAGATATGCAACATTACTAATCTGAAAATTCTCTACAAAATGACGTTTTCAGAATTTTGAAATTTTGCTTGGTTACTGAGGTATAGCGAAAAAAGTGATGAGGAATTGTCAGTTTTTTGCTTTAAATCACTGTATCTTGGGATTCGCTTAAGTAATGTAGAAGTTTTAGATGTTTTTATATGTAAAAATGTCTGAGGAACAGAATGGCATAATAATTTTCAAAATAAAAATACATGTATTGCGAGAAATATGCAGTTTTCCTTTTAAATTGGCAATATTTCATGTTTGGCAACACTGTAATTAAAAATTACTATTTTTTCTAGATTGCTTGCTCAATTTTCTTCAAAATGCATCTCATCGATTGTTTCTAGGCCGAATAAAGCCGAAGATATTAATAAAAGTTAATAATTGATGCTTTTTTTCTATGGAAAATTTTCCATGCACAATTATGACACGCCATACAAATTTTGTCATCAATACACGCCTACGACACGTGTGAGTGCGACTTTTGTTTACATTTATAGTAAAAACTCGCAACATAGTCAACCGAACTTCGTGATATTTGAGAGTTTAATACTGAATAGATAGAAGCATTAATTGTCTTCTTTGAATTGTTTTTACCATTTATAAGTTTCAAGATATTCACTCTCAAACTTTAAAAATCATTTTTCTCGAAATGTGCTAAATGGCGCTTGTCATAAGATAGCACAACAGCGACGACATGTGATTGAAATACACTGTCATGAATCTGGTTTGGGATTGAAGCTCGACAAGTCTTTCAAAATTTTCAATTACCAGTGGGTTCATAACCTCACATCGAATAAGTAAACGAGAGGAGAGATCCCAGAATCGGTCTTTTAAAGGAAGAACTCCCGCTAGTACTTCAAGACTCATCGTATGGGTCGACTGCATGCAACCTAAGGCAATTCGTAAACAACGATACTGTATCCGTTCCAGTTTAATAATGTGAGTGTTCGCAGCTGAACGGAAACAGATGCACCCATATTCCATTACTGAAAGTATTGTTGTTTGATACAATCTTATCATGTCACTTGGATGAGAACCCCACCATGATCCAGTTATTGTTCGCAGAAAATTTAACCTTTGTTGGCATTTCGTTATTAGATACCTAATGTGGCCTCCCCATGTGCCTTTAGAATCGAACCAAATTCCAAGGTATTTAAAAGTCAGGACTTGGGCTATCGTTCTACCAACCAACTGAAGCTGAAGCTGAGCTGGAAAACGACCAACTCTGTTTTCTCCGTAGAGAAATCGATGCCCAGCTTTAAAGCCCAAATTGATAAATTATCCAAGCTATCTTGCAATGGTTGTTGTAAATTTATAGCTTTTGGTCCTGTGGCAGAAACCACCCCATCATCTGCAAGTTGTCTTAGAGTGCATGGGCTGACAATACAATTATCAATGTCATTCACGTAAAAATTATAGAGAAGGGGGCTTAGACAAGAGCCTTGTGGGAGGCCCATGTAACTTATTCTGAGTGTCGCCAAATCGCCAGATGAAAAATGCATGTGCTTTTCTGACAATAAATTGTATAAATAATTATTTAATATCGGTGAAAGACCACATTGATGTAGCTTCTCCGAGAGAACATCAATGGAGACTGAGTCGAATGCTCCTTTTATGTCTAAGAACACAGACACCATTTGTTCTTTTTTTGCATAAGCTAGTTGGATTTCTGACGAAAGTAGCGCCAGGCAATCATTCGTTCCCTTTCCTCTCCGAAAACCAAACTGGGTATTGATTGATTGATTTTATTGGAGCGGGTTTTAACCTTATAGGTCATTCACCCGTATAAACTGGGTATCTGAGAGCAAGCCGTTCGCCTCAACCCAATTGTCGAGACGTCGTAGGATATTTTTTTCCAACGATTTCCTGATGCAGAATAGCATTGCAATCGGTCGATACGAGTTATGATCGGAGGCTGGTTTTCCCGATTTTGGATTGGCGATAACTCTCACTTGTCTCCAGTCACGCGGGACAATATTCTGCTCAAGAAACTTGTTGAATAAATTCAACAAGCGTCTTTTTGCTAGGTCAGGCAGATTCTTCACCAAGTTGAATTTAATTCTGTCTAGTCCCGGAGCATTATTGTTGCATAAGAAGGGGTGCAATTGAAAATTCCATCATTGTCAAAGGCGAATCTATGAAATCGTTACTTGTGGGAGCATCGCGAATGATTTTCTGCGCAGGAGCAGAATCTGGACAAATTTTCTTGGCAAAATTAAATATCCAACGATTCGAAAAATCTTCGCTTTCATTAGTCACGTTTCGATTCCTCATTATTCTGGCTGTATTCCAAAGAGTACTCATTGATGTTTCTCTTGACAAGCCATCAACGAAGCGTCTTTTATAACTAGACTTTTTGGCACGACGTATTCTGTCAAATTTGTTTTGCAAAATGAAATAATTTTCAAAGTTCTCACGTATACCCCCTTTCTGTTTCATAATTTCATTGTAGGCAACTTGTTTAGCTTCATATGCATCAGAGCACTCTTTGTCCCACCAAGGATTAGGGGGCCGTCTATTTACTGTTATTCCAGGATTGCATTTCGTTTGGGCTTGTTCTGCTGCTTCAAGAATTAAACCCGCTAGGAATTCATATTCTTCGGTAGGGGGTAGCTCTTCTATCGAAGCAAGAGAAGTGGAAATTAATGTTTCGTATGTTTTCCAATCAATATTTCGTGTTAAGTCATAAGGAACATTGATTGAATTCGTGAGGCCTAATTCACTGTTAATTGAAACAACGATTGGCAAATGATCGCTACCGTGAGGATCAGGTACAACCTTCCACGTGCAATCTAACCGAAGTGATGTCGAGCACAGAGATAGATCTAATGCACTTGGACGTGCAGGAGGTCTGGGGATGCGTGTTGTTGCGCCAGTGTTTAAAACTGTCATATTAAATTCGTCACAAACATTGTATATCAAAGAGGATCGATTATCATTGAAGAGGGAACCCCACAATACTCCGTGCGAGTTGAAGTCTCCCAGTATCAGACGCGGAGCAGCCATGGATTCCACTACCTCAAAAATTTGACGTTGTCCAATTTGAACTTTGGGAGGTATATATATAGAAGCGATAGACATGTCTTTGCCTTTAATATTCGTTTGGACTGCTACAGCCTCAATGCCAGCAATCATGGGGATGGTAATTCTATAGAAAGAATAGCACTTTTTAATTCCTAGAAGCACTCCTCCATACGGGGTGTCTCGGTCTAGGCGAATAATGTTGAAATCATTTAAGTTGAAATTAATGTTTGAGGTAAGCCATGTTTCACATAGAGCAAAAGCATCGCATTTTAAATTATGCAGTAAAATTTTTAAGGAATCAATTTTTGGTATGATACTTCTGCAATTCCACTGTAAAACAGTGATGGAGTCTTTCACCTTAGGAGTTGAATTAACCATTGAAGGATATAATTGCTGCAAGGATGGGCCATTGAGCAATCAGCTGCTCTAAAAATGTTCTAATTGTTGGGAGGAAAGTTGAAAGTATACTCTTTAGTGGTTCAGAAATATTGAATGCTTTAAAAATACAATCAAAAAATTTTATTATTTCCAGTAATGGTGTTCTGTTTGGATTGTACGTTCCCAAGACCAGGCGGAATTGATTTCGGTTTTGAATCGGAATTTTTCGGCTTTGGGCGCAGTTTATCTATTGGTGAAGAAATTTTAAGGCCCTTTCTTGGCAGCTTGGGAAAAGAAGACTGTTTTCTTTTTCTGGAATTTCCGGGTAAAACAAATGATGTACCTTCGCATGCTCCGTCAGAGTCAGACTGTTCCGAAAATAGAGATGTGTAAGTGTTTTCTAAGAAGATGGGTTTAGGGGTAGCATTTTTAAACATTTCTGTATAGGAGCGCTTAGACCTCTCCTTCAAGGATCGTTTAATTTTATCCTCGCGCAATTTATAAATGGGGCATGCAGGGAGCTCATACGAGTTTTCTCCGCACATTAAACATTTTTTCTGAATTTTCATTGCATGTATCCTCTAGATGAGAACCCCTACATTTGCCACACCGTGCCTTATTGGAACAGTAAGTGGCTGTGTGGCCAAGCTGTTTACAATTAAGGCAATTGACACGAGGGATAAAAAGGCGAACATGAAGCCGAATCTTATCGATAATGACACAGTTGGGCAGCGCAGACCCAGCGAAAGTCACTCGAAACGAGTCAGACAGTCGATAAACTTTTTTATCTCCTTCATGTGATACTGAATGCAATTGCTTGCATTCAAGCATCTTTACGTCTTTAAGTATGGTGTCTTTGAAACGACCAACCCCATGCTTAATTAAGTCATCAACAGTCAAACTCGATTCTGTGATGACCCCATCAATTTCAATTTCCTTTGAAGGAATATACGCTCTATATTCACGCGTAAAAAGCTCGCAAGAAGCAATTACATTGGCTTGTTTGAGACTACCAACGACAATGCGTATTTTATCTTTATTTACTTTGACGATCTCTTTTACATCCGAGAATCGCGAAGTCAAATCTTTCGAAATTTGAATGATATTTAGCGCCTTTACTTTACGCCTAATAAATACAATCCATGGTCCCGTTGACGACTCTGGGTAAATTTTAATTCTAATCGGGTTTACATTTTCAGCAGAAGGCTTAGGGGGAGGGTCTGTTACTCGTTCTCCCATCTCGTCATCCATTTTACCTAGCAAGAAAAACTATCACAAAAAGGAATGAAAAATATACCTATTTTCTGCTATTTCTTAGGTGACGAAGACACCGGTAGAACACACCTCATGTGTTACGTTGTAAACTCGGTGCCCGTTGTTTGACAATATGACACTTGCTGTCCTTCTTCGTCGCGTTGCTTCTCCGGTTAAGCTGCTCGTCGGTATCACCACCACAAGCGAGCTCTCTCCGTTTCCACCACCGCGGTAGATAAATGTGGCTACCTGTGGCTTGCTGCGAAAATCCCACTGTCGATGCGGCACTTTTCGGTGCCACTTGTTTTCCTCATTCGTCGTACCACTTCTGCGGTAAACAAATAGAGCAAATGGGTCTACCTGTGACGCTTCCCCTCTCGTCGATTAGAATTGCCCGACGACACCAATACAATATATTTTTTCTGTGTGTACAGGCACGATCACTGTCGATTTCTGCCATCGCGGTAGGCAAATTCGTCTACCCGCGGTTTGCTGTCAAAACACCACTTGTCGAGGATGCCGTTGACCACGTCTCCGACGTATCATCTGTCGACTCACACTTAACAAACTGGTCTCTCTCTCCCACAAAAACGCATACAGCGTATCGCACTCCGTCGCTCTCTCGAGAACAAAATCTTCCACCTGGAGGCACAACCGTCTCGGCCGGTTGCAAAAACTGTTATGAATTGCTAGTTGCCTGATACATGCAAAAAGTATCAGTTACGAATTTGGTATATATTCACAACGGGCATAAATACGTTAGGCATACGGGTGTTTGGCATACGTACGTTAGGCGTAATGGACGTTAGGCATAAAGACGTTTGGCATAATGGACGTTAGGCATAATATACGTTAGGCATAATGGACGATTGTCATAATGGACGTTAGGCATAAATTATCATATTGAAGTATCCTTTAAGAAAATAACTTTTTGGTGGTGACAGCCTCCGGTGGTAAGAGCGCAAATGTTTGAAATTTTTGGAATTACTCTGGAAGCTGATAAAACTCGACCAACATTTTATTCTATTTTATATACCTCAAGAAATCTTCACTCAAATAAAAGATGCAGAACGAATTAACATCGAATGAACGAATGAACAAATTTCATATCTCTAAAATAGGCTAAACACTCGTGTTTAAAAACAGTCTATTTTGTATTAATGTATGAATAAAGCACATCAACACCTTCAATCTTCATGCCCATGTTGTTTGTAAACAACGTTTTTAAACTGCTAAAACTTTTGATTTAGGCAGAATTCACTCAAAAAAACAAGTAAGACCGGTAACTGGTACTATTAGAACTTAGAACTGAAGTTATTGCTATTAGTCTGATATAACTCTACTGGAGCAATACCACCAGATATATTGACAGTTGGCGATGATACATGAAATTTTGATATATCTTCATTATTTTCCATTATTATTGAAAACTGCTAAAGCGTATCTTCGACTTTCTTTTCCCAGCATATAGAATATTGAAAATTTTGCAGGAGAATTGTGTTGAGCACCGAAAGGTAAATATTGAGCAGCTTCCAGCACTGCGAAAGAAGCATTTTTAAAAGCAAGTATTTCGTGTTTCTTGAACCCTATGAACGCTAGAAAAAAGTTGGGCATGCAAGCATTCACTTAGATTAGTTCTTCATGCATGCAAGGTGTAATTGTTCAAGAAGAAAATATATAACCTAGAAGAACAACTCATGAAAGAAAGAATGATGCATTTTATTATTCATTCAACGAATATACGATTATTGCTGGATCTATATTGATTATCTCCCATATTCTTAAGCACAGTGACTGTATGCTCGAGGCCATCACAAATAGAACTACGGAAACTCTTTGATGTGAGAGAGAAAGAGAGTTTACTCCTGTACTGTGATGAGTTACCGAAACGAAAAAGGTATCGTCACCAACGTAGAATCCGTAGCCTAATGTAGATCCTGTACATCACACTGCCAGTTTCCATTGGTTCGAAAACTTATTGTCTGTTCATTTTTTCCCATTTTTTTTGTTAACCTATTGAGTCAATTTGTTAAATGTTGTAGCGGCATTTAATTGTCAATATATTTTTCAATATTAAGAGCCATAGTATTGAAGAGAGAGCAAGGAGTTGAACGAAGAAAGTTTAGAAAAGCGTGTAAAGGGTCATATGAGCAAGCTTAGAGTTTCTCGGCGACTTAACCCTTTGTGTGCTACCGCAGGAGAAATGCGAATCTCGCGAGCCTGCTGCATGTCCGGACGGGCGTAAAGTAACTTTGTATTTCAGGCTGTCGGAACCGATCTTCAACTCCTTGCTCTCCCTTGAGTACTAAGGCTCTTTATATTCAAAAATATACTTCATCTTCCAGTCCCTTGCCAATTTGCTTTTTTTAATATTTGGATGCATTTGTATTGGTAATACATCTAAAAGGCTAAAAATTTGCTTGTATCAAAACTTTCATTTTCTTCATCTCGTCTACAGAAAAATAGAAAAAAAAGCTCTACACTTGTAAGGATTAAATATCTCGTATGGTATTTTTCATTTTGGAGTCTCTCACTAGAGTTATGAGAAGGTATGGTAGAGCAAAGCGTCATTTTTTCGTAACCTGAAAAACAAGCGAAATCTCTAACGAAAGCCTTGCGAATATTTTTTTTTTATATTTTTGTGAATTATGCCTATCGTCCACTATGCCTAACGGACATTATGCCAATAGTCCATTATGCCTAACGTCCATTTTGCCTAACATACCTTTGCCCAACGTATGTATGCCTAACGTATTTATGCCAAACGTTGCGCACCCATTCACAACAATCTTGAATGTAAACTTTCAAAGGAGCACAATAATTAATCAACACTAATAGGCTTCAACTTATAATTTTTTTTTTTTTTGAAATAATTAACACGATGACGAAGTCGACCGATAAACCGAAAAAACAATGACCTCCACTGCAAGCCGTGTCCAACAACCCCGCCATTGCAAGCAGTGGAATAATGTTTGCAAACACGGCCCGTAGCAAAAATCAACTCACATCGACCCGCGAGTCGGCCATGCCAGTGCGCACAGACCAGTGGTCGTTTCTTTGAGCAGGTGCGCAGTATGAAAAAAACAACACACATAAAAAAGGCTCGATGAATTACCATCGAGGCGTAATGCAATAATCATCTTAAAACAATTGTCTGTCAGAGGTTCACGCAATATGCTTTATGCATGTTTGCAATACCGTCAAACCCCTCAACCTAGGGGGAATACAAGGTAGGCCTTTTTTAAAACAAAAAAAAAATGAGAATAACTCAAGAACTGTTCGACATATCAAATTATTCGGTGCAATAAAATAATGTATTTCTATGATGGTAACGATTTTGTGGAACTTTTTTTCGAGAGTTATCCTACTGGAGCTGTGGAGCTAGATTCTCGGAAGGGCTCCCCGTCAGAATCACACACAACAATTGCAGACGAGACGGGCAACGTCGCCCACTAAAACACGGCTTAAGGCTAATTGCAGCGGGCCGTGATTCTGAACGTGATATTCATTGCACGATTCAGATATGTGCGGGCGTAGAGATTTTGCGATCGTGTGTATCATCGCGAAGTGCTCAAGCATTTGTACGTTAACGCGTTTAATCACGAGTGCGTTTGTATGTTGCGTGTGCTATCGTGTATGTAACTTAGTGTGTATAAATTCGATTTTATAACAGTGTGCCTTTTGCATATTCGCGTGTATTCTTGGATGATCGCGCGCGAACCGTGAATCTGATAGTTAATTTTTGGTGTACGATTTAGATGCTAGAAGAAAGTGAGATCTTCCATATCACTAGTTCCCAGTCATGTCGCCATAGAATTTTGCGTGAAGCGAATTGATTATAATTATAATTTATTAATTCAATAACATTTTGTAATTTTTCAATGCAAAAGCATCGACAAACCCCCTTAATTGAAAATTTATGTCGACTCGAAACTCAACATAGGGGTTTGGATATTATTTACACAGAATGCAAAGTTTGAAAGAAATCTGCTAGGTAGTTTTTGAATGGCAGGTAACACCACAAATCATTTTTTTTCCAGAGACGTTCTACAAAAAGCTTCGTCACCGAGTCGTTTGTGGATATATTTACACAGAAAATTTACAGAATGTTATTTAAATATCTTTTCACAAACTGAGTTGTAATGGATGCTGAGATGATAATGACTTTTATTAGTTTAGTTTTCGATAAAAGTACACTGAAAAAAAAATCAGTTTGGACAAATAAAAGTTTTTTCGAATAACTTTTTTATAGTGCTCAACTTGAATTTTTGACGGTAGGTAGGAAACATAATTACCTATCTGGGAACAAAATTTCATCCAAATCAAAAATGTTTTTTTTTGTGAATCGACTTTTTTAAAAACGATTTTTTTTTCAGTGTAGGAGTCGATGAAGAATTTTTTCAATATTTGTGTTCAAAATTTTTACTAATTCTGTGAAAATCACTTCTACAACATTTTTGTGAAGGATTTGATATTTTTAGACCATAGCCATTTAAAAAAAATTGTTAAAAAAAGTTTGACGCTTTTCAAAAGCCAGTCTAGATCTATTTTGGAAAAACAAAGTATGCAAAGTGGCTTTTTGTGACAATGTTTTCATGTACAGAGAGTTTCATTAAAATCTGAGAGGGTGCTGCCAACTCTGAAAACGATCTAGCGCGAAATTCGTCTATATTCATATTTGTGGTCAATGTAAAATTAATCACACGCATAACTTTGCACCATTGTTCGCGTTCCCTTTATGTGCAGTATAGTTAGTGTAACTTAACATCTTTTTATATGTGCATTATTCAGAGCTCGACTATACGATAGAAACATCGTGAACTACTTCATGACTCCTAAAATATTAGCGTCGACTCAATACTTGTTTGCGAAATAGTTCACAAAATCATGAAATAATATTCATGTATTCGTGAACTGAGTTATAATTTCTAGGGATTGGTCGCGAATCACAATTCGTAATCGTGAAATAATTCACATATTCGTAAAATATTGGTCATGTTTTCGTGAACTGATTCATGATTCCTAGTATATCAGTCACAACTCACAATTCGTGCTCGTGAAATAATTATTAATCAAATATTCTTCGAAACGTGAATTGGTGCGTGATTCCTAGTATAATGGTTACGCCTGACCATGCATGTCTATGAATAGTTCACAAAATCATCTATTCATGAATTGGCTCATGATTCCTAGTATAATAGTCACGATTGAACATGCGTGCTCGTGAAACAGTTCACAAAATCATAAAATATGATTCAAGGATGCGTGAGCAGGTTCATGATTCCTAGTACATGATTCACGATCTATATTGAGTATTGGTCATATCCAATTTCATGCAACTCTGCATATGGTCATGAAATTATAACGTGAACTATTTTATAAAATTTGGATTTTATTCATGATATATCATATAATTATTAGGGTGGGGCAAAATGATCGTTTTTTCAGCACAGCACTTTTTTGGTTCCTTTTAGGGTCCCAAACAACTGTGCAAAATTTGGGGTCGATTGGTGTTGACCCGGCGTAGCGCATTGCGTTTGAAATTTGTATGGAGATTAGTATGGGAAAACCTACATTTTTGCATTTTTAATTCTACAGATTACAATTCTTCCTGTAGTAAGCCAACAATTAGATAGAAGTATAGTCCAGGATATGCTGAACAACTTTGCCGAAGAATGTATGGTGTTAGAGTGTCTCTAAGCCAAGTTATAGCTGTTCAAAGTTCAATACATCGAATTAAATGCCAAAAATCATTTTTATTGCCAACACTGCGGGTGTACCAACGGAATTTCATATAGAATTCCAAAATAACATTATATATTTTAGATTTACCACATTGGTATGTTTGGATGAATTATTCAAAAACCTTAGCTCAATTTCATGAGCGTAGGTAGTTTAGCAATAGGGCGTAGTGAGGGGTGAGGGGGTCTTTAATATGTAGTTGATATGTCAGAGGATTGCATTGAATATATTTCAGTTTAATACGCACTATGATTTGATGGGATGCTCATTTCTATGCTGTTCGATCACGAGACGTGAAGCTAATTTCTGGATTTGAACATGAAATCCACCAGATCCCCACATCAATTTTGCTTCAGGTGATCGAACAGCATCGAAATGAGCATCCCATCAAATCATAGTGCGTATTAAACTGAAATATATTCAATGCAATCCTCTGACATATCAACTGGACATCAGTTGATTCAGTCTGTAACATAACTTCTATTGATATAAGTCAAGGCAAAGGGATACAGTATGTTTTATTTCATCGTTACTATTATGAGTAGGACAATGTGTAAATGTTTTGAAATAATTCATCTGAACATTCCAACTCAAAAACATTTCAGTTCGAATTTCTACATATTAAAGACCCCCTCACCCCTCACTACGCCCTATTGCTAAACTACCTACGCTCATGAAATTGAGCTAAGGTTTTTGAATAATTCATCCAAACATACCAATGTGGTAAATCTACAATATATAATGTTATTTTGGAATTCTATATGAAATTCCATTGGTACACCCGCAGTGTTGGCAATAAAAATGATCTTTGGCATTTAATTAGATGTGTTGAACTTTGAACAGCTATAACTTGGCTTAGGGACATTCTAACACCATACATTCTTCGGCAAAGTTGTTCAGCATATCCTGGACTATACTTCTAATTTTTGGCTTATTACAGGAAGAATTGTAGTCTGTAGAATTAAAAATGCAAAAATGTAGGTTTTCCCATACTAATCTCCATACAAATTTCAAACGCAATGCGCTACGCCGGGTCAACACCAATCGACCCCAAATTTTGCACAGTTGTTTGGGACCCCAAAAGGAACCAAAAAAGTGCTGTGCTCGGTTGATGTGGCTATGATTACGTTTTTCCATATAACAACGCCCCACCCTAATAATTATGTCCACCTGTTAGCGAATAGTAATAGATGCGACAGCAGACATAGGAAAAGTATTACGACCTCGAACATCGTTATTCATTTGATAAAGGTTCAATGTGATGTCCGGACAGAAAACGAAAACTGCGCTGAGTATCAAAAATACATTATAGAGCCACAAATCGTGCTCGTGATATAGTTCACAAAGTAAGACACAGCGAATCAGTCTCACTTTTATGATCCAGGTCATATTGTCACGTTATTCCGAGTAAAAAATTCGATAATTATTAAAAAAGAACACAATAAGAGAAATTACGAATATCGCGATAAAAGTCACATTGCTCTACGTGTCAAATTCGAAAGTGAGCTCAACAATAAAATATTACGAAAACTAAGCTAAAATATCGAAAATCGTGACTAAGATCCAGAGATCATGAACATAAATCACTGTAATTGTTAGTAAAATTTCACGAAACGTGAATATAATTTATTAAAATCATGATGAAATCGTGAACATAAATCACGCTACCCTGCGAGAGAAATTCGATAGTAAACTCATGAATAAAATATTACGATAAGAAATTACGAAAATCGCGCGAAAGCTCCTATCCGGCTCTGTTGGTTGATATAGTTTATACAAACCAGTGTATCCCGAAATCATGAACAAGAATTATACGAAAAACTAAACATGTCCAAGGAACAACCACAGTAACCCAACTAAACATTTGAATGTAACGCTTTGTATATTTTGGGCGCGAACTACCCAGAACTTAACCAGGAGTCGTATAAGGATGACCAACAAAAATCGTATAAGCATCCAATTTTCATCGGAATCGTATAATGGTACACCGTATGTATACGCATTATACAAAATTTATCTTAACCAGTACGTTGTGATGACTCGTTTACAATTCTCGTATATGAGTGCGAACTAAGTCATATAATGTATAAAAAGGCTCGTTATTAGTGCAGCAATAAGCAACAACTGCGACTATACAAATGTGTGTCGGTAGTAGCCAAATTAATCCATCTATTGCACGCCAAGAATCGTAAAGTAAAGTGGTGGTATGAAATGCTGGCTTGGTACCGACTTCAATTCAATCCCCAAAATGAAATAAAGTTCTGTTAGGCTTTAAATATAAATAAATAAATCGATACTTTCTAACAAAGGGGTCTTAGTTGTATATTGATATTGCCTTCAATTCGTTACCATGCCAGACGAAAAATGCTCATTTAAAAAAATATCAATGGGGTTTCTTACGCCAACTTGTATATATGTTTCGTAGGAGCAAAGCAAAAGTGCATAAATTATTTTAATAATTACAATTTATTAAAAATATAATGTGGTATTCTCGTCGATGTTTTTGGCGAAGATGTATAACTTCTTCACTATAATAGAGCATTGGAAGAATTTATGCAAATTTAACATTAATTGTAATATTATATGTACATATGGACATATATGTACATTTTCCTAAGTACGAAGATCTTACAATATACAGGGTGTTTGGTTCATGGTTAAGAATCTCTCGGGGGGTGATAAACTGCCATATTTTGAGAAAAAAATTGTTCTACACATACCATCAAATCTCAACCGTTACAGAGTTATTGAACTTTTTGTGTAAAAAACTTATTTGTCTTAAAATACCTCTAACTTTAAAAGTATACTTTGTATTTTAAATGTTTCAGTTCCATTCGAAAGGTGAGAAAATTTTCTATTGAATGGTGTTCTCATATCTTTTAAGTAATTAGTTTTAATTACCTTTTAACTGTAAAGTAGTTAAAAGTTAGTGTTTTTGAGGAGGTTTTTGCTAATTTTCTCGAAATAATGAAGTATGATTATAGCAATATCCAGTATCCAAAAGTTGAGTTTTAGGACGATTCATAATTTGTTCTTGGACGTCATATTTCTATCTCTTCTCATTTCTTAGTAATTTCATTACTATACTTTTCCCGTAACCGACTTGCAAGTGCTTAAAAGACTCTAATCTAAAAAATATGCTTCATATCATTATTTACAAGATTTCATTGGAAAGCTGAGAAAATTTCCTATCAATGTGTGTACAAATATCTTTTAGTTAAGTGTACTAAATGATTTTTTACTAACGAAATAACTCAAAACTATGTTTTTTTGGAGAGTTTTTTAATTATTCTAATTATTAATCAACAAAATTTATCGTTACTATTGTTCATTTGATGCCCCTTAATGTTCTCTATAACTTTTAATTTGACACTTTATCTACATCTCTTTTCATTTTGCTGCTATTTAATAGTTAACACAGCATGAGCTCGCCACAAATGTAGTGGGTTCGAAATCGTTATTTTTGCATATGAAACGATGTGATAAAAACGATTTTGTGTCGAAACCAAAAGAGATAATTGAATGGAGTCAAAGAAAGAACTGTAGAGCTTGCTGAGATGCATTATTTCCATGATAATAATGGTGATGTTTATAATTTACTATTTTAAGAAAATTAACGAAAATGCTAATAATAGCACTAACTTTAAACTAATTTACTTTTAAAAGAATACTAAATTCACTTAACTGAAAGGTATTAATATATTTTTCACTGTAAAATTTTCCTGGCTTTCGAATAAAAAGAAAAAAAGTACAATAAGTGCCGTAATTTTTCATTTAGAGCTGGTACTAGTAAAAATAACATAAAACTATCCAAGTTGAATAACCCAGAATCATGAAAATAAGAAAAGGTAAGTGTATCATGTCAAAGAACAAATTAAGCAGCTCATCAAGACTAACAATCTGAATTATTAAAATGATGAGGTTAACTATTATGATTTTCAAGAAATGAACGAAAAATCGCCTAAAATTGCTAGATTTTCAATAAATTACTTTGAAAAGGCTATTTAATCTCATTAGCTGAAACATGTGAGGGCATCACTCAATGCGAAATTTTCTCACCTTTCGAATGGAACTAAAACATTTAAAATACAAAGTATACTTTTAAAGTTAGAGGTATTTTAAGACAAATAAGTTTTTTACACTAAAAGTTCAATAACTCTGTAACGGTTGAGATTTGATGGTATGTGTAGAACAATTTTTTTCTCCAAATATGGCAGTCTATCACCCCCCGAGAGATTCTTAACCATGAACCAAACACCCTGTATGAGTTGATTACAACACATGTCGGATATCATTAAGAGTATGTTATGATAGGCGAGTTAGTTATCTCACGTTCGCATATACAAAGTCGTACATCAGAGTAGTATAATAAAAGCATTTTCCTAAGAGTCAACGAGTTTAGCCCGAGCTAGCCACACCTATCAAATGGTGTATGGGGTATGTTGCAGGCACGTAAGCTGATGCTTCAGGGTTCTAGACCGAGTGAATACATTCGTAGTAAAATAATTGCTAGAAACGTTTTAGGATGTGAAAATTCAAAGTAATTCTCATTCTTAAAACAGGCGGTCGAAAGATTAATATTTTATATAATCGTATATAGTACTTTTTCGAGTCGTAAGGTGTTTGTTTCTTGCCACATGGAACTAGAATAAGTACCGACTACAGTCGCATTTATATACAGTTTACATCGTATATTGAAACCCGATTTTATCTGAATGTAGATATATTGCCTCCACTTTTGTCCGTATAAAGCATATTTGCGCATTTTATACGATTTAGTTGTACTGTATATTTACATATATAACTCAGTTAAAATTTCGGTATAACTACAAAATTGTTTGCTGGGTAGTCTTTTGAAAACACAAATAGTTTCGTGAAATAATCTGCATAATTTTAATAACTTGGTCGTCGGATTTTCGCAAACCATTCAGCTCACAAAATCTTAATTTTTTGTACATGTATATACGAACGTATTTTTTCCGTGTACATTTCTTTGGAAGGTTATGTCCTCCTATCATTTTTCGTTCAGGAGAAAAATTTTTCTTTAAAAATAGAGAGCGCCACCTTAATTGCAATTAAACCAAAATGAAGTGCATTTATTGTTGAGAATTCGTTCCGAAGACACTGAATGTCTAGTACTTACGGTTAACGAATCCTAGATTCCTGAACAAAAAAATCGATTTGTGACCCATGGCACAATGTGGTCAAAACTACTATGGTTACGAGACCAGTAATTCCAAGTAATTTAGCACATATTTTAATAAGATTTGCATCATCTTGATAGCATGCTGGTTCATATGATAATTGACTGTGTCACCACACTGTCCAAATCACAACAGATTTTGAGCAAGTCGCGCGACTGTTGGACCACCTCTATCTTTGACATTATACGGAATTATATTGCAAACAATTTAACATTGGAAAACAGCACCAGTAAATGGAACAAAAAGGATCATTACGAAGTTTAGTAAATAGCAAACGAGTGCGTAAACGATTCATCGTCCGCGGCATTATGTATGTACTAATTTCTCGCCCACTTGGTTTTTTTTTAAAAGTCAGGAAGTTCTATAGCAAAGTTCCAAACCAAATCAAAGAAATTACTTAATTTTCAAAATGTATATTTATCAGACTCGATTTACGGATAATATCTGTCCTATTTAAAATTTAACCATTTACGCAAATATTTGGATACATGATTAGAGAACAAAAATTTCTGAGACGGATAATACACCCATGTACGCTAAGAATCGATTGCTAAGTGTGGTCGAATCAAAAGCTGCAAATCACGCCACGAGATTTTAGTAGCGACCTTTGTTCTTTTTGCATGGACGGAAGAGATTAAATTTATTTTATTTTCAACTTAAACTCACCAGAGGCAATGAAAGTAATGAAATTACATGGAAACATAGGCACAGAGTTGCGGTACTCACCTGAAAAGAAAAGAAAGATTAAATTAACAAATTGATCTTGTTGCAGAGTAGCAGATAGCAATTCATAACATTTAATTATAAAACCTGTTTCGTCACGTTTAGTCCATAATGATGCAATATTTATACCCAGAGGAAAGATAAAATCCTAATCCTATGAAGTTCTCCCGTTTCTTCTTGTACAGTGCAGCCGAGTAGCGCACGATTGGTGCTGGTGTGTGCATCTGGTACAGCACCAAGCGCCTACCAGAATCTTCCCCGTTCAAAGGTTGCCGGATCGTTCCTTCCCAGGGCCTAGAACTGAACCGATCCCCGATCCACGGCCGGGTGATAAATCATTTTCGGAATGTTTATTATGAAATGCATGAATAGTACCAGCATAAGCAGCCTCGCACTCTACCGCTCACTCGCCGCGTCATTCGGCATTCGCCAGCCAGTCCTACTGGTGCGGGACGTCACCGCCGCCGCCGTCGGGCAGGGCGACGATAATCCCTCAAATAGTTGCTGTGACACAACAGCAGCGTAAAAGCGTATCCTATCGAAGCGTTCGCTAACTGCTGCTGCTGCAATGCATATTCCTATACTAACGGAGAAGCTTCTGCCTATCCGGTTTAGGGCGGATAGTGGATAGGTTTAGAACAGAAAGTGGTCAAAAAAGAACTAAATTTATTAAGGTTCAATTGATATTGTCTGGATAAGTGGTCATCTTTGAAAACGCAAAAAGCAGTTCTTTCGCTAGCCTTTACACACAAACCATGAAAATCAATCAGTGTATTTGGGGCATTGTTAAAATACTACTAATAAATTTTCATTAAGATTTTACCAACAGTGTGCAAAAAACTGCTTTTTTGGTTTCAAAGACGACTGCTTTGTCAAGCTTTCTCAGTTGAACCCTAATGGTAGAGCATTGGGTAATTGATCTTTGTCTTTATATCAACGTTCGTAATTTATAAACAATTGTTCTGCATAATTGTTTTTATTTCGTATAAAAATTGTATTTTGTATTAAGTTCACTGGTACAGCTGATGAAAAAATCATTGAAATATTCAGTGTTAAACGCTCTAATCCAAAACCACTCCATTCTAATTAAATAAGTTGAAGAACGATGACGCTTATTACTCACTAAAAGAACACCCTCTGGAGCACGAAGCACTTCAACGTATTTGACGATTATGACCAGGCAGTGTCATAAGCCAATGTGGGCCGGCAGCCGCCTTCTGTGATGGTCAGTGACTCCGAAATGACGATGACGTCGCCGGAGACGAAACCCGAAGAGGGAATGGTAAAATTTGTATTTCCATTGAATTGAGGCTGTATAACATTTTTCCTCAGCCGAACGACTCGAAGCAGGCAAAAGATGCATTCATAAAGTTTTATGGAAGCTGGTGTGTGTTATGCTATTTCGCACACTGGAATCGCTATGATCCCCACGCCACTACGGCCTAGAGAGTGGCGATATTTCATTACAATTTCAACAATAAATAAATGCTTCCCCTTTCCCGGTTCGATTTGCCGGGGGAACAAGTTAAATGGACGTCACCGGCGGGGTAAAATTATTCAATATGTACTATTGTGCATTTCCAATTCTTAAAAATAAATTATCAAGCCAATGTTTTTGTCTCAATTTCGGTACCAAATTTATTATAGACAACCTAGTTTACCCCGTAATCCCCCTGATCGTTTTAAGAAAGTATGCGACGCGTGCTGTGCAGAGGCCAGAAGCTGTGAACTATCGTATCTGGCGAAGCGATGGGGGAAGACCAATTTCTTGCGAACTTCTTGTTTAGGTTTGCGAATTATTCGCTTGCCGGCTGGTGGTACACCAACCGCAGCGGCAGGGTTAGAGGCAGAGCAATAAAAGAAATTGAAGACGGCAGAACAAGGTCATTACGTAATGAATAGTAGGAGCAGAGTGTTTACAGTGGCGTAAATTCAACCGAGTGGGTTCATGGCCTACAAGTACATGGAATAAATCCCCTGCTCCATCGCCTCGGCCATCGGAGGATATACCGTTTTGAGCGAAGGGGGGCAACGCGTAGGACAAAACGAAATTGCATAACAAAGCTCCGCTTCGGCACTGAGAGGAGATGACATTTGAATGGGGAGCTTGCAGAAAGGAAATTCAAACGGTCACGTGTTGTCTTGTGAATATCTCGAGCTTGTTCTAGAGGGGCACAATTTGTGCTCGGCTACAGGATGGTTGTTGCTAGGGCCACAAGCTGGTGGTGGTTGAACTGTTTCCAGGCTGGCTCGGGCATGTGGTATTAAATTGTCTCCGGTTTGATTTCAATTGAAATTGTGTATAGGAACTCGTTGATGTTGGCAGATGAAATGGAAACTCTAGTATATATTGATTTACATTGTGTTCTACTCCTGCACTGTATTAGTTTTTGATTGTATAATATATCGTGAACCTTCATCATTCCTACACTAATGAAAGATTTTTAGCATGTAGATTAGCATCGAAAGACTTCATTTCTACGAAAGTTTGATTAATAAGCAAACTAAATATTAGTATTCTTTTGGACTCGCATGAATTTGCAATTTTTTTAACAAGTTCAATTTTTTGCACAAGTTAATTTAGCGGCTATTGCGAAAGAAATATATAGGAGTGTTCAATTTATAAACAAGCCCGTCCTTAAACCCCTCAGGGTCCCTGGTCACAATGGAACTAAGGGGGTCCTATAGTTGAACAGATTTAGAATCACATTTGATGGATACGAAAAACGCTTTACATCACTGAAATGAAGTGAGCATTAGAGATGGGCAAATGAATCACGAATCGATCAAAAGAATCGGCTCTTCAAAAAGAATGAATGAATCGCGATTCTTTTTTAAAGAACTGCGATTCATTGAAAAGAGGCTGATTATTGTGAGCCCAATGATATCCAACAAGAACCGAATGAGTCGATTTGACAGATTGTCATGATTATGAATCTTTAGAACGAATGAAACAAAATGAATGACAAACATCGAACACATTATCTACACGGAATAAAACATGAACAAAACAGCGGTAATATCCAACATAATGGTAAAATGTGTGCTTCAATCAACCAAGGGGCCAAAGGGTCTGTTGGTGACGGTACAACAAATAAACAAATAAACAAGGGTGAAGCAAAAACCTCTCATGATTTCTAAATTGGCACAGCTATTTCTAGATGGAACATTTGGATGTGATACAACTATTTGACGGAGGGAGAAAAAATTAGTCTACTCCACTTTTTTCGAAATTATGCTAAAATGCCTCCACGTACCTTCAACATCAGTATTCTAGAGACATAAAATGAGTCGAGTCCATTAATGAAAATGGAATTATGATAGAATATTACTTCAAATTTGTGTAACACGAAAGCGATTCTTAAAGCCCTGGATTTTTTCTCGTTTTATATCAAACAATCATTTTTCAAAGTACGAGTTGCTGAATCGATTAGAATAAAAGAGTTGATTCATTGAGTGAGTGAATCGGGTAAGGTTCACTCTCCGAAATGAATCGGTTTACCCATCTCTAGTGAGCATATCGTATTCATAGGGTCTATAATGAGACATGGCCACTTAAAAGGTAAGAAAACATTTTAAGGCTGGAAATATGCATTTCGTATAATTGAATTGTTTATATTCTGTGATTAAAATTAAGCACGCTGGAGTAAACAGTTAAGCTTATTAGTTAACCACCAGCGCTGGCTGTAAAATGTGTGCAGGTAGATTATTTTTGTTTAGCATGAATCATTTAGTTCATTTTATATCAACGAGTCATAATAAACGAGTGTAAAAAACGTTTATTGAATTATTTACAAAAAAAAATACCGACCTCAACAAAAAAATCCCACAAAAGAGGAAAATTACGAAGAGCCATTGTTTCTATTCCTACAGCGCGGATGGAACATGCATGAACCTCAAGGCGAAATGCGCGCTCAGAATCAACATTATATCGATCGATTTCAAAGGAGGCAAGACTCGGCGAAGTGGAATATTCATTGGAAGAAAATATGCCTTTTTCCAAAATTGGATCCCGGCTCTGGCCAGTTTCATCATATCAGGAATGTTGCACTGCTCACAATCAAGAAGTTCTGAACAAATCTAAACGGGACAATATTACTGAGTACTACCGTAACTCCAGTAATCTAAACATTGACATTGAAATTTATTGTTTGCATATTTGGACTTAACGTCTATATCGCGATTACGGTAAGCAGATCAGAAGAATTCGAAACGTTAACCCCAACTTATCATGTACTATCAGATGGTGTACTTAACTACTACTCCTTGACAAATGCATTTCCAATTTTAGTTGGCTCAGTTCGAAACAAAACACATCATTTCTTACCCGAGTAGCGATTTTTGTTCGGGCAACCACTTCATAACCAGTTTGCAACAAGAAATGTATGGAATTTTTGTTGCAAACTGGTTATAAAATAGTCGCGGCCCCAAAAATTGCTACTCGGGTATAGATTGAACATTCTTTAGATTTGGAACTATGAGAAGAGAACTAAAAAATTAAAAATACATACTAGTAACGGTCAAAATCAACAAAAAATACTTCTTTCTGTATTTTGTCAGCATTTTGACAACTTGAATGTGTGATACTTTACTTAATCTTCTAAAAAAGCAACGTTCGCTCATATATTAAAGAGGCTTTGCAGATATAGTATCGATGTTAATAAGTTCAGATTGAACATGTGAAAACCGTACGATTAAAAATCATCCAGAAATAAGACATTTCGCGCTTTATTTACGCAAGCCACTTTAAACTCATCACGGAATACAATTTTTTTTTTTGGTCAAGACAACGTTCAAGTAGTGGACGGTAAACCAGCCCTACTTCAGCATTCCCGTTTGGCAAAACACTATTCATCCTCAAACAACGCCATGCAACTATGAAAGACAGATTACCGCATGTTAAATTTTTCAGGTTACCGCTACATCATACAGCTGCTATTAAAAGAAACGCCACGGAATATCTTTTATTTCTGATATTTTTCCAATAGCGATTCCAATATGTCTCTTTTTGGAAATTTTAGATTGAAACACAAAATCTGTGATATATGTGATATGCATCATTTTAATCTCTAGTAACTCTATTCTAGGATGTTTGGGATTCTGCTTTTTTGAAAACCCATGCGCACTTGTCAATAAATGTTCAGATCAACTCAGATCATCTTGCGTATTTAATGCACCTGGTGGTGGATTCTATAACCATGATTTTTTTCCATACATTTTGATGTTTTTTTTCCCATTCTAACTTAATTGTCGACCTACTTGGCTCAAATTTGGAAAAATCTTAGAGTGACATGGAGACAAATGCTATTATACATTTGACCTGTTCAATGATAGGGGTCGCTTATTTCAATAGTGCCCAGGGGTCCCGAGTGGTCTTAAGACGGCCCACAGAGGAGTAACTGGTGTCGAATCCTGGCCAAAACTATTTTTGCGGCTATTGCTGTTATTATGCCTTAATATGAACTAAAAATAGAAAATAACTAGTTTATGGGACAATTTGGCATCTATCCACCTACCAATGCAGAGGTCAATTTACTAGATCCTTCCGAATACTAGTATTTACGAGGTGATCTTTGTGAATACATTTGTTTTTTCCCGATGGATGAACAGTTGGTCAGTGGAAACGGGAGAAGAAAAGGGATACCTGTGCACATATTCATAGATATACATTTTGCCAAATATAGTGTTTGGCCCTACAGCATTTTGGCGTACTTAAAATTAGTGGAAATACCAATATTTTCAAATCGCTTGGAATTTGTGGATCGAAAAAGATCGGAAGAGATATAATGTTTTTCGGATAGCCGGAATCTTGTTTCGTAATGTTGTTTCAGAAACTTTGCCGGATCTTGCCGTATAGTGTAACTTTTTTATCGTTGAAAATTTGGAATAAAATGTTTAAAAAGGGTGTTTCTAAGGCTGGTCCAATACACAGAAACACTGCTATTTTCGGTTATTTTTAAGCTGAGGTTACACTAATAGTTGTGTTCAATTATGATTGTTATAATATAGTCTTATTAAATACAAACATCATCATTAGAAAGCGATTTTGCTGGATATATAATAAAAAATGATTAAAAACACCTTAAAATATTACCATTTTGCATCCATGTAAAAATTATTTTGCAATTTTTGGCACACTCTTTATTTTGCCACAATATGCAGTATGCTTTTAGGTATCTTAAAAAAATATAACTAAATAAAAAATCGAAAAAAAATTTTTTTTGGTTATTGGCCAAGAATTTGTTCTAGTTACTCCTCTGTGCGGCCCTGTATAACAGTGAAACCCCGAAGCAGCCTCGTAAGAATGAGCCCGTTCTTTTAGTGCGCCCTAAAGAAGTGAATCAAAGTGCTAGAAAAACAAAGAATGAATTGCGTAGCCAAATTGACCGTGCATCGAATAAAATTCAAACAGTTCTAGAAGGCAATGGTGGCTCCATCACCCTCGGTGTGAAAAGTGCAGAGGCAATAGAATCAGTTGTGGTAGTGGTGAGAGAGAAGTTTGGGGAGAATTATGAAATCTCAGTACCGAAACCGGCAAAATCAAGATTGAAGATTGTGGGGATTGTGGAGCAGTTGTCAGAAAGTGAACTCAAAAATAGCATAGAAGAACAAAATGAAGCAGTGAACTTAACAGAGTTAAAACTCATAACGTTATTTAAAACTAAGCGGAATAATTACACAGCATATAATTACGTGATTGAAGTGAATGCTGATTCGTTTGAGACCATGCTCAAGTTAGGGCGTGTAAACAGTGGTTGAGTGTTTTGTAATAGTATGTTGCTTTTAATGCTGTGCATATGGGCATAAGAGTACTGAATGCAAAGACTCTCAGGTCTGCTCTAAATGCGCAGGGGACCACATTACAGCAGAATGTACATCAGAATTACTGCAATAGTGCATACTTGGAGAACAGTGATGTTACTTGCACAATTGTTAGGTTAAGTTGTTTAATAATAAATAAAAATAAATAAATAAATGAAGCCAAAGAGGGTATATGCCCTCTCGAAGCTACCTTTGATACTGCACCCCCTTAATGCAATTTTCGGTTCCAGTCTTTTGTTGGAAAACACACTCCCGGCTCCGTGGCTGACATCCACCTAGCTATCTGTGACTCAAATTATGAAGGCACCACGACTGTTTCTCCAGATAAATGCCAGGAATGTATATGTTCCTCCGAAGCAAGACATACAGATACTGCCTCCCTTGAACTGAATTCCTGTTCCCAGCTCAGAATATACTACCAGAACGAGAGAGGACTACGCACAAAGATCGACTTCGCTGTTCGTAGCAGTATTCGATGCAGAGCACGATGTCATTAGTCTGACAAAAACATGGCTGAACGACGAGATCAATTCTCTGCAGTTGTTCGGACCTAGGTATACGGTCTATCGTAACGATCGTGACCCAGTCGTTGCTGGTAAAAAGGGGCGGGGTGTACTTATAGCTGTTTCTAATCGGTAGGCGTCTAAACAAAAAATAATAGCCATGGTACTAACACATGCGTGGGTGTTGTATACCTCCCTCCGGACTCCGCAGATAACATAAACGTTATTCAGAACCATATTCAATCCGCACTTGACGTTGCTAATTCGCTAGAACCCCAAGCTTCTCATTTGATTTTGAATTTTTTGATTTTCTCATTTGTTATTTGGAGATTACAACCAGCCTGGTCTTGTATGAAAAACTACTTCTTTCGGTTATGCTTACGCCGACCATTCCGACTCATCCCTTTCGAGATCTAGCATTGCTATACTAGACGGGATGTCATTACTCAACATGCTGCAAATGTGTACGATCACGAACAGACAAAATCACACGTTAGATCTAATGTTTGTGAATGAAGATGCACACAAGAACTGTCATGTCTATCGTGCAGATGAGCCACGCGTTGAAATAGAATCGCATCACCCTTCACTCTTAGTTGAGCAAACCTGTCCTGGACAGGTTATTTTTGCCGAGATTCTTGACGATTTGAAGAATAACTTTTCAAAAACCGATTTTCCTGGACTCAACAACGATTGACCGGGTGACTTTGCTCAATAGCGCAACCGATGTAAATGGCGCAGTAGAAAAGCTCTCATCGATCCTAATCCAACTGTTTGAAATATACGGGTCATTCCATGTCAGATTTACACCCAAAATTTTGATACCTTCTAAAAAAAATTTCTTGAAAATTTTCACCGGGCTATTGTCCGACATTCTGGCTACGTGCCCGGCCCTCCGTAGTCGTCCGATTTTCGCGGTATGACAGATGGGCGGCTCCCCCAACAGCTGATGCAACTCATGGTTCATTCGCCGTTTCCATGTGCCGTCTTCCATCTGCACTCCACCGTAGATGGTACGCAGCACTTTCCGTTCGAAGACACCAAGTGCGCGTTGGTCCTCCACGAGCATGGTCCAGGTCTCGTGCCCGTAGAGAACTACCGGTCTAATCAGCGTCTTGTAGATGGTCAACTTCGTACGACGGCGAACTCTGTTCGACCGAAGTGTCTTGCGGAGGCCAAAGTAAGCACGATTTCCTGCCACGATGCGTCTACGAATCTCTCTGCTGGTATCATTGTCGGCGGTCACCAGTGAGCCCAAGTACACGAACTCTTCAACCACCTCGATTTCGTCGCCACCGATGCAAACTCGAAGCGGGCGGTTCTCATTCTCTTCTCGTGAACCTCTTCCTATCATGTACTTTGTCTTCGACGTGTTGATGGCAAGTCCGACGCGCTTGGCTTTTCTTTTCTGTCTGATGTAGGCTTCCTCCATCTTCTCAAAGTTTCGTGCAATAGTATCAACGTCATCGGCGATGCCAAGTAGCTGAACGGACTTTGTGAAAATCGTACCACTCGTGTCGATCCCTGCTCTTCTTATTACACCTTCCAGCGCGATGTTGAATAACAGACACGAGAGACCATCACCTTGCCGTAACCCTCTGCGTGATTCGAAGGGACTCGAGAGCGTCCCTGAGACACGTACTACGCACATCACCCGATCCATCGTCGCCTTCACTAATCGCGTCAGTTTGTCCGGGAATCCGTACTCGTGCATAATCTGCCATAGCTGATCTCCATCGATAGTGTCGTATGCGGCTTTGAAGTCGATGAACAAATGATGTGTGGGCACTAGACCTCTCCACATTTTGAAAAAGTTTTGAAATATACATGGGTCAGCTCAAATTTTTGTTCTAGGTGTGAATTTAAGAACTTTCGCCAAAAATTGCTTCATTTGGACATGATTTAGAGGTGTCTCCAATCAAAAATCGTGTTTTTACTATGTTTCCATAGGAAGATCACTTACACTCTGATTTAATATGCCCTACATGCCCACATATCATCAAAGGTTGTTCCTTAGACATATCTTAACATGTTTTAACAAGTGAACATAGCTCTAGTCGCAATAGAAAATTTGTTAACTGGATTTTCATATAGAAAAGTATATCAAAACCAAGGAAAATTAATAGAATTTTTTCTTGGTTTTTGTATTCTTTTCTATATAAAAATCCAGTTAACAAATTTTGTATTGCGAATAGAGCTATGTTCAACTGTTAAAACATGTTAAGCTATGTCTAAGGAACAACCTTTGATGATATGTGGGCATGTAGGGCCTATTAAATCAGAATGTAAGTGATCTTCCTATGGAAACATAGCAAAAACACGATTTTTGATTGGAGACACCTCTAAATCATGTCCAAATGAAGCAATTTTTGGCGAAAGTTCTTAAATTCACACCTAAGAACAAAAATTTGAGCTGACCCATGTATATTTCAAAACTTTTTCAAAATGTGGAGAGGTCTAGTGGGCACATTGTACTCGCGGCATTTCTGTAGTACTTGACGAAGAGCGAACACCTGGTCCGTGGTAGATCGTTCGCTCATGAAACCCGCCTGGTACTGCCCCACGAACTGTCTTGCAATTGGTGATAGTCGACGGCATAGTATTTGGGAGAGTACCTTGTAGGCGGCGTTCAGCAGGGTGATTGCTCGGTAATTATAGCAATCCAGCTTGTCGCCCTTTTTGTAGATAGGACACACGACACCTTCCATCCACTCCTCCGGTAAAATCTCCTCCTCCCAAATCTTGGTAATCACCCAGTGCGGCGCTTTAGCCAGTGGCTCGCCACCGTGTTTTAGTAGCTCGCTTGGTATTTGGTCAACCCCAGCGGCTTTATTATTTTTGAGCCGGCTAATCTCCTCCTGGATTTCTTGGAGATCCGGAGCCGGTAGTGTAATGTCTTCCGCGCGTGCTCCCAGGTGCGTTACCGTGCCATCCTCGTCGGCTGCTGCATCGCCGTTCAGGTGTTCTTCGTAGTGCTGCCGCCACCTCTGGATCACCTCATACTGGTCCGTGAGAAGATTCCTGTTTGTATCTCTGCACATGTCGGCCTGTGGTACGTGGCCCCTGCGCGAGCGGTTCAACTTCTCGTAGAATTTCCGTGTGTCTTTAGCGCGGTACAGCTGCTCCATCGCTTTGCGATCTAGGTCTTCCTGCTGGCGCTTTTTGGTCCGGAAAACCGAGTTCTGCCTGTTCCGTGCCTGTTTATATCGCGCCTCGTTCGCCCTCGTGCGGTGTTGCAGCATTCTCGCCCATGCTGCATTCTTCTCTTCGACTAACTGCTCGCATTCGCCATCGTACCAGTCGCTTCTTCGGTCCGGGCCCACCGTACCTAGTGCAGTGGCTGCGGTGCTACCTATGGCGGATCGGATATCTTTCCAGCCATCTTCAAGGGCAACTGCGCCTAGCTACTCTTCCGTTGGTAGAGCCACTTCCAACTGCTGCGCGAATTCTTGAGCCACTCTGCCATCTTGTAGCCGCTCGATGTTTAGCCGCGGCGTTCGGCTTCGACGAGAGCTATGCACTGTCGAAAGTTTTGAGCGCAAGCATACTGCAACCAGGTGGTGGTCCGAATCTATATTCGCACTTATAGACATCACAAACGTCCGCACTTATCACGTTTGTGATGTCCGAGAAGAATCTACCGTCGATTAGAACGTGGTCGATTTGATTTTTTGTTACTTGGTCCGGTGATCTCCAGGTGACTTTGTGGATATCTTTGCGAGGGAAGAAGGTGCTTCGGATTGCCATTCCACGGGAGGCTGCGAAGTTCACACATCGTTGGCCGTTGTCATTTGATACGGAATGCAGGCTGTTAGGCCCGATCACCGGTCTGTACAAACGCCCAGTGATAGGACTGTTATAATTGAAATATCTCGAAAAATACTTTGAGCTCCATTCTGAAATTTTCACATAATCTTCGCGATATAATTATAAATTATTTGAAAAAACCAAAAAAAAATTTTTTTTGGTCCAGTCCTTTGCTTGTAACATTTGCAGAATACATAAATTACATAACAAAACAAATATTTCAAAAAAAAATCCTTTGAGATCATGCGAAAACGCAGGTTCTATTATTTAATGCTTTATTCCACTAATCTAATAGTTATCGGGGATTGAAAAATGTTCAATTTTATTATATTTATGAAATTTAAAAAAATATTTTATAAAATTCCAAAATTCATAACTTGAAAACATATCAAATTCAGCCATAGCTTAAAATTCGTGTTAATAATTTAGTTAAAGAGAGTAAAAAGAAATTGGAGGGCACGAAAATTGAAGTTGTAAATCTGATGTGGAATAACTCGTAGTCTGAAAATATAAGACTGGTGGTGGAAGTGTTAGAGCCAAATATTTTTTTTAAAGTCGCCCTGCAAACATTTTTTTTTTTTGATAACATAAGCATTATAAGAAGATTTTGTGAAAATTTCAGAATGTAATTCGAAGTATTTTTCGAGATATTTCAATTATAACACTGGGCGTTTAGAGTAAAATTGCCTTGTTTTAAGTTTATACTTGAAATAACTCGCAAAGTATTTTGATATCCACTCCCAAATTTTTACATAAACTTTTTAACATGCTTCTTAATAATTAAAAAAAATAAAAAGTAAAAAAATTGGTCCAACTTTAAAAAAATTCAATTTGTTTCAAATAATTGCAAATTTCACAAACGAGAAATAATTTTTTATAAAAAATTTCGGTAAGATTAAGCGAAAACGCATCTTCTTTATTTAATATTTTTTTCCATATATCGAATCGTTTCCGTTATCAGTTATTGGAAAATGTTCAATTTATTGAACTTCAAAAGTTAAAAAACTAATAGCTTGAAAAAAATATTATATTCAGCCAAAACAATACTTGTTAATTATTTTTAGCTAAAGAATGCAAGACAATTTTTTGGAAGGAATCAAAAATTTTCGACATGGAATGACCCATATGGAATTCTATTTTGAAGCGGATTAACACGTTTAAACTTGTTTTCTTGAAGTGTACCTGAAGAAGTATTGAAACATTTAAAACTTGAATTTGAAGCATTTGAAATCTTCTGTGGTTTCTTTCACCGTACATTTGGAAACCAAATGACAATTTTTATGCCGTGCCTAAAGCCCTGGCATCCACGACACTGGGTCAGATTTTTATTTCTTCCCCCATGTTGTTTATAATGTTCCCTCTTTACTCATACATGGAACATAAAACGTGCTTTTTCTAACACTTTCAAATTAGTAAACTCCTTATGGGCAAAATGAATTAAATGAAGAACTTAAATAATTCCAGAGCGTTGCGTTGGAGCCGTTAGCTTTTCTCTTTATACGAATAACTTGTAAAGGAAAAACCTATTTTAATCCACCTAGCGGTGCAATTGTGCCTTTCTCAATCATGAATCACGAGAATGTGTGCGTTGTTTATATTCATTAAAAACTTTTAAATGCATATATTACATTTTATTATTATACATCACATGACAACTATATACAGGAAAATAAATCATTATTCGAGTTCTAAAATTTTGAAAAAGAAAAAACAGCCACGGTAATATTGAACTGAAAAAGGTGCGAAATCGGCAAAGTCCCAAAAAGTCGATTTTTATAAAAAAAATAATTTCGAGATAACATAAAATCTCGACGTTTCATGCATTTTAAAGATGTTTGGCATCAAAAATACGAATTCGATTTCTGAAATTTCATGGGGTCCCCCCTTTGAAAAAAAAATGAGTTCCGGCTTATATGGGAATTTCATATGTGACCGGACGATTTAGTCTATATTTCCGGACCCATATAAGCGATCCGTACGAAATTTTATAGACATCTGTGGGGATATTATAGCTATCATTTGGGACTAAGTTTGTGAAAATCGGCCAAACCATTTCCGGGAAACTGATGTGAGTTCGTAAATTTTGAAAGGTGGCCGCTTTTCCCGGGCACTTCCGGAACCATCTATGGTGGTCAATGTAGTCAACGAAAGTTTGGTTGGCCGTCGGTGACCGAGAACAGCAAATTTAAGTTGTTTGAGAGACATTTTAGCGAAATTTTTACCTTTTTTGCTTTCATCGGAGTATCGGTTTGAATCACAATTTGCTATGTGATCGCACGCCCAGGCCTGTAACTCCGGAACCGGAAGTCGGATCGGGATGAAATTAAATAGCCATTTACGGGGACGCAATACCTTTCATTTGAGACCAAGTTTAGCCGAATCGGTCTAGCCATCTCCGAGAAACCGATGTGACTGTTATTCTGAATTTAGATACTTCCGCCGGGGCTTCCGGAACCGATGCTGGTGGCCAATGTGACCAAAGAGACTTTGAATGGCTGTTAATGACCTAGTACTACAAATCGAAGCAGTTGTGGTCACATTTTGGAAAATTTTTCACCATTATACATTCATTGAAGAATTTCTTAAAATCGACATTTTCTGCGTGATCGTACTCATCACCCTGTAATTCCGGAATCGGAAGTCGGATCCATTAGAAATTCAATAGCAGCCTATGGGAACGTTGTACCTTTCATTTGGGACTAAGTTTGTAAAAATCGGTTCATCCATCTCTGAGAAAAGTGAGTGAGATTGTGTTCGCGTACACACACAGACGCACATACACACACATACATACACACACATACATACACACACAGACATTTGCCGAACTCGACGAACTGAATCGAATGGTATATGTCACTCGGCCCTCCGGGCCTCCGTTAAAAAGTCGGTTTTCAGAGCAATTGTAATACCTTTCTATTGAGAAAGGCAAAAAGGTGTGAAATCGGCAAAGTCCCAAAAAGTCGATTTTTATAAAAAAAATTTTTTTCGAGATAACATAAAATCTCGACGTTTCATGCATTTTAAAGATGTTTGGCATCAAAAATACGAATTCGATTTCTGGAATTTCATGAGGTTTAGTCTATATTTCCGGAACCATATAAGCGACCCGTACGAAATTTTATAGACATCTATGGGGATATTATAGCTATCATTTGGGACTAAGTTTGTGAAAATCGGCCCAACCATTTCCGGGAAACTGATGTGAGTTCATAAATTTTGAAAGATGGCCGCTTTTCCCGGGCACTTCCGGAACCGTCTATGGTGGTCAATGTAGTCAACGAAAGTTTGGTTGGCCGTCGGTGACCTAGAACAGCAAATTTAAGTTGTTTGAGAGACATTTTATCGAAATTTTTATCTTTTTTGCTTTCATCGGAGTATCGGTTTGAATCACAATTTGCTATGTGATCGCACGCCACAACCTGTAACTCCGGAACCGGAAGTCGGATCGGGATGAAATTTAATAGCCATTTACGGGGACGCAATACCTTTCATTTGAGGCCAAGTTTAGTCGAATTGGTCTAGCCATCTCCGAGAAACCGATGTGAATGTTATTCTGAATTTAGATACTTCCGCCGGGGCTTCCGGAACTGAGGATGGTGGCCAATGTGGCCAAATAGACTTTGAATGGATGTTAGTGACCTAATACTACAAATCGAAGCAGTTGTGGTCATATTTTGGAAAAAATTTCACCTTTATACATTCATTGCAGAATTTATTAAAATCGACATTTTCTGCGTGTTCGTACTTATCACCCTGTAATTCCGGAACCGGAAGTCGGATCCATTAGAAATTCAATAGCAGCCTATGGGAACTATGCACCTTTCATTTGAGACTAAGTTTGTCAAAATCGGTTCAGCCATCTCTGAGAAAAATGAGTGACATTTTTGGTCACATACACACACACATACACACACATACATACATACATACATACATACATACATACATACATACATACATACATACACACATACACACATACATACACATTGCGATATTTTGCGATCTCGGCGAACTGAGTCGAATGTTATATGAGACTCGGCCCTCCGGGCCTCGGTTAGAAAGTCGGTTTTTGGAGCAATTGCGTAACCTTTCTATATGAGAAAGGCAAAAGAATAGTATTTAATTAGCTTAATCAGCATGAGTTCAATGTTATCTTCATGTGATTATATTTTGAAATGTTGGTGGAATGGGTTTAAAAGTGGAGGGAATGGGGGGTTAGTAGAGTGGGAGTGGAGGATGCGTCAGAAATCCTTCATCTTATTTCGGTATACGGGGTGGATGAAGGAAATGCGGGCGTGAGCGTGGTCCAAGGGGACGGTAGTGATGAAGGAGGGAGATGTAAGAGCAAGGCGGGGGGGGGGGGGCGGAGGGGCTCTGATGCAATACTCAGCTGCATATTTTGCCTTCCATTTGAGACTTGGTTTGAGAAAATCGGTTCAGTCATCACCGAAGAACCAATGTGACTTTATTTGTGGAATATGGACTTCCGGAATCGTCGATAGTGGACAATATATTCAAAGAATGTTTGATTGGCAATCAGTTATCTAGATCTGCGATTAGAAGTAATTTGGTGACCATTTCAATAGTTTTTAGCCTCTGAGGTATTACGATTGTACCAATTTATATGGGAAATTCCAGTGTATCCTTACTAACACCCCTGTAACTCCGGAAGCAAGAGTCAGAACAGAATGAAATTCAGCAGCAGTCAATGGTATTACTGTATCTTTCATTTGAAATCAAGTTTGTAAAAATCGGTAGAGAATTCGTTGGGGAATGGGTGTGATATTAGCTTAGGAACTTGGCGGGTTCCCCGGGGGCGTCATGAACTGTCATAGGTGGCCAATGTGGTCAAAGCTGCTTTGATTGATCATTAGTGATCCAGACCCGCAAACTAGAGTAATGTTACATCAATTTTAATATGTTTTACATCATTTGAACATCATGGTGGTACCAGTTTGTATGGGAATTTGCTGGGTTACCGCACTCTTCAACCCGTAACTCCGGAACCGGAAGTCGGATCAACTAAAAATTCAATAGCAGCTTATGGGAGCGTTATACCTTTCATATGAAACTAAGTTTGCGAAAATCGGTTCAGCCATCTCTGAGAAAATTGTGTGAGTTTAAATGACACACACACATACACACACACATACACACACATACATACACACACAGACATTTGCCGATCTCGACGAACTGAATCGAATGGTGTATGACACTCGGCCCTCCGGGCCTCCGTTAAAAAGTCGATTTTTACAGTGATTGCATAGCCTTTCTTTATATGAGAAAGGCAAAAAGCCAAGTACATTTTTCAAATCGTTGAATATTTCGTCGAAACTTTGACCTAGCGGTAACCCGTTTAAGACAGCCTTGAATGGTCTATCTGTCTTGAAATCATATGAAGAAAATTGTTATAACTTCTCCGCGAGATACTGGAGAAGTCGTTTGTGACCAATTAAGCCATCCGCTGAAACTCAACATTCTACTCAACAATCTGAAAAGAGGCTTTCACGTCCGGAAAGAACGTCGAAAGCTCAGTTCGAAAGACACTTAATGGCATTACGCACATTGCGAAGAAATTTACAAATTTCTTCTGCCTCACATTCGGATAATACATCGAATGAGTTACTACAATCAACTGGATTTTTGGAGGGAGTTACCCTTTTCCGTATATTTTAAATTTCTTTCTAGAACCTATTAAATATGGAAGAATTAAATATTTCTTTGGGCTGAATTATTTTTGAAAAATGTTTGTTTGGAGTCTTGAGAAAGAAAGACTGTTGCTGTTGAAAAACTCTAGATAAACCAAGAGCTATCACGATTTGTGACCGGTTCGAACGAAGGTTCAAACCGGCATGAGTACTTCATGTTTATATGACGAGTATTTACCATTAGCAGTTCAAATCGAACTGACCTAAAAATCTTTAAAAGTAATTTATTACTCTATGCAATAAAAATATACAAATAATATTTCGAGATTGGCCAGATAATATTTGGTTTGGCAAGCAATCTACAGTTGCGGACATCTGCAAAAACTTACCTCCATAAGCCTTCAAAAATGTAAACTATCTTTTTTAGACAACATGACATCGTGCCGATATGTAGAATCGGTTTTATAGTAGAATCGAACCAAGCTGCCTGAAACTTCTGCAAATAGAAAAGAAGTTGGGCATCGTGAGGCAATTCAAGTGTGCCGGATATAGCCGATCCGCAATTTACTAAATTCTTTCTTCACTGGAGAAAGGCGAGAGCTCTGAATGGAAGCCTGATTCCGGTTGCGTGACCGTAAAGTGCATGGTAGCCTCATCGTTCCGCGCCACGGACCGGAAGGGTCGGAACAACCGGCTAAATTGCGAAAAAGTACCTGAACAACATGTACAATAGGAAAAATAGGTTTATATTATTTGACGAACTGCCAAAAAGAAAAAGAAAATAAAAAAGTTGCTCTCTGAACGAGTGAAGATTTTTAGTTTTATTGTTGTTTTCCTTGTGCATACCGGAGGTCTAACCAAATATTGCAACTGCAAATCACAAGCACTACATCCAAACAAACACTTCTAATCGTGTACCCGTGTGTCAGCAAACACCTTTTACTCATAGGAAGGCGTCCCTGGCTGGATACATTCTTACCACCATGTTTATCTAAACCACCGTAATTTAGCCATAACAGGAAAGACTGAACAACATCACAAACATTAACCCCAGACGAGCCCCACCCTCGGGAGCAGGAGGTGACACTCGCATTCGCTCGGCTCATATCCCTGATGGTAAGCTTTTGGACATTCGACATGGTTGTAAAGCCGCTGCAGCTGCTGGGCTGACGGACTGCTGACTAAGGCATCAAAGAATTGCAACAACTTTTCCTTCGAGGCCACAATGACGCCCGTAACAACGACCACCGATGCTCTGACATGATGACGATTCCATATATGAATGGAAAAGTTTTCCACCTTCGCGCTCGCGCCCATGAAGTCCGCCAGACAATCGCCGACCAAAATCCAGACGACGTAGGAAACTTCCCTCTCACGAAAGGTACCTACAACTGGGTGCCGCCGCACCCGGTTGAGTTTGCTGGAATTGCAGTTTGCACCTTGGAGGCCGGCGCGTTCGGACGGGGTATTATTTGCATGCCAAAACCACATTACGAGTTGGTGGGTGATGGCGTTTTGCAGGAAATGCAGTTTTGTGTTTTTGTTTGTTCGGTTGCTTCATTTTCACCATCTGTAGCAAAGTTGAATGAAGGCTCTGCGCGGGGGCTGGATAGGCATGCCAGAACATGGAATGATATCATATTTACTAATGTTTGGTTAAACATCGACCGCAAAATGTGACTGGCATATTATGATATCCAGCGAGGTCGGAACCGATGATGGGAAAAATGCATACTTCCGGAAGGTGGTTTGCATAGATTGTAGTCTTTCTCAGCGGTTTCGTAATCTAAACGCTTGACTTTTCGGTCAATGGCCGTCGGTTTAACTAACTGAGCAAGCGAGTTGATCAGTTTGATTAGGTAGCTGGAGAAGATTTAGTTGGAAATATTTTTTTTATGTTGATTATAGAGGTTTTTACCTTAAAGTCGCCTCTTTTCGGGTTAGATAAATCTTTTTAGAAAAATCTCTAACCCTATGTGCGGAGTTGGGAATTGAACCCAGCTGAGCTGCGTTCAAGGCAACTAATTTACCAACTACGCTGTGCCTGCCCATAATTCGAAATAATTATTTATTTCGATATAAAATAAGTTCACCGATATATAGTTTTTACTATATTAAAAGCTATTTTTGTGATTACGATTCAAATGACTAGATGCCCGATCAGAAACATATAATAGAAACATTTCAAAACTGTATTTCACGCTGTCACTTGTTATAATTTTCTGTTATTTGAACTACCAACGAGACCAGATTTACCACACAGCTTACTACAAAAATTGGATCCTGTTATAATCTTGTTATTGCATTCTGATTGGGTGAGTATCACATATTTGGTTCTGGGTCATTTGTCTTAAAGACATTTAGCGTAAGGTCATTTAACATAAGGTCATTTAGCATAACATACGTGTAGTATAACGGTTATTTGGCATAATGGTCATTTGGCATAATTTTGAGAATTTATCACAATGAAGGTCATTTGGCATAATTTGTTTTAACTCAGCGATAACGGTCATTTGGCATAATTTCAAATTTTGCATACGATGAGGGTCATTTGGCATAAAGGACATTTGACATAACTGGTATAACGAACATTTGGCATAATTGTGAAAAGTAATTACGCTGGAAGTCATTTGTCATTTTCATCTACAGGGGAGCGGACATAATTATAAACTGTGCGATACGAAAGGTCATTCGGCAAACCTTTGAGCCGTGCTACTGCTGAAGGCAAAACCTCATTACACAGGCTGCGTCCCAAGTGTAAGAGCAGTGTAACAACCGATGATTAAATATATGTAAATTCATTCAATAAATCATCGTTTGAAAAACTTGGCAGTATCTTGAAATGAGATCGTATGAATCGAACGGTATATAATTAATTTCAAAGAATAGCTCATGATATAAAGAAGGATAATAAGGATAATTTTTATTATTAAAACGCTGTATGGAAAGCTTAAACTCACTTTGTGATCGTAATAATGATAACCAAAACAAAACATAGCAGATCGTAGTTAAAGTGCGCTACATCAACAAAAACCTGTAAAATCTTCTCTATATCACAACGAAAGTCATAGACAAACAATCCATAATTGTGGAAATGAACAAACACAAGAATTCCAAAAATGAAATCCAAAAGAACTACTCATATTTATCAGAAGGCCAAATTTATCATAAAACGATTAACTTGAAATATAATCAAAATCAGGTAATGGAAAACAACAGATTATGATCAGTGCTTAGTACAGTTTTAACCTTAAGGGTCATTCGCTGATAAACTGCTCATTCATCTGCTATGTCAAAATTTCCAGAAGTTAAAAATAACTATGCCAAATGCCCGTTACGCCAAATAACCTGCAGAATGATCCAAATAACCTGCAAATGTCCGTTATACAAAATGTCCTTTATCCTAAACGTCCATTATACCAAATGACCTTTTGCGAAATGATCCTATGACAAATGGCTTGCTCCCGTATATTTAAATCAGCACATTAAATTATCATCGATACGAGCATGCTCAATTTGCACATAGTGTTGCACGCAAAACAGATCACCAAAATGTTGTTTTTCCAAAAAAACGTGTTTAATCCACCTAACAGTGTGATGAGACATTTCTTATAACTCTTATCACTCTCTTCGGATATTATATCGTTTGAGAACATTTAGAACTTAATGCTTCGCGATGTTTTTGATAACACATACTACATGGGATTGTGGCAGGACACAGAGAATCGCTCAAATCAGCATAGGACAACATCAGTGCTAGAAATCTCAAACCAAATCAATGGGAAAGCGAAAAAATGGGCCATAAAATAGACATACAAACGAATTATTGCTAATGCTCTGTTAATAAAATATCTAAATTCCTCAATCAATGCATGGTGGTGGGAAAACTGAATTTTCCTAAAGGGGTTATGTATATTGTACTGAGCCAAAAAATCGATTTTTTTTTTGAATCGAAATGAAGTTTATACTTTACTCAAATTTCCAACGCGACTGAGACCTAAAAATCAACGCTTTTTCTGGAAAAAAGCGATACTAGCAGTGACACCATTCAAAGAAAATCAACAGTGAATATTTCCAGACTTGGTTTTATTTTCTATTTAAGAACTATTGTGTTTTTTTACATCCTAGATTGCATGATTCTGTGATCGAAACCCAAAACTTCATGAAGTATTTGAAATTATTAAATTAAAATTTGTGTTTGCTATTGAAATTGACAAAATGATAGTATCGCCCCTTTGACGATTGTTTACTTTTTCGGTCCCACCTATCAGCATTGAAATATCGCCCTTACGTTTTTTTTTACAATACCAATTTTACAATTGGTGGGGGTTTGGTGAAAATCGATCATACTGTCCAAACGGCATAATTCCGAAACCGTAATTTTTGAAGTTTTAAAATTATGCAGAAATAATTTTTCAGAAAATAGTAACAGAGTTCGTGTCTTTAGCGAATTTGTTGAGACTTTATTGTAGTCATGAATATTAACCTGAGAAAATTCACCATAAATACTTCTTGGACGACATACCGTCAAAATTATTTTATCAAATGATGCGCTGTTTAACGTTTGTAAAACTCATCGAAGATACTAAACCTCCGAAATTTGCGGTTTCAAAATGATGTTATCTTGACCTTAAATTACTGTTTTTGAACATTTGACCTATACATATAATTGGTCATACAACAAAAATCAAATTTACATCAAAATCGATCAGAACCTGCTAGAATCGAATGGAAATCGTAATTTTTCATAAATTTCTCTCTACATTCGGAAAGTGTTATCCTCGTTATTAATCATATTACGTTTTCGTCTCAACTCAACGCATTCCCAAAATAAAAACCTGTTTTAATCCACCTTGTGGTGCAATTGTGCTTTTCTCATTTGTCCAGACTACGATGGTTATGTTCAATAAAATGGTGAAAATGAATATTACATGTTCAGTACGATTTGCACATACGTACAATGGATCGACAGCCACGATCTTGAGATACTATGTGATACTGAAACATCGCTTGACCGCCGCTGGTTTCAAGCGATGTTTCAGTATCACATAGTAAGATCCGGGAGGTCCGGGTCCTGCCGAAAATTTTCAACTTGTTAAGAAATTTTAAACTAGTTTTAATTTTAAAGTAGCAACCACTCACTGCATACTCCCTCCGGGCCGGTATGATTGACGATTTTTAGAGTGATTGCATAACCTAAAGTCCAAAAAAATCAATTTTTGTCAAACATTATTTTTTTCGAGTTTACATCAAATCTCAATGTTTCATGCATTTTAAAGTCATTTGGCATCAAAAATACAAATTTGATTTTGAAAAATTTTCATTTCAGTTTATATGGGAATTTGCTGTGTGATTGCACTCTTCAACTCGTAACTCTGGAACCGGAAGTCCAATCAATAAAAAAAAATCAATTGCAGCCGATGGGAAGGTTGTACCTTTCATTTAAGACTAACTTTGTGCAAATCGATCCAGCCATCTCTGATTAACAGAGGTCACATTTTTTTTCCACATACACATATACATATACACACAGACATTTTCCGATCCCGACGAACTGAGTCGATTGGCATATGACACTCGGCCCTCCCGGTCGGGATTAGATTGACGAATTTTAGAGTGAATGAGAAAGGCAAAAACATTTTTAGCAAATGTTGAAAGTTGTGCATTTTTTTTGGTGCGCAGTTCTATGTTTCATAGACATTAAATCAATTTTAACGTCGCTTCCTATTAAATAAAGACCCTTATTACAGTACATCTCTACAAAAACGAGCTCAATTTGAAAAGAAATCTGAGGATTATGATTGATTACAGAACTCTGGTATTTTCTATTGGAATGTTTTCAGGCAGGAATTTGATATTGATGCAATTAGACAACTGTGAAATCAAGACCAATAGATCAGTTACATATCAGGACCCCATTTCGACAATTTATCAAAAGTCCTCATGATGTTTACAACAACAGGATATCAATGTACGGATCAGATAATTGTTATTGTAATATTGGATTAAATCAGTCTGCATCAATAAATTTTCAGCTTCAATCCAATTTTTTTGGTTGTGGTGGGGGGGGAGGGGGGGTTGTATGGTGTTAAACCCCAAAACCTTCTCTTGGCAACGCTGTTGCTTGGAGTTATTTATTTCGCTTTTTATTTTCCGATATGTTTCAGATCGATCCGATGCTCATGAGTTAGAAAAATTGCAGTCAGAAGGTTCGCACAAATGAACATTTTTGCACTGATAAGTTATCAAGTTCCTTCCAGATAACTTGGAAGTGTTCGGTGATTATTTTTAGCGGTTGTAGATAGAAAAATGAAATACAAAATTCGTTTTATCGAAATATTGTTTGGCTTATTTCAATAGATTATTACTATATTGAACAATAAATAGGCGACAAAGAGTAATCCACAAACAACAAGCCATAACTTTTGAAATATTCAAAATAGATATTTGAAGTCTTCAGTAAAGTTATTCGCAAAAGTAAGAGCTACAAATTTGCTGAAGGCATCATTTCGATATAATCACTTCCAAGAAAATTTGTGAAAATATCTCACTCATAGGGGGATTAATCAGCAAAAGCACAATACCAAAAGAAAGGGCATATTGCCTCCATTAAATTCACCGAAGATACTATTGTCCTAAAATAAGCCGTTTTGGCGTTAAAAATAGATTACATGTTTTTGGTCATATTTCTGGCAATGGGAAATGATAAAAATCTTTCGTCCGCATTTAATGTTAAATATCTCTTTTGATAATAGTCCGATTTCAAAAATCTATAGCTTGTTCGAAAGATATTCGTTAAAGCTGTCTAAAAATATATAAATTGTTAATCTATATTGTCAATTTCGGCAGATAATTCAAAAAAACTGCAAAAAACGCCATTTTTACGCATTCAAACATTCATATCTTGGAAACTAAACATCAGAATCAAAAACAAATTAATAGCGTTCACACACACACACAGACATTGTCCCAAATCGTCGAGCTGAGTCGATTGGTATATAAGACTCGGCCCTCCGGGCCTCGGAAAAAATCTTGAAAGTTTGAGCGAATTCTATACATTTCTTTTATAAGAAATGTAAAAATCGTTTTTATCAGTCAAAAATAGTGACCGATAAAAGATCGCCGAATGCTGTTTGGCCGACTGCCATTTGGCCAAATGAGTCATTCTGCCGAATAGATCATTTGGCCGAATGGGTAATTTGGCCGATTGGGTAATTTGGCCGAATGGGTCATTTCACCGAATAGGTCATTTGAGCGAATGGGTAATTTGGCCGAATGGGTAATTTGGCCGAATGGGTAATTTGGCCGAATGGGTCATTTGGCCGAATGGGTTATTTCACCGAATGGGTCATTTGGCCGAATGGGTCATTTGGCCGAATGGGTCATTTGGGCGAATGGGTCATTTGGCCGAATGGGTAATTTGGCCGAATTGGTCATTTGGCCGAATGGGTCATTTGGCCGAATGGGTCATTTGGCCGAATGGGTCATTTGGCAGAATGAGTTTTGGCAGAATGAGTCATTTGGTAGAATGCCGTTTGGCCGAATGGGCCATTTAGCAAAATTTGACTGAATGCCACTTGATCGAACATCGTTTGGCAGAATGCCGTTTGACAGCCTTTTAATCTAATGCCGATTGGCTAAATGCCGATTAGCCGAATGCCGTTTGACTATTTGTGCCAATTTTCAAATATGAGCCGACTGGCTTTGGTTCATGAGTAATTTGGCCAAAATGTACATTCTGTATGACTGTATAATAGTAGCCGAGCAAAATAAAGATACTACTCAATTAGTAACGCATGTGATTTGTTTTTCTTAAGGGATTCATCTCATTAGTGGCTCATGAAAATATGCTTTTAGGATTTTTTTGAACATGAAAAGAACAACAAAAAGAAATTTTCTTTTGAGTATTTTGGAACATATATTCACCCAACAAAAAAAAATTGCGTGTCAAAATGAATGACGGATTTACAAACAATCTCGCGCAGCAGCTTGCCGCGGACAATTCAAACTCCGTGCAAGAGTCAACCTATAATTTTCAACTGAATCGAAACACTCAAATACTTGCATATTCGGAATGTTCGGCCATTTTTAGCAGCGCGTTGAAAACATTGTAAAATGGGTTATTTTTATTCATTTTAGCTCAATATGTGCACAATACAATTATATAAAAACAGTATTTTACTTGAATTCATAAAATGAGCTTGAAAGTTTTCATAAGAAAAAAAATCAAATTAAAGGAAACTTACAGGAATGAGATGTTAATCCGCTCACTTAAATATAATACTGTTTATTTATTCTTGTATTTGTAATATTTGTTATTATTGGTCTAAACATTCTGTGGATTTTTTCCATAACATGAACTGTTCTATCTAAACATTTATTTTATATTTATATTAAGCAGTACTTCCAAATCTTGCATTGAAAGAAAATTCTTTGTTCTCGCGGAATGCGCGTAAATGTTTCTGTTTACGGGTTCGCCCAGTCCTATTTTGGTCCATCGTTAACAACAATAATATAAAAGTTGCCTGATGGACAAATTCAGTCTATTGTAAGTCTACCCGCATCCACTGGTAATGCCTTGAACTGATGGTGGCTTCCTACTACATATACATACATACATTGTGATAGATTTCTTGTTTTTTGTAATACAGCCACGGTGGTTTTTTCTTCTCAAGATATCGAATGGAGGTCATAAAATGATGTTTGATTGTTCGATCTGACAATAACCTATAACATCGCATTTTTTACAATTAATTCGCCTTGCATTAGCAAGTCATAATAATACGTTGAAGTCCACCTAAGAAGCGACAGTAGAGTCATTCTACTACTCCTGACATTTTTGTATATGTTAAAATTTGGTTACGAAGCATCTATAAATAGAAGGCTCCGACAAACGTCGCAATACACAAACGGACAATCATTATTATATACATCCAATTAAACAGTCCATTTTGAAATTTGTTTCTAATTGTATCTTTCTTTTTTTTATAACTTGCAAAAACAATTGTACTTCCATTGTCAAAATACTATCAACGATCTTCTGAATATTAGTTATTCGAATCGAAATTATTGTATTTTCTTCAACCATCGATACAGTTTTAAACCCACCGTGAAACGTGTATGCATACATTTAAAAACGAAAAAATGGTATTCGGTCAAATGGCATTCGGCCAAACGGCATTCGACCAAACGGCCCTTACGGCCAAATTACATTTGACCAGATGACGCTTTCGGCCGAATAGTTTATGCCCAAATTAATTTATGTCTACCGGCATTCGGTAAAATGGGCTATTCGATCAAATGACATTCGGCCAAATACAATTCGGCCAATCGAGCTATAACCGTTAAACATATCTGACCCATATTTTTTGTTTTAATATAGTAGGCGGAATTCTCGAGACTTGTTATCAACCTGTCATCATTTCTCACCTCTGCTGGTCACACTATCCTACGTAAATACCTAGGAAACGATTCTCGCTTCTAACAGTGAGTCATAGTGTTCTCGGTAGCTACATCCACCCGACATCACGTAGGCCATGATTTTGACCCGCAAATCGTCCGGTCGAAGAGTATGAACCTACTGCCGCTATAGAACCAACGCGACGACGTCGTTTCATGTTCTGCGATCATTAGCATAAAAGTTAAACATATTTTTCGAACACACCGATTGGACATGTGGGCCTACTGCGAATGCTTCCGTCGAGCTGACCGCGCCTTTTCGCCAGACCAGAACCAGAAGCGGTGCCGTCTCTCAAGTGACGATGATGTGACCATGCGAAACGTCCTCCACTGCTACCGATAGCTTGTCATTCTGTACCCCGGACCAGGGTAGAGAAGACGGAAACTCCCCTCTGCGAGACCCCAGCAGATCACACGCGGAAAATCTACATCAAGATTCTTTTCTCCTCGTGTCCGCACCGCGTGCATATGATAATCATATAATTACCGCCTCTGCACTGTTGCTGGTTGTTGTCCGTTGGTACCGCTTGACCACGCATCCACCCCTTCGACCCATACGAAAGTAAGCAAGCGAACGGTGGTTGGATCGTGGGCTTGCTAGCGCCGGCTACCCATGCGGCTGGCCCTGTCGACGAAGCTGGAAACCAGGCTGCGGAATTTATCATATTAAGTCCCGTTAAATGGTTGTGCGAATTTATTCTTCTGTTTTTACCACTTCCCTGGCAAACGGGGGATGTGTTACTGGGCCATGGACCGAGATCTGAATTTTGGGTTTCCACGGGATAGGAAATGAATGGCGATCGTCGGGAGGGGATATTATTTAGTGGCATCTCACGGTATAAATATTAGCTAAAATAAGCCATTCCACACGCTGATCGCATCTTAAGATCTTTTGATTGCTGGATGATAGTTGAAAATTTAAACTAATGTGAGGTTCGGTGCCTTCGCAGTATGTTTTTATTGTCGATCCGTTCAGTTTATTTTTGCTCGGTGATCGAACCAGTTATGCACCAAATTCAGGACACAGCTGTTAATAACTGTGCACGGACAAACGCAGCTAAATTGAGTTTAACACGACATAGCAAAATACTGTGCCTCAAATCCAAATTGGCAAATCTTTCTTTTCTGTTCTATTTTAACTTCTACATCCATTCTTGCAGTGTTAAAGGGTTCCCACGGTTTTTCAACGAAATACGGTGAATTGGCGGACTAAAAACCGCCAGAAAGGTTTCATTTTAAATCGATCCGGTCGAAGATATGCCAAGATACACTAGATTCGTAGTAGCGGAAATAAAAATAAAACATCCCCGTTCTAGGGTGTGCCAGTATCACGGGTAGGATGTGAATTTAGTCAGCCAATGATAGACAGATTAAAGGTTACCTCCCGGAACGAATAAGTGCCTTTCGCATCAGAATAAGGTGAAGTTTTGTGGGAAATTATAGCGAGATTAGTTCTATTTATAGCTTCCAATCAACAAACAGTTTGGCGGTGTGTCTTCCGGTTGCACAACTTTATCGATTCAGATATTTAGTTACAGCTTTAGCTCGTTCAGAACATCCGACGATCAATTCACAGTTCTTGAATGAACAGTATGGACGAAAAACGTTCGCTTGAATTCACACAAGTCAGCCGGAAATGACTTCCCTTTCAGGTTGAGCATTATTTCTCTCGCTCTCTCCGATCGGGGGCGTGCAATAAGCCGCTCGTTTACACTTTTGTAGTACCGAAAAAAAACGTTGTACTCTAGTAACACAGTTATCATTACCATCCCAAACGCAACCATATAATCATAATAAACATTGAAACTGCTTCCTCTGAACTGGTCCACCGTAGTGAAGGCAATGCAAATGCACGGGGGGACGAGTTTGACTTGATTTCGATGCGGACTTTTTTCCCACTCGGCGTAGCCCGTGGCAGCCGTAATGCCACCCCTTTCATATTTATGTAAATTCACCATCAAACACACTACTGGCCACACCACATGTTTTCGTCTGGTGCTTCTGTTGGACGCGCGTACAAACAAAAAGAGAATCAATCAACCCGAAAGCAGCATAAACAACTCACCCAATAACTTGGTTATTGCTTGATCGAACTTTGCGCGACCAGACCGGGTGCGGAGCGAGGGGGTCAATTATATCGCTTCCGTTGCACTCTTGTAACGGGGTAAAGCGAGAGTTTGGTTTATGATAGTAGCGTAATACCGAGTGTTTGCTTTAGCATAAATAACATTAGGTTACAAAAAGGCGTTTGCTTTCTTTCCATAGCTTTGAATTTAGATAACTAAAAACAAAAACTTTTTTTAAAAAACCTGTTTTAATCCACCTAGCGGTGCAATTATGCCTTTCTCATTTATCCAAACTACATGAAAAAAAAAATCGTTCCTAAAATCGTTAATAAAGTGCCATGAATCCTGGAATAATCACGTTATTACGTTATGAAAACAGAAACATGAACAAAAATCATGTGTTTTATAATTATGTTCAATTTCCCTTCATTTACGCATGCATAACGCTTATTTTAGTGGAACTACACATTTTGTTTTGTGAACTTCAATCACAGTTTTCGCCAAGTCATTTCTAATGCGATTTTCAGTACCCGAACTAGTTCATAACTTTATGAACATGACCAAAAGTTGACTCATGATGAGTTTCATAGACATAAGCGCCTTAGTTCACAAAATCAAAACATTCTGGATATGTTCTCGTGAACTATTTCACGAAATTCAAAATTTTATTCATGGATCCGTACAATTCTCGTGAACTAATTCATGATCTCTAATATATTAGGTACGATCCAATATCCGTGCTGATGAACCAATCTACAAAATCATCAAATATTATCAATGTATTCGTGAACTGGTTCATGATTCCTAATATAGATATATCACAATCCAATATCCACTCGTGAACTAGTTCACGAAATCATGAAATATAATTCATGTATTTGTGAACTGATTCATGATACTTAGCATAAGTCACAACTCACGTTCATTTTTGTGAAATAGTCACAAAAATCATAAAATATTATTCATGTATTCGTGAACTGGTTCATGATGGCTAGTACATGATTTACAATCTATTTTGCATGCTGGTGATATTTAGAAAATATCACTAATCATTTACAATTTCATGCAACATGATAATGAAATTTTCCTGGGAACTCTTTCACAAAATTTGGAGAATTATTCGTGAAATCATTATTATTCCATGCACTGTTTTATGAAATGCCCAGCTGCTGCGACCAATAGATACGGGGTGGGCGTAGCGTAGTTGGTAAACCGATTGTCTTATACGCAGCGCACCTGGGTTCGAGTCCCGACCCCGCATTGAAATTTTTCATAAGAGATTTTTCTAACTCAAAGAGGCGAATGACCTTAAGGTTAAAACCTCTATAATCGAAATAAAAAAAGTTATAGACACGAGCATTGGATATTAAGAAAAACTATTAGGACTTCGAACATCGATATTCGTTTGATATGGTTCATGGTGTTGTCTGGATAAAAAACGAAAACTGCGCTGAGAATCCCACATAGTGTGCGTGATATAATTCACAGTACAAGATATCTCGAATCAGTCACATTTTTATGATCCAGTTCATATTGTTACGTTATTACGAATAAAAAACCGATAGTAACCAAACAATAATAGATCACGATCAGGCGAAGAGAATTTACGAATACCATGATAAAAATGCTGATATCATGAACATTAGTCATATTACTCTTTGTGCAAAATTTGGAAGCAAGTTCTGTAATAAAATATTACGATAATATGAACAAAAATTACGAAAATGGCTAAGATCCAAAAATCATGAACATGAATTACTCTATTTATGACTAAAATATTACGATAACATGAACACCAGTTACATAATTTGTGACTTATATCCTGAAATCATCAACATAAATCAAATAACTCGTGATAAAACTTTCTAAAATCGTGACTAAGATCCTTAAATCATGAAAAAAATCACTCTACTCATGACTAAAATATCACGATAACGTAAATGGAAATTACAAAAATCGCGACTAAGATCCTTAAATCATGAATTTTAATCCCACTAGTCTGACAGGAAAATGCGATATTTACTTCATTTACTCATGAATAAGATAGCACAATAACGTGATGAGAATCACAAGTATCGCGAATAAGCCCTTGAAATCATGAACAACAATTGACTGTAGGCTGTGTATTCCCAAATCATGAACTAGAATAACAAAAAAAACTTAACATGTCCTGGGAACAACAACAGTACCATAACCAAACATTCTAATGTAAAGGTTGATTATTCATAATTTCAGGAGCTTGGTCATGATTTTCGTAAATCGTTCAGTCCACGAAATTGTGAACGATACTACACATGTGGGACCGTACACATGTGGGACCGTATCTATCGTTATTTGTGTAATTTACCTACCACCAAATTCCGAGCTCGCTTTATATGAGCAGCATGCCGCCTGTGTGGTTAAGCTGCTCAATCACATTGATGATCGCACTAGGGCTGTTGTTCTCGGTGATTATAATTTACCGTTGCTACGCTGGAGCTTTGATGACGAAATCGGATGCTTTATCCCTAATAATCCATACTCTGAGCACGACCTGTTGTTAGTCGAAACTATGATCGCTTCTGGTTTACAACAAGTAAACTATCTGACGAATGACAATGGAAGATTACTTGATTTACCCGAGTAAACGAAAAGCCCATAATACCCCCATGCTCATGGGGTTTGACATGGGTGTTAGAAATGGGTTCAACCCATGAAAACACCATCACCATGGTCCGGTAGATCCCATATAAAATACCACATGTTGGTGTATTTATGGGTTATTGAGACCATTTTATGGTGTCTTAATGGTTGTGAGTTTTGGTACGGACCATGTTTAAGGTCTTTTCAAGGGGCTATGTGGTGTTTGAACCCATGAGTATTTGCTCGGGTAGCCTTTGTAAGTAGTGCCAGTGATTTGGAAATCCTAGAACCACCCGTACCGCTAATGAAATTGGATCGTCATCATCATCCGTTTGTATTGACCATTGAGACTCTGTACGGTTCGCCAGTGATTGACGATGTAGATGTGTGGTATGATTTTAATCAATGCGATTACGACGAGCTAAATGCGAGAATCTCAAACATCAATTGGATGATAAATCGTTTGTGCGAGATTTAGAGCGCCAATTTCAATCATTGAATGCATCTTGCTTTCGATCATACGTTTCACGACTTGAGAGTAACATGAAGGACGAGCCGAAGCAATTTTGGGCTGATTTGCGGAACAAAACATCCACCCGTGGTTATGCTGAAAACGTGAACTACCGTGACAGGACCAAAGTTAAAAATATTCGAATTCATTGAATGAAAATTGATCATATTCAGCCGCATTCATTTTCAATATTCAGTGATGCAGCTGAAAACGTCAAACGAACAAACCCATTCATCTATGCAGATTTTCATTCTTCTCCGATTATTACACGAAGCGACTGTGCAGCAACGAATCAAACGCATCAAAGTAAGCCCTGGCACAATGTAAGCGATGATGATTGTTGTTTCATATGATTTACCGGCATTTGAAAACATTTTCCTAGATAACGCTAGTTTACAAGAAAAATGAAGTTTCAAGAAAAAGTATTTTTTAGACTAATTTTGGGTCGCTGAACACGAAAACAATATTCATTTTTTTGTTCAAAGAAGCGATTTTGTGATTTTCTCAAAAAACTCGGTTTTGAGCACTTTTTGTAGTTTTTAGTCAATATTTCGTGTCAAAATCATTCAATTAATTTAGTGAATATGCAATGCAGGTTGAAAGGTGCCGATATGCCCTTTCCAAAAACATATAATATGTGTCGATCGTATGTAAAATTTTTAGTGCTGCAAGCGACCAAAGTTTTAAAAAAGTGCATTTTTGACCATTTTTAAAAGTTACTCATTTTTAAATGATTTTTTTTACCAAAAAACCATTTTTTCGGACCTTTTAGAATCTATGATGACAAATAATATGTTTACGTTAATTTTAAGCCTAATATCACTAACATCGGATGGAAAATGTTGATGCTATGGCACATTGAGCGAAATGGAAATTTTATGTTTTTAGCGGACCCTGCCCTGGTGCGGCGGTTTGGAGGGTGTAGCACTGGTCTCATAAGACAGTCGTCAAATATTCGAGTCCCTATCGGGAAGGAGACTCAGTGGGATCATAGCGCTAGTCACGTAATATTCTGTGAACTGAGAATCTGCTGTGAAGCCTGTTGAAGCAGAAGGCTAAAATTCCTTTAATTCGTAAAATATGTACTCACCACAGACAAAACAAAACTTTTCCAACGATATTTCCACATTTTGAAAAGAGCACTTAGTTGTACAATGACATATCCAAAACCATTCAAATGCCGCAAGATGGATGAATGCAAGCTCGAGAAGACAGTACCCAAAACAAACAATAACTATCAAGTATAGAAGATTATTTCAGCCGAAAGTACGATTGTGCGAAAAAAAAAGTTACAATTTTCACTCAGTGCTTCATACCATCTACATTTTTCATCCGGCTTTTGTGACCATTGGATTAAAATTTATGCAAAAAGATTATTTATCTCAAAGGATTCTAAAAGAATTTTCTTCTCTGCTTGATTTATTATAAAAAAATTACGAGAAATATGCATTTTTTATAAAAGGTCGAACATTAGACTTTTTTTACTTTGGTCGATTGTAATCATAATAAATGTACATCGACAAACATACGATTACGGCTTAAAAGCCAACTGTAAAAATTCTCTTTGAAAGGAAATTCCGGGCAAACCGTTACTGGCTAAACGCAGTTCATAGCAGTTAATGCAAGAGAAAACTTTTTTTGAAGTAGAATACTTCTAACGTTTCAATATGGGGTCCCGTTTCAAAAATTTCAGTTGAGAAATTTTCCCAGGTTTGAAATGCGAATATCTTCCGTTCTATTGGACGAAATCGCAATATTTTTGTACTATCTGATCGGAAATTTGTGCACGTATTTCGTATTAAATTTCGGAATTACTGCGACTACTATAAATAAACCAAAACAAGGATTTTCAGAAAATCCTTCGGAAACAGCGAGGAAAATGCGCAATTTGCCAGCATATCCCACGCAGAGCCGTCAAAAAGGAGCATGTAAGCGTTTCATTACATACGGGAATGTTATATATACAGGACACGCGAGCTTGTTTTGTATCAGTGGGTGCTCGCTTACCACACGAGCAACATGCTTGTCCGGACGGTACAATGAGCGGTATCATATTTGCGTTCCCGTACCAAGCGTCATCGCAAGGTTCTTCGTGATAAAATCCAGGGAATCACCAAATTCGGCGTCTGGCTCGTCGTGGTGGTGTAAAATGCATCTCCAATTTAATCTACGAATGCTGATGGTGTGCAGAAAAATGTCATCCGAGATGCCTTGACCTACACTGAACACGTCAAGCGCAAAACCGCAATGAATGTCGTCTATACTCTGAAGCGGCAGGGACGCACTTTGTATGGATTTGGAAGTTGAAAAGGTAGAACTCAATTGTATCATTATAAAAAAGGCCCTTTTCAGGGCCACCAAAACCATTTCAAAGAATAAGTTTGCATTTTCTGTTTCATGGACTGTTTCTCCCTGGAGAGCAATTTGGGTTAAACCCTAAATTATGATTTATTTCAGTACGTAAATTGCAAATATGGTTAGAAACAAACTGGAGTGAAGTGGAAAACATTTTTACTAGGCGCATTCAAAAAAGGTTCCAATTCTCAAACATTTTACCAAGGTGCCGTATTACATTACTCTCTTTACCCTGAGTGTTCGATAATCTCCGTAGTGGAAACACAATTTCAATTTTGTTCTTTATCAAAAATATGTCGTCGACCAACAAAGGGGTGGAGCTACGACGAACACATATTGAGGACAACACAAAAAAGGACGAGCTTACATTGTGCTGTAGTCAGGTATAAAAACTCAGCATGCTGTTGTTCACGATCAGTTCGTTTGCAGCATCTCCCGCAAAATTCAAACCGCAGTCCGCGTGCTGCTGTCAGAAGAGTTGGCCAAGCACGCCGTCTTCGATGGCACCAAAACTGTTACCATATACACCAGCTCCAATTAAATTTCGAACACTGCCCAAAGAAAAGGCCCTTTTCAGGGCCATCAATTTATCGACAAAGAATGAAATTGAAGTTTTGTTATTACAAGCATCAGCTTGTCAAGAGCGTTGGATGGTAAGTGAGCCACTTGTGAACAATACCGTCGCTTTCACGAGAATGGCACAAAATCAAAAGTTATTTGTGATTTATAGACATTTTAGTGTAATGATTCAATTTACAAAATTCGAACGTTTTCTAACGTTTCTATAGGTGCTTCGTTTCAAAATTTTCGGCCAGAATGCTGCCTGTTTTTTCAAACGTGAAAATCTGCTGTTGTATTGAATGAAAACCGAATTTTTGCGCTGATTGGAAATAGTTGTGACTAATTCTGTAGAATGTACAATTACTGAAATAACGGATTTTGTGAAAGCAGTGGTTGGTCCGTACAATTCGATTCCAAGCGAGCCAGACTAGTTTTCGTTGGAAGGTCCACCTCTGACAATAGAAGTAAACTATTTTATATTGAATTCAACTACAACTTCCTTGAAAACAGCACAGCTAAAAAACTTTTGGGAAAAACGCGCAAATCTAAATTTTCTACTATAATGGAAACTGCCTGTGCCCAGCCGCACTGCATCATCAAGATTGATTGTAATTCAAGCCGGGAGGAAAGAGGTTGTAAGGCAATGGAAAACGAAAATTTCATTTATATCTTACTGGAATATAATTGGCTGGTCCTGAAAAGAACTTGTTGGTTTGTGGTTTATATTAGGTCACAATTTAGGCCTGCTCGATTGCTGATAGCTGTGAATTTCTCGCAGGGCGACAGTTTCTGTTCAGTAGTGATGAGGCTTCCTAACGCCAACCGTGACTGGGGCACTTTTACGCGGCCTTCGTTGCTTACTGCTTGCGGGGAGGCTTTCCTCCGGTGGACTTACGAGCGGTATGTTTGGTACGGGCCATTTATCAACAAAGAATCGAATTGAAATTTTGTTATTACAAGCATCCGAAAGTAGCTTGCCAAGAGCGTTCGATGGCAAGTGAGCTACTTGTGAACAATATCGTAGATTTCACGTAGAATGACACAAAATAAAAAGTTATCATTTGTTTGTTTGTTTACAGTTTCGTGTTTACTAGGCGCATTCAAAAACGGTTTCAATTCTCAAACATTTTACCAAGGTGCCGTATTACATTACTCTCTTTACCCTGAGTGTTCGATAATCTCCGTAGTGGAAACACAATTTCAATTTTGTTCTTTATCAAAAATATGTCGTCGACCAACAAAGGGGTGGAGCTACGACGAACACATATTGAGGACAACACAAAAAGGACGAGCTTACATTGTGCTGTAGTCAGGTATAAAAACTCAGCATGCTGTTGTTCACGATCAGTTCGTTTGCAGCATCTCCCGCAAAATTCAAACCGCAGTCCATTTGCTGCTGTCAGAAGAGTTGGCCAAGCACGCCGTCTTCGATGGCACCAAAACTGTTACCATATACACCAGCACCAAGTAAATTTCGAACACTGCCCAAAGAAAAGGCCCTTTTCAGGGCCATCAATTTATCGACAAAGAATCGAATTGAAATTTTATTACAAGCATCAGAAAGTGGCTTGCCAAGAGCGTTGGATGGTAAGTGAGCCACTTGTGAACAATATCGTCGCTTTCAAGTAGAATGGCACAAAATAAAAAAGTTATTTGTGTGATTTGTAGACAGGTTAGTGTAATGATTCAATTTACAAAAATGTAGAATGTTCAATTACTGAAAATAACAGATTTTGTGAAAGCAGTGGTTGGTCCATACAATTCGATTCCAAGCGAGCCAGACTAGTTTTCGTTGGAAGGTCCATCTCTGACAATAGAAATAAACTATTTTATTTTGAATTCAACTACAACTTCTTTGAAAACAGCACAGCTAAAAAACTTTTGGGAAAAACGAGCAAACCTAAATTTTCCACCATAATAAAAACTAGTGCCCCTGCCGCACAGCATCATCAAGATTGATAGTTATTCAAGCCGGGAGGAAAGGGAGAGGGAGGTTGTAAGGCAATGGAAAATTTCATTTATAATAATAATACTTTATAATTGGCTGGTTCTGAAAACAACTTGTTGGTTTGTGGTTTATTTTGGGTCACAATTTAGGCCCGCTCGATTTCTGATAGCTGTGAATTTTTCGCAGGGCGACTGTTTCTGTTCGGTAGCGATGAGGCTCTTAACGCCAACCGTGACTGGGGCACTTTTACACGGCCTTTGTTGCCAACCAGCCCCCTGTCAAGGACGACGTCTCTGTACAGCCAGCATCACTGCCATGAAAGGCAAAACATTGATTTTGAACCGAATGATTAGAAGCTGTATTTAGTTACAAAATGTCGATTAAATTAAATTATTAAATCATCCCACAAGATGCAAAACGTCGTGTGGAATGCTTGAATATCGAGCATAGTACCGAACATAATTCTTTGTTTGGGGCTTTATAGCTATAACGCCCCATATATGTCGGTCGCTGTCAAACTCCATATGATGGTATAGGGTTGCCAGGGGGTTGTTGCCAATTGCTTGCGGGGAGCCTTTCCTCCGGTGGACTTACGAGCGGTTTGTTTGGTACAGGCCATGTAGCGAAAAATGCTGATCTGCTACTTCTCTGATGCTGGTAGTAGGACAACGGTCAAACGTTCGTTTGCGTGCCTTCATTCATAAAAGGTCAACAATATTTTCAAATAAACTATGAATGTGCTAAAGTCGACAAAATCGCATAGAAATTGCTTATTCCAGAGCAGAATTTACCGGTCTAAAGTGTATTCTACTTCACTCCGGTTATGTCTCTAACATTACCCACCCATCTTTTTTGTGTACTATAAACATCAGTGATTGGCGGGTAACAGTTTGTCTGAAATTTCATTTCAAAGAGAATTTTGACAGTTGGCTGTTAAGCCGTAATCATATGTTTGTCGAGATTTGATCTACGCATATTATACATTTTCAATACCTTTCGAACTGGTTCGATCGGATCCTATTTGAACAAGATATTGACAAATAACTAAAATAGTGCCCAAAAACACCTTTTTCAAAGAAATCTTGAAAATGATTCTTTGAAAAAAAATGGGCTTGGTTTTCGTATTCAGCGATCCATAATTAACTGAGGAAACACCTTTCTTCTTAGCTTATCGCGATTACCTTAAAATTGTTAAAATCTGTCACACTAGATTCTGAAAATATGAAAAATTATTTTTCTGTAATAAAAAAATAGAGCAAAAACAAAAAAACGGAAGCAAAAGAAAAACGTTTTTTTTAACTCGAACTTCTTTGAAAGAGAAATATAGTATTATTTTTGTATTCAGCGACCTAAAATTAATCTAGAAAGCACTTTTTCTCGTAACTTCATTTTTCTTGTAGACTGGTGTAATCTTATTTATGACCAAAAGAGATATGTGAAAAACAGAGCAATTTTCACTCGGTGCTCAATAACGTCACCAGTTGTTGTCGGATTTTCGTGATCTTAGGTTTTAAATTCACGTGAGAAGTTTGCCTGTCACATAAGATTTTAAAAGATTATTTTGCTGATTTATTTTTTTATGAAAAATCAACCAAAAATTAGTAATTTTACCAAGTTAGTACTTGGTAAAATTACTAATTTTACTTTTTTTACTTTGGTTGCTCTTAACCCTAAATTGTTGATATTTTATCCTAACATGTTATACATTTTTTAAATGGTCACATTTCGAATGGTTAGTCGTGTGTTAATCGGAAGATTTATTCCTGAGCTATTGACCAAAAACTGCAAAAAGTGCTCAAATACACTTTTTCTTAAAAATCACAAAAACGGTTCTTTGAAAAAGAAAATGGATATGATTTTCGTGCTCAGCGATCCAAAATTGACTTAGAAAACACCATTTTTCTTAACTTCATGCAATTAACCCAAAATTTGTAAACTAGTGTAATTAGTGAAATGAATATATTGTACGATATTCAACTGAATGAATAAGGATGGATATTTGAATGAATATATTTTCTATTCACTTCGAGTCGGATAAGGTTCATTTTCAGCCGTCAAAAAAGAACTTCGATTATTTTTAACTCTGGACAGGACCTCAACGACACCTGCGGAGTCAACAAATCTATTCTCGTCTTTCTTTCAAAGTGTGCTAATTAATAACACACCACCTTTGTTTGAATCGTACCTGAGTAGTCTGCCGACGTTCTCCTTAAATTTGCCTGTAACATCTTTCACCGAATGCGAAGTGTACACCAATCTAGGTGGTGTTGACGGTTCAAAGGGACCAGGATCGGACGGAATATAACCATGTTTCGTCAAGGAATGCTCTTCATCGTTAGCTGTACAGATATCCATGCTTTTCAATCGCTCTCTCGGTGAAAGTATTTTTCCCACTAAGTGGAAGGAGGCTTTAATAACACCAATTCATAAAGCCGGTAACGTCCATGACGTCATAAATTACAGGGGAATTTCAATCCTGAGCTGCCTTCCAAAAGTTTTTGAAAGTATGCTGTTAGATATTCTCTACCGTGCAGTAAAACACATCATCACTACAGATCAGCATGGATTTGTTAGAAAGCGCTCAACAACGACGAACCTAATGAGCTATGTGTCAACGCTGATTGATAAATTAGAGAAACGACAACAAATTGATGCAGTGTATGTAGATTTCTCCAAAGCCTTCGATCGCCTTCCTCATCAGCTAGCTGTTGAAAAGTTGAGGCGTATCGGATTTCCGGACTGACTGACCAATTGGATCTTCTCGTACCTTACAAACCACAGTGCATCTGTGCGACTTGGAACTGTACTTTCAGACTCATTCGACATCGCATCGGGTGTACCTCAAGGGAGTCACCTTGGACCTCTTCTCTTCGTGCTCTTGGTGAATGACATTTGCAGCGAATTGACATCGTGTAAGGTGATGTACGCAGATGATCTGAAAATTTATCGCATCATAACAACTCTGGTAGAATGTTGTGCACTTCAGATGGGCATAGATAGGATCATGAGTTGATGTGATGGAAACGGAATGACTATAAACATTCAGAAATGCAACATAATCACATTCACACGAATACTCTCGCCAATTACGTTTGAGTATGCAGTGAGCGCTGCCCCAGTAGAACGAGTTTCATCAATCAAGGACCTTGGTGTTATACTTGACCGTAAGTTACGTTTTATCGAACACTTCAATGCAGTAACTGCTAAAGCCTATGCAGTACTAGGACTCATCAAACGAAACACCCAAGATTTCAACGACGTCTACTGCCTGAAGGCACTGAACATCAATCTGGTACGCAGCATTCTAGAGTATGGAGTTATCGTTTAGGCCCCGTATCACACCGTACACATTAATCGCATAGAACGGGTGCAAAAGAGCTTCGTCCGGTATGCCCTTCGACGGCTTCCCTGGCGAAATCGATTTGAACTACCACCGTATGAGCATCGTGGTGCTCTTATCAACCTGCCTACGTTACGAAACAGGAGAGTTTTTCTGCAGCGACTTTTTGTGTTTGATCTTCTCGCTGACAACATTGACTGCCATCTGCTTCTCGCTAAGCTGGACTTCAACGTTCCTGGTAGGTCTCTGCAGAGAATGGACTTCTTTCGGCGCTCTACTCATCGCACGCAGTAGGGCCAGAATAACCCGGTAGATGTTCGCTGCCAGCTCTTCAATAGCGTTTTCATCATTTCTAGAGAAAATTTTCAATAGGACGTAAGTAACAATGAGAGATTCTCTTTGGGGTCTTTCTCTTCTGTTCATTACTCGGCCATTTCAACATTTACTATTCTACTCTTTGCATAATATTCTAGTAAAAACCGTCAGCTTTCGATATGTGCTGGAAAACTAGAGCAAAGTGTTGTATTGGCGTCGTAATAAACGAAAGAGAAAGTAAACAAAGAGAGGCTCTCAATGTTACTTACGTCCTATTGAAAATTTTCTCTAGATTTTGACTTAAGTAGAGTAATATTCAAATTGAAAATAGGTTTACGTTAGTATAGTACTTCAGTCTGTACGAAAATTATTAATTCGAAGAAAATATATATCATTAATCTTCAAAAACACAGCCAATGGAAACAATAAAGGAGCGCAAAACTGAAAATCCCCCAAGGGCGCCAGAAGACCGCGCTACGACCTTGCTTATCACCAACGATAATCACTGCGCTCAGTTCCTTTGGACCAACAGTCAACACCATCAGTGGTGAAGAATGCAAATACCTACACAATTATAACCTGGAAGATCTATAAGCAAAGAAGAGCATTCAATCACGAGCAGTACAATGAGGCAGCTGCGTTGACAGCATAGAAAAAGATCCGCTAGTAGGCGGCGATGTAAATGCATCCTCCGGATGGCATTGAGCCGTGCCTAATAAATTAATTTATTATAAAAGTAAAGCATGTGTTATAGACCTGAGATGTTCCAGATTTCTTGGATAGCATCGCGAATGCAAATCGTATCATTACAATACGAATCCATGGTAGGACGTAATACGGCAATGAAGCGACGTTATCACACCGATCTACAACAGCCCTGTCAGCTAGTACGCTTGTCGCCAGCTGTGTGCAGGAGGCAGTCAAAATGAATCCAGATCAGGCTGTGTCCCTGTGGTTAGTGGTTACAATAAGTTCAGTGTATATTTATGCTTATTTTAAAACATAATTCTTACGGTTACTTGCACGTCCTCAGACGTAGTGTCAACCGCTGTAGTGGATGTTTTAACGGGCTCAGTAGCTACAGTATCGGCTCGGCATAGCTCAAACGAAGTGCTAAATTTGCGAGTTTTCAAAAAAAGTTCAAATATAACGAACTACGCCTATTTCTACTCACTACTTAACATAAAAAAGTCAGACAAAATTAACACGCAGCCGTATTCGATAATCGGGGTTCATTTGGCGATTTGTCTTACAGTGTGTCGAATTCAGTCCAATTTAATTCAATGCAGGCTACAGGTCAGATTGACATGTGTATCGAAATTGAGAAATGGTTGTGTTTGGTTTAGAGAAAGTTACAAAATAGTCCGAATTGAAGGGCATGCGACTTCCCTTGTCCAACAAATGTCAAATCAGTTTGTATTTCGTTCCCTCTACCCCTCTCTGTTCTGTTCGTTCGTTCGTTCGCGTTGACCAGATAAATTCGAAATCATAATCGGATGATTGTCAGATGGGACCTGCCGAGCGAAATAACCACAACAAAAAAAAGCGAAACAGCTCTTGTCAGCAGGGCAGGATGACGGGACTTAACACAAATTATGACACAGCGATGAATTCACTTTCATCGGCTTCGGGTGATTTGATGAGGCGTAATTATCTATTGGCGGATTTTCGAGTCATTGACTTTTGGGGAGAGACGAGTCGCGCGCACGCATCGCAGAATTGGTTCCTTCGTTGGCGTCCGAGAAGAAGGAGGAGGTGGAACTAACAAACAAAGCATGTCGAGCAGTCAGTTTTGTGTTCGCTGCTTGAGAAATAAATATAGAAATAATTGCCCGAGATCTTAATTGGCTTACATATGGCAGATTGAGCCACCGGGGCTGCGGGCGGAGGTTGGCTGCATTTGCAAGTGTTTGGGCTGCAGCTGGGTTGCGTAACGCATTTGTATTTTTGGTTTTTTTTTTCTATACCACCGACCTATTGCGTTTTTATTCGATCAACGTGCGAAATGCGATTCTGCACACGGGCTTTGTGATTATAAGTGTGATTGATAATTGCTCATTATGGGGACGTCGAATTCCAATTTTTCGGTCAATCTTCGCACGTACAAAATCTCCCGAGTCGGTTTGGTTGGTCTGTTGGTGAGCAGCTACTTCCGGATGGGGTGTGATTGTGGAAATAAGCTATTTTGTACTGTTGTGCGGTAAGATACCTGGATTGCTGGGGTAACGTAAAAATAATTGATAATTTTTGAGAATCATTAATTTTTATAATTAGAAACAACAATACAGTAGTTTTGAACTTATTGGAATCATCTCAAGCGACTGTTTAATTTACCCCTTTTCCGGTGATAATTATTTTGTCAAATTACGTAGACTCCGTCAGTATCACACTAAAGCATGCACCAACCGACGGTAATAATGACAAACCTAGTCTCCGTAATCTGATTCACCACTGCAAGCCATTCCCACAGCTCCAGCATTACAATTAGGTATACGTATCTGGCTCATTTCCGCGTACCGTTCGGCGCCATGTCCACCACCGCTGTTAACGTTGACTTATGAAAAATGAATTGTTTTAATTTTAAACTTGCCACCATAAACAACGCGAAATTCCGGTGATCACGATCTTCGGCGAAACAGTCCAGCGGTACGCGGCTTACCTAGTAGGTACCTATACATATTTACACAGATCTGCGCACTTGCGATTTGCATCCAACCGGACCAATTTCCATATCCTCTCTTATGGATTTTTTTTGTTTTCCTTCCGTGAAATATCAGCTTTCCAGTGCTAAACCGATGGTCGGTGTATCAACAACGGGGCTAGCGTGTGCCACGGACCAATGAAAAATTGTGAACTTAAATCCACATCAGTGTGCTCATTCGTCTTGCGAATTCCCTGCCGAGTGCTGTGCGGTGCAGGCTGCAGGCCCTACGTAGCCGGGCTTCCGTTAATAAAGTGAATTTTTCTTCGAATTGCATGTGCATTGGAATAAATTTTTCATACCCGCTATTGCTTTATTACTCCGGTTCGGTCATTGATATTTTACTGACTGTTCAGAAAAGCGGAAAAAACAACAGAACCGTGATGAGAGGACCCTTTTACGGATTCGGTTGTGAATATTTCGATTCCGGTGAGGGTGAAAAGTACTCATTTCAGTAGCAGAACGGGTTTTTTTTTATTTACGAACGTTTATCCAGACCAGCTGCGACACCTCTTCAAAGTGATGGCCATTTAACATGCCCACTATGTGCAGTGGTGTAGCTCGAAGCTTGAATTTGGATTGATGTTAATTAATGAATTGGCGTTAATCCCCTCGAAATGATACTGAAGCTTGACCTGGTCAGGAGGACTTTTCTGCATAAAAACTTTGGCTACGAATACATTCTCTTTAGACGAATTTCGCACTAAATCGTGTTCAGAGTTGGCAACTACCTCTCAGTTTTCAATTAAACTTTCTGTACGTGAGAACTTTGTCACAAAAAGCCACTTTGCATACTTTGTTAGTCCAAAAATGATCTAGACTGCCTTTCGAAAAGGGTCAAACTTTTTTACCAATTTTTTTCAAATGGCTATAGTCTAAAAATGATATCCTACAAAAAATGCTAGTTGCCTGATACATGCAAAAAGTATCAGGCACGAATTTGGTATATATTCATAACAAACTAGAATGAGGGCAAAGATAAGCCATTTAACATCATCGATATATGCGCGATTTAACTAAATACCACTTGACCGTGAACGAAGAAGTATCTTGTCTATGTACCCGCCCGAGAACTTGAGATTGATGGTGTAGTCTCCAACTGGGGCCTCAACTGCGAAGTATGGGGTTCGGTCCTTAAAGAACCCTTTGCTTCGGCCAGTGAAAATTTTGGTTCGCAAGCAATTGCGTTCAGGAAAAATCAAGGAGAATATGAAAACAACTTACTTTCCATCAGCCTCAATTCGAATCTTTCGTCGAATCTGCTCTTCCAAACTTTGAATTTTTGGACGGGGCAAGCCTACCTGTTCGCCTTTGTGTGCCGCGAGGCATAAACTGCCGTTGTTGAAAACAATTGGGCCAATAGAAACAAGGCACGCTGTGCAAAATGCGGAGAGAATCATGAAAAGTTTTGCTACTGTGAAGAAACATCGCATGATCTCTCGACATATCCTGCATATAAATTATTTGGGGACAAAATGAAACATTCTTTTAAGGAACGCTCCGATAACGTAAAAGAGCTCTACGCTACCGACAACGACTAATTTCTACGTTTCCTTGTACATTAAAGAGCGAGAGTCTGACTATAGTGGGAACATCTTCTCATGTGCCTATAAATTTCCGAAAGAGGAAAATCAGTTTTCTCTCCTAAGCTTCCTCGTAAAGGCCTGAGAGTGTCCCTTGAAGGGTGCTGTTACAAAACCGAAGTAAGTGATTCCTGGTCTCGGTAATCTTAGAAACTAGCAGAAATTTCCACATGGTACATAAAAAACCCCAAGTGTCCCTATATTTCAGTCCCTACATTTCCCCCCAGATTTTACACAATGCATTTGCATTACGATTAAAGGTCAGATGAAACGAGTACCCGACGCGAACAACCGTGAACGTCGAAAGGGACTTTTGAACGTCGGATCGCCCGAATTTGTCCCACCATACGCGACGCTACAAATGCGAATAAAAAAAAGATGGGTGGGTAATGTTAGAGACATAACCGGAGTGAAGTAGAATACACTTTAGACCGGTAAATTCTGCTCTGGAATAAGCAATTTCTATGCGATTTTGTCGACTTTAGCACATTCATAGTTTATTTGGAGTATTTTTGGAATTATCAAGTTGACAATTTGCAACATTCTTTGAAAATATTGTTGAACTTTTATGAATGAAGGCACGCAAACGAACGTTTGACCGTTGTCCTACTACCAGCATCAGAGAAGTAGCAGATCAGCATTTTTCGCTACATGGCCTGTACCAAACAAACCGCTCGTAAGTCCACCGGAGGAAAGGCTCCCCGCAAGCAATTGGCAACAACCCCCTGGCAACCCTATACCATCATATGGAGTTTGACAGCGACCGACATATATGGGGCGTTATAGCTATAAAGCCCCAAACAAAGAATTATGTTCGGCACTATGCTCGATATTCAAGCATTCCACACGACGTTTTGCATCTTGTGGGATGATTTAATAATTTAATTTAATCGACATTTTGTAACTAAATACAGCTTCTAATCATTCGGTTCAAAATCAATGTTTTGCCTTTCATGGCAGTGATGCTGGCTGTACAGAGACGTCGTCCTTGACAGGGGGCTGGTTGGCAACAAAGGCCGTGTAAAAGTGCCCCAGTCACGGTTGGCGTTAAGAGCCTCATCGCTACCGAACAGAAACAGTCGCCCTGCGAAAAATTCACAGCTATCAGAAATCGAGCGGGCCTAAATTGTGACCCAAAATAAACCACAAACCAACAAGTTGTTTTCAGAACCAGCCAATTATAAAGTATTATTATTATAAATGAAATTTTCCATTGCCTTACAACCTCCCTCTCCCTTTCCTCCCGGCTTGAATAACTATCAATCTTGATGATGCTGTGCGGCAGGGGCACTAGTTTTTATTATGGTGGAAAATTTAGGTTTGCTCGTTTTTCCCAAAAGTTTTTTAGCTGTGCTGTTTTCAAAGAAGTTGTAGTTGAATTCAAAATAAAATAGTTTATTTCTATTGTCAGAGATGGACCTTCCAACGAAAACTAGTCTGGCTCGCTTGGAATCGAATTGTATGGACCAACCACTGCTTTCACAAAATCTGTTATTTTCAGTAATTGAACATTCTACATTTTTGTAAATTGAATCATTACACTAACCTGTCTACAAATCACACAAATAACTTTTTTATTTTGTGCCATTCTACTTGAAAGCGACGATATTGTTCACAAGTGGCTCACTTACCATCCAACGCTCTTGGCAAGCCACTTTCTGATGCTTGTAATAAAATTTCAATTCGATTCTTTGTCGATAAATTGATGGCCCTGAAAAGGGCCTTTTCTTTGGGCAGTGTTCGAAATTTACTTGGTGCTGGTGTATATGGTAACAGTTTTGGTGCCATCGAAGACGGCGTGCTTGGCCAACTCTTCTGACAGCAGCAAATGGACTGCGGTTTGAATTTTGCGGGAGATGCTGCAAACGAACTGATCGTGAACAACAGCATGCTGAGTTTTTATACCTGACTACAGCACAATGTAAGCTCGTCCTTTTTGTGTTGTCCTCAATATGTGTTCGTCGTAGCTCCACCCCTTTGTTGGTCGACGACATATTTTTGATAAAGAACAAAATTGAAATTGTGTTTCCACTACGGAGATTATCGAACACTCAGGGTAAAGAGAGTAATGTAATACGGCACCTTGGTAAAATGTTTGAGAATTGAAACCGTTTTTGAATGCGCCTAGTAAACACGAAACTGTAAACAAACAAACAAATGATAACTTTTTATTTTGTGTCATTCTACGTGAAATCTACGATATTGTTCACAAGTAGCTCACTTGCCATCGAACGCTCTTGGCAAGCTACTTTCGGATGCTTGTAATAACAAAATTTCAATTCGATTCTTTGTTGATAAATGGCCCGTACCAAACATACCGCTCGTAAGTCCACCGGAGGAAAGCCTCCCCGCAAGCAGTAAGCAACGAAGGCCGCGTAAAAGTGCCCCAGTCACGGTTGGCGTTAGGAAGCCTCATCACTACTGAACAGAAACTGTCGCCCTGCGAGAAATTCACAGCTATCAGCAATCGAGCAGGCCTAAATTGTGACCTAATATAAACCACAAACCAACAAGTTCTTTTCAGGACCAGCCAATTATATTCCAGTAAGATATAAATGAAATTTTCGTTTTCCATTGCCTTACAACCTCTTTCCTCCCGGCTTGAATTACAATCAATCTTGATGATGCAGTGCGGCTGGGCACAGGCAGTTTCCATTATAGTAGAAAATTTAGATTTGCGCGTTTTTCCCAAAAGTTTTTTAGCTGTGCTGTTTTCAAGGAAGTTGTAGTTGAATTCAATATAAAATAGTTTACTTCTATTGTCAGAGGTGGACCTTCCAACGAAAACTAGTCTGGCTCGCTTGGAATCGAATTGTACGGACCAACCACTGCTTTCACAAAATCCGTTATTTCAGTAATTGTACATTCTACAGAATTAGTCACAACTATTTCCAATCAGCGCAAAAATTCGGTTTTCATTCAATACAACAGCAGATTTTCACGTTTGAAAAAACAGGCAGCATTCTGGCCGAAAATTTTGAAACGAAGCACCTATAGAAACGTTAGAAAACGTTCGAATTTTGTAAATTGAATCATTACACTAAAATGTCTATAAATCACAAATAACTTTTGATTTTGTGCCATTCTCGTGAAAGCGACGGTATTGTTCACAAGTGGCTCACTTACCATCCAACGCTCTTGACAAGCTGATGCTTGTAATAACAAAACTTCAATTTCATTCTTTGTCGATAAATTGATGGCCCTGAAAAGGGCCTTTTCTTTGGGCAGTGTTCGAAATTTAATTGGAGCTGGTGTATATGGTAACAGTTTTGGTGCCATCGAAGACGGCGTGCTTGGCCAACTCTTCTGACAGCAGCACGCGGACTGCGGTTTGAATTTTGCGGGAGATGCTGCAAACGAACTGATCGTGAACAACAGCATGCTGAGTTTTTATACCTGACTACAGCACAATGTAAGCTCGTCCTTTTTTGTGTTGTCCTCAATATGTGTTCGTCGTAGCTCCACCCCTTTGTTGGTCGACGACATATTTTTGATAAAGAACAAAATTGAAATTGTGTTTCCACTACGGAGATTATCGAACACTCAGGGTAAAGAGAGTAATGTAATACGGCACCTTGGTAAAATGTTTGAGAATTGGAACCTTTTTTGAATGCGCCTAGTAAAAATGTTTTCCACTTCACTCCAGTTTGTTTCTAACCATATTTGCAATTTACGTACTGAAATAAATCATAATTTAGGGTTTAACCCAAATTGCTCTCCAGGGAGAAACAGTCCATGAAACAGAAAATGCAAACTTATTCTTTGAAATGGTTTTGGTGGCCCTGAAAAGGGCCTTTTTTATAATGATACAATTGAGTTCTACCTTTTCAACTTCCAAATCCATACAAAGTGCGTCCCTGCCGCTTCAGAGTATAGACGACATTCATTGCGGTTTTGCGCTTGACGTGTTCAGTGTAGGTCAAGGCATCTCGGATGACATTTTTCTGCACACCATCAGCATTCGTAGATTAAATTGGAGATGCATTTTACACCACCACGACGAGCCAGACGCCGAATTTGGTGATTCCCTGGATTTTATCACGAAGAACCTTGCGATGACGCTTGGTACGGGAACGCAAATATGATACCGCTCATTGTACCGTCCGGACAAGCATGTTGCTCGTGTGGTAAGCGAGCACCCACTGATACAAAACAAGCTCGCGTGTCCTGTATATATAACATTCCCGTATGTAATGAAACGCTTACATGCTCCTTTTTGACGGCTCTGCGTGGGATATGCTGGCAAATTGCGCATTTTCCTCGCTGTTTCCGAAGGATTTTCTGAAAATCCTTGTTTTGGTTTATTTATAGTAGTCGCAGTAATTCCGAAATTTAATACGAAATACGTGCACAAATTTCCGATCAGATAGTGCAAAAATATTGCGATTTCGTCCAATAGAACGGAAGATATTCGCATTTCAAACCTGGGAAAATTTCTCAACTGAAATTTTTGAAACGGGACCCCATATTGAAACGTTAGAAGTATTCTACTTCAAAACTTGATGAAAACTGAAAAATGCGATTATTGGCACCAGTCCGTCGACGGATGAACGAGCAGATCATCAGAGAAACAATGTTTTGTCTGGGGGCTAAGGCCTACGTTGTGTATTCGATTCATCCTGTGATTAGAATACATGGAAAGTTCGCCATATGATGGCAGCTATGCATCGCTTTTATGCTAATTAGTTGTCTAGTTGTGAGTGCAATCATAAAAGCGGATGTGCTGCTTACATTCTCCCCACAAAATTGGTGGTTTTATATTCACCTATCAACGACCACACGTACATCGTTAGTTACTAGAGGCTGTCCGTTTGATAGAGAATGGAAAGCACTCTTTGTATTTTTCTGGAGAAAACATGGGAGTTTTTGAGTACTTTATCTGAAAAATCTTTCGCAGTGCTCCATTCCAGGTGATGAGAAGGCGGACACTTGGATTAGAATGATAATGAGAAGGTGGACATTTAGACATTAGAATCAGTAGCGTCTGGCTCAAATGGCACGTTCCCCTTAATAAATTCAGCTTGGAGCTTCAGACAAGGCAAAGTTTTTTTAAAACAACTTTTTTCCTTAAAAGTGCCCAAATTTTTGACGGTAGGTAGGGAACATAATTACCTATCTTGGGACAAAATTTCATCCAAATCAAAGATGGTTTTGTAAATCGACCTTAAATTTTTAAATTAAAATTTTTAGTCGATGAAGACCTATTTAAACTTTTCGTATCTGAATTGCATTTTAAATGCATCATATGCTCAAATATGTTATGTGAAAAGTAAGAATATCTTTTTTGTGATAATATTATTGAAAATATATATTCATTGCATTGGTATGAACTATTATGAAGAATAACGGATCAAAGCCGAAAAATATCCACGAATTAGATCCGGGAAAAAAGTCTCCTGAAGACCCCATTCTCGATGAGAGATACAAGTACAATGTTTCTTCTAACTTATCGTTGTCCATTTTTGCTCTATACTAAGTAAAATAAAGTAAACTTTAAAGTAAATCACCCTGCTCTTCATTGTATTCTCCGAAAATGTGTACCTTGTACATTCGAAGATACCACTGAGAAACTGACATATGCCTTTCGCAAGACAGATTTTCGAGGAATGCACCTTTTCTTGTCTCGCATCAATTGGAATGAAATCTTGCCACAATCTGATGCAAACGCAGCGGCTGAAATTGTTTCGAACGTACTGATTTATGCTATCGACCAGTTTACTCCTAAAAAACTCAATCATGGCTGTGAATATCCTCTATGGTCGAATCGTACACTAAAAAAGTTTAAATCGGCCAAAAGGTCAGCTCTAAAAAAGTTTTCGAAATGCCGAACCGATGTGCTAAAGAATCAGAATCTTCTTAAATCATTGTTACAAGAGACTTAATAAGTCTCTCTTCAATTCCTACCTTCATCGTATTCAGAGCCACCTTCGTAACAATCCAAAAAAGTTTTGGAATTACGTTAATGAACAGAGGCGTGAGTCAGGTTTACCCACTTCTATGTCGCTGGGTGATTTAGAAGCGACTTCATTGCCGGACATCTGTGAGTTATTTCGCCAACAATTCAGCAGTGTTTTTACCAATGATACTCTTAATAATCAACAAGTCTCCGCTGCAGCCGACAACATTCCCCGTAGGACTAGTATTGGACCTCATTTCACGATATCTTCCGATATTGTACAAAAAGCTTGCGCAAAACTCAAGTGTTCTAACACTCCTGGACCTGACGGAATCCCATCATCTGTCATTAAAAAATGCTCGTCGTCGCTTTGCCTACCTCTGTCCGTCGTTTTCAATATGTCGTTAAGTTCCGAAGTGTTTCCTACTATCTGGAAATCATCTTACGTTTTTCCGGTTTATAAAAAAGGATCCGAAAGCGAAGTTCCCAATTACCGAGGAATCGCATCTTTATGTGCACTATCGAAATTATTGGAGCTCATCGTTCTCGAGTTTTTGACACATTGTTGTTCTAGCTACTCAGAAACTTAACACGGTTTCATTCCCAGGCGATCTACTTGCACTAATTTAGTAGCCTACACCTCATTTATCGCTCGCTCGCTACAGGATCGATTTCAGGTTGATGCAATGTATACCGATCTGTCGGCCGCCTTCGATAAAATCAACCATCAAATTACGATTGCGAAACTGGAACGTCTCGTTTTCTGCGGCAGTTTTTTGGAATGGTTTCGATCTTACTTGTCAGACCGTAAAATGTCTGTTAAAATCGGGAATCATTTATCCTCATCCTTCGACGTAACGTCTGGCGTGCCTCAAGGCAGCCATATCGGTCCTTATATTTTCTTTCTATACATAAACGATCTGGATTCATTGATTAGATGCTTCAAGGTTTCTTATGCCGATGATTATAAGTTATTCCATATAGTTAAAAGTTACTCTGATGCTTTGTTTTTGCAATCTCAGTTAGACATTTTCGCTAATTGGTGCATGACTAACAGGATGGTTTTGAATAGGGTTCGTCGCGGTTGCGGTAATTACCGCAACCGCGCGGTATTTACCGCACCCGCACCGCAAAAACTGCGGTGCGGTGAGACACTTTTTCCCGCGGATGCGGTGCGGGAAATGACTTTTACCGTGCGGTATTACCGCAACCGCACTTCAAAAAATAATTGATAAAGTCTGCAGTCTGCATTACAAAGTGAATTAAAACTATGACTTTTACCATTTGAGAAGAAGGCAACTAGATTTATTTTTTGAACGAATGCTTAGCAATGTCATTATTAGGAAAATCCCTCTGTCAGATCGTTCGAGTTTTAATTATTACAGTACAGAAACATGATAAACATTCAATTGCTCTAATTTCCATAGACTTGACAATGATTTGAAAAGAAATCCGAGTATAATCTGTATTCGACCTAGCGATACTAGTTGATTTTTACATTTTGGTCATTATAATATGATAAAACGTACTGTTACTAAGAAATAAAATCTAAAGGCTGTGTCCAATATAATTTGGCACCATTATTTTACGACATATTTTGAAAACTATTTATTTTATACTTCAATGAAAAAATTTACAAACGAAGCATTTCAAATACATAAAACGCAAATTCCAATCGTTGAAAAACAATTAAATTGTACTGTCAAAACCAATTACAAAATGCATCATTTCTCCCGATTCCTCTTGGCAATCGTGGAATTATGAATCATTTTCGATGACATTTTCTCAACTGTGAATTTTGATTAATTTGGAGAACTTGAAGAACTGCTAATACTAAGACTTAAAAACAATCCAAAGAATGTAATTATCATCATCAAACCAAACGAATTTGGAGGAATTTTGTTTCGCGTGCCAAATTAACAAATAATATTTTTTAGTTAGGAGTATTTTTTGACTTTTTGAAAGTAAATCTTTCGAAGTTAGTGTAGGGCAGCGCGATTTTTTTGTGTGTCTCAAAGTCTCCCTCAAGGCCTCGCTTCATATTGTGACAAGTGTCAAAGATAGCCCAGATGCCAATTTTTGCATAGTTTGGACAGTTTTTGCCTTCTCGAAATCTTAACGTAGGGGTTGGGTATCATTTACATAGAATCTGCATACAAAGTTTGAAAGAAATCGGTTAAGTAGTTTTTGAATGGCAGGTAACATCGCAAATCATGTTTTTCCAGAGACATTCTACAGAAAGCTTCGTCACCGAGTCGTTTGTCGATATTTTTGTATGGAAAAATTATAGCATGTTATGGAAATGATACACTATAATGTACAAAAGTTTTGATCAATTCGCTTTACGCAGATTAAAAAATTCGAGAAAGTGTTTTTTACGCCAATAACCTTACCCCGTTAATAAAACTTGCAAAGTTGAATATTTTCATAAATGTTACATTCTTAGGAGTCCGTCAAAGTTAATTTTCGTGTTAATAAGAATAAAATTTTATTATATATGGATAAACAAAACAAATGAATATTTTTTTCAGCACAATTCTTAAAATACATGATTTTTACCGCATTTACCGCATTACCGCGCGGTGCGGTGCGGTAAATGCAATGCGGTTGCGGTAAGCGGTGCGGTTTTATTATTTTTTTGCGGTTGCGGTGCGGACTATCCATTTACCGCCCACATCCGCACCGCGACGAACCCTAGTTTTGAATGCCTCGAAGTGTTCTGTGATTACGTTTGCACGAAAACGCTCCATCGTAACATTCGACTACACTATCTTGCAAAACAAATTAAAAAGAGAAACTACAGTGAAAGATTTAGGGGTTCTTTTGGATTCAAAGCTTACATTTAAGGATCACATTGCTTTTATCTCGTCTAAGGCTTCGCGTAATCTAGGATTTATTTTTAGGGTTACGAAGCATTTCACTAACGTACAGTGCTTAAAAACGTTGTACTGGTCGCTCGTTCGTTCCACATTGTAATACGCCGCCGTTGTTTGGGCTCCTTTCTACAAGAACAGTATTCAACGCATCGAGAGTATTCAGCGTAAATTTGTGCGTTTTGCGCTGCGCCACCTGCCTTGGAGTGATCCCTACAATCTGCCCAGATACGAAGATCGTTGCAACCTCATTGGTCTTGAAACACTGTCTTTGCGCCGCAATGTGGCCAAAGCGTCTTTTGTCTCTGATCTGTTATTGTCTCGCATTGACTGCCCTGATTTACTCCGTCTTCTCAACATTGATATTCGCCTCCGAAACCTTCGTTCCTACTCTTTTGTCCGTCTTCCAGTGTCTCGTACTAATTATGGCAAAAATGAACCCGTCAGTAGCATGTGTAGAGTGTTCAATCAATGTTACAATGTCTTTGACTTCAATTTGTCTCGCACTTCTTTAAAAAAATTGTTTTCGTGCACCCTTTCCCAAACCTGATAGTGTTAGCCAATTTTTTTATGTTAATGTTAATACTTTACCTATGTAAGATAGAGTTTAAGAAGTGTTTATTTTAAGCAGTGTTTAGTGTTAGTCATTGTATCATTTGGTTTGTTTGTTAACTGTTGATACCTAAAAGATAGAGGTTTTGTGCCTACGGGAGAAGGATCTTTTGAAAATCCACTCCCGCGGGTTTTTACCCCCTCAATAATAATAATGACCAAATACAATTGGTGTTTTAATAGCAGTCACAATTAGTAGAGAGGCGTTGGATGTACTGTGTACTGAAACGTTTGATCTACATTTTTGTCATACACATTACTGTGTAACAACAAATGAACACGAAGAAACGTATTTATTCGCAGAAAATTAGGACTTGTAATGTCAAGCATGCCTATCCATCTTGAGCAATTTTATATCAAGTGACACTTTCAATGGCGCTTGCGTTTCCAACAAATTAAATACTTATCCTGAAAATTTGAACCATTTCTTTTTCGTAGTATTGGTTTGTGTAGGTCTCATTTATCCATATTTCCTGAACGAGAGTTCCGAACGAAACAATATACACGCTATAAGGATGACTGGAAAGAGTACATTATTATCTACTGAATGCACGGCTTTTGTGCTATCGACATAGCCAAGAAACTTCACACTATTTATATCAATGCAAACGAAAATTCTACTTGTCTCATTCACGAATCGCATTCCTTCTCTGTCGTTCTGTGTTTAAGGGGTTTGAAAGCATATGTGACCTTGTCTTACTTTACTATTTCCAATTGCGCATATTTACGTATTCTGCAGAAAAAAAAATTTTTTTGGGAATATGTAACCAAAATGACAACTTTGAATTCCAAAACAAATTGAACGTTCCAGGTTCCTGATAACTAATTAAGGTCCATCAATAAAGTAGCAACACCAGATAATCGTAAACGACGACGCCAAGAAAAGAACAACGAAAACAAAAAGGTTAAAACAAAAAAGAATGAAAACTTTAGAAAGTTTATTGCATATTAATTAGCCATTTTTCAGATGATGGGATTATCAAAAACAATGTATAACTTTCCGATACAATAGACCTCAAATTCGTACAATCAGGTTTATTCATTTACTTTATTCAAAAATGGTTTTCAATGTCATTCTAAATAGTCATTTTTTCAGTTTCTAAATTTCATGGATTTATTCGTCTTAATTATTTTATTCATTTTTAATATTTGACTAGTTTTGAGTATATGGTTTTTGCATTTTAATTATTTATTTCATTCAGCATTCTTTTTATTCATTTTGTTCATTTGGGTTCATTTAATCTATTTTATTCATTTCCTCTTTGGATTCACTCTAATCAGTTTATTTTTTTGTACATTTTATTCATATCATTCATTTAACTTATTTTATTCATTGTTTTCCTTCTATGCATTCTCTTTGTTTTTTCTGCAAATTAATGAATGATCCAACAGTGACATGTGTAAGAAATGTCTCATCTCACTGGTTGGTTTTTTATTTTTTATATACTCATTTGTTTATTTAATTACTTGTTTATTTATTATTTAATAGTTAAAATACTTAATTTTAACTCTTTTTAATAATTAATGTTACTATCCTATTACTGAATTATTTAAATATTAATTTAATTAACTTATAATTTAAATCGAATTGACCAATTATTAATTTAGGGACACCTGCATCTGCCTTTTTATTATTTATATATTGCATTATTCATTTATTTGATTATCGAATTATTTCATTATTAAATTATTTAATTATTTAATTACTAGTTTATTTAATTATTTAATTGTTTATTTATTTAACTATTAAATCATTTAATTATCTAATTATTTAATCATTGATTTATTTAATTATTTAATCATTTACTTGAGCAATTATCTATTTATTAAGTGATTTAGTTATTTAATTATTAAATCATTCATTTATCAGCTTACTAACTTAATTTTTAGTTAATTATTTACTTAATATAAAGTTTTATATTCTTTTTTCTTAAATAAATTATTTAAACGTATAGTTATTTACTAATTTCTTTATTTGATTAAAATATGATTTAATTTTGGAAGCATTTAATAACATAATTATAAGATTATGTATCTACTAATTCATTTATTTGATAACTTAAATATTTCTATTTATAATTAATGGATCACCTGAGCATGAATTATTTCATTATTTAAGCATGAAATTTTTAAATCAATAAATCATTTATTGAATTATTTGAATTATTTTGCCAATTTTTTGATTAGTTAATTAATTTGTTACTTTTTTTTTGTTCGATTATAAAGGTTTTAATCTTCCGGTCATTCACCTATTGTCGGGTTAGGTAAATCTCTTAGAAAAATCTCAAACCCTATGTGCGAGGTTGGGAATCGAACCCAGGTGAGCTGCGTACAAGGTAATCGATTTACCAACTACGCTATGCCCGCCCCTATTAAATTATGTTCTTATTCAATACTTTAGTAATTCAATAACCTAATTATTGAATTACTAAACTATTTATATACTTAATTGTTCAATTCTTAGTATATAATTATTTATTCATTTAATTCGATATTTAATTAATTATTTATTCGTTATCATTGAATGCATCATTTATTTTGATTTTAGATTTGGTGGATTAAATTATATTATTCAAATGTTTATTTATTTTATAATTAATTTCTTTATCATCTAATTATTTCTTTGTTCAATCAATTAAATGTTTGATTATTAATAAATAATTTAATTATTTAGTTATTTAATCGCTTAGTTATATAATTAGTTATATAATTTTATTAATTTGACTATTCAATTTTCGGTTTATAAAATTATTTTATTGTTCAATGAATTAAATATCTGCATATTTAAACACTCAGTTATTAAATTAGTCAAATTATTAAATTATTATATCGTTCAACTATTTAAATATTTAAATATTTAATCATCTATTCATTCAATTATATAACTATTCAATTCTTTAATAATATATCTATTCTATCATTCAATTACTTATTTAATTGATTATTTAATTATTTATTTGTTGATTTTTTAAATATTGAATAATTTAACATCTTAACGCTTTAATCATCATTTATCCCTCCGGCAGTCGCGCAAATGGCTTACCGAATGAGCAGCTGCTGGTGCTGAAAGAATATTTCGCTAGAGTTTCTCAAAATGTTGCACTAAATACAACGGTGCGAGTGCCGTATGGGTTATGTAATTATTCGACTGTTTATATTTTTCTATATTCAACTATTTATTTGTTTAATCATTTAATACTTTAATTACTACCATTTTATTCCATTTTATAATTATTTAGTTTTTCAATTGTTGCTTTACTTGATCATTTAATTGTTCAAATATGTAGTTATTTGATTACGATTATAGATGTTTTAACCTTAGGGTCATTTGTCTCATTTTTTCGGGTTAGAATAATCTTTTTGGACACAAAATCAAGGTGAGTAGCGTACAAGGCAATCGATTTACATACTACGTTCTAAGTTTGGCTTGGCGGGCAAAATTGTTTGATTATTCAATAACTTATTTATTTTTTATCACTTATTTATTTATTAAATCATGTAATTATTTAAGTATTTAATTATTTAATTATTTAATTATTTAATTATTTAATTATTTAGTTATTTAATTATTTAATTATTTAATTATTTATTTATTTATTTAATTAATTATTTAATTATTTAATAATCTAATTATTCAACTATTTAATTATTTAATTATTTAATCATCTTATTATTTAATTGTTTAATTTTTTAATCATTTTATTATTTTATTAATTCATTATTTCATTATTAATTTACTCAATTATTTAATTTTTCAATTATCTGGTTATTTAGTTATTTCATTATTTTTTTTATTTTTATAATTATTCAATTATTGAACTATCCAACTATTTCAGTATATACTAATTTCATTATTTATTTACTTATTTAGTCTTCTAATGATTTATAATTTGTAAAGTTTGATTGAACAATTATTTATTTATTAAATGATCATTTTTTCATTATTATTTATTTATTTATTTTTATCAGAGAGGTTTTCTTTCTGAGTGCCATTACCTCGTTATCGGTTTAATTGAGATCAGTCTTGGTAAGTTTCTCTAACCGGTTAAAGGTTAAGTAGTTATTGAATTTACGTTTCGACCTCGTCTCATCAGAATCCGACACTAACTTAGTGACAGGACTAGGCTAGTGCTGGATTGATGCTAGTTCGAAAAACGGTGTCACAATTTGTGTTCCCGAGCAAACCCGTGATATCCCACAAGAAAAGGAGCTCATTTTAAGCTGATGAGAACTAATGAGATCGAAACATTTGGTTTGGCTCAGCAAGCCAATTCAAAATGCACTATGCTATATTTCTCCTTAGTGGAGAAGAATTTAGATAAAAACTAAACATTTCTCTTCTTTGGTTTACTAAGCCAAACCAAATGTTTGGATCTCAGTAGTCCTCATCTGCTTAAAATGAGTTACTTTTCTTGTAGAGCATCATGCTTGACTAAGGGTTTGCTCACGAACACACATTGTGTCTAATTTTTTTTAGCAAACTTTAATCCAGCGCTAGCTTAGTTCTGACACTAAGTTAGTGTCGGATGCTGATGAGATGAAGTCGAAACTCAAATTCCATAATTAATTTAGGTATACATTTTGTGCTCTTTACGGTCAAAGATGGTTCAAACAATTTTCTCCTTAATAAAGAAAAAATATTTTTTACCTAAATTGTTTTCCACTAAGCTGAAATATAGCATAGTGGTTAAATGTAGTTTGGTGCTCAATTAATCTGATTTTGAGGAGATTGGTTGTCCTCCCTATATAGGATGACTCACAATCCCTACATCGAAATAGTATTGTGAACTAGCGAAATAGGTGTGCTATATATAAATAAAGGAACGGAGTTTTTTCAACGTTGTTCATACTGCTGCAGGAAATTTCTATATTATTTTCATATGCTTTGGTGTTACGCCTACTCTTCCGTTATCACAGAACTGTAAAAAAAAACAAAATAATTTAGAATGGCAAACAGGAAAACCGTACACATATCCTATTAGAACATGATACACATGGACACGAGTGGGCTATTCCAGACGTTTTATTACAATAATTAATCCATATTTTCTCGAGGTTAAACTACACAATAAAAATAAAATGGACCACCGTTCAAATCAGTCATACAACAATGCCTTCTCTATTTAGTACCAAACGCCAGGCGTGGTTGAGATCACCTACATATTTCATAGATATATTTCCAACGGTATAACTTTTTACGACTCTCGCGAAACGTGACTTGTCATACACATAAGCGTGGTGGTACATTATTTGACTGAACCAAACTGTCAGGCATGGACATTGTCGTATATCAATAAAATCAACAATCTATTGAACATAATATTTCAAACTTGAAACCCATTTCGGAATGAGTACAAAAAAGTGCATAAGGGCTGAATTTACATTGTCCTTGAATACATTCCCCCGCAAGAGCAGTGGATCCAAAGAATTTGATCTTTTTTCTTTATTTGTATGCAAGATGTAACCCAAAAACAACGCGTTTCGCTCACATCACGAACCACGGACATCGACAAACATGGGTTGCTCCAATTCCGCTTACGTTTCGATACCATACTGCATCCACCCAATCTAGTGCCCTCAATCTGTGGACCTACAACCGATGACAGTGTCGAACCGATCGTCAAGTCCATGTAAGCGAAAATCATAAATAATAAAACCCGAAAGCATGTGCACTGCTTTGCATCCCGAGAACTAGACCCAAGACCGAGTGGGAGGCGTTGCGCGAACATGCTCTCGAAGTGCCGATCAGCTCCTCAGAATCTATCGGCCAAGGCGTTCAAGTAGGGGTGCAGTCACCTCGGACATGAGCCCGACGATCGATCGGACGGTAAGGGTAGGCGCAGTCGGAACGGAAGATCGATTGTTCGGTTGACCTTTCCAGGTGACCGACCAACCGACATCGATTCGACCATCAGCGTGACTAAGTCTCACTTTCTTTCGCGTGCCGGTTATGATTAGGATCAAGTTCAAGTTTTTCGCGCCGAATGAACCACGCCCAGCTAGCTGCTGCCCAGCGCTCCATCGTCCCCCCTATATCAAGGGGGGGGGGGGGGGTATAGTGATTCAGCACATTCTCGGCGTGGGCTATTGATACAACACCACAAAAGGTATTGTTTGTACACGATTAAAACCCTCGATGAATGTGGATATCGAAAAGAAAGCCAATCTAGCGCTTCCAACGGCAGGGACACCGTTTTGGACGGACCTAAACTCTAAACGCATAACTGATATCGGATCGGACCAGTTCGGCGGAGCTTGTGTTTTTTTTTTTTTTTTTGGATTGGCCCCTGTCAGCACCAGGCACCATTTGATTATCATCAGCTCTAGCATGGCCTGCCCACAAGCCGGGTTTGTTTCGAATCCGAGCAATAGCCTCCGGTAACACGAACTGCTCATGTCATCAATTTCGCCATCGATATTCATACGTTTGACGTGGGATTCGCGGATATGCCAAAAAGTTGATCCCACCCGGAATGGAATTCGTTGATGATTGTGTATTAATTCAATTTGATAATAGCAACCAGTTTGAACTTGACTTTCGGTTTCAGCGCGGTCGAACCTTTTGAACCGTCATTAGCCGCAGCAGATTTTAGACTAATTTTGTCCGGACACCGCCGAAACGCAGAAAAAAAAGGTTCAGTGTACGAAGTCGAAAACAGAAATCAAAAGAAACGCCAACCTCCCACTCTTGCCACCTCTTCGGAGCGGAGGTTTGATCAATACACAAAACACATGTTCTACTTAAGACTCTATTTCCCTTGTGGCGGTGTGGCGGGCTGTTGTTTTCGGTTTTCCGATTCATTTCTCATCCGCTGCCGCTTCTGCCGCTCCCCGCTTTCGTGTGTTAGCGGTCGGTCACTTTCATTTCAACCGGCAAAAAAAATGTCATGGACCAGCCGTTTTAATTTGTACGAAACTTAACAAGCAATCGGTAGACAGTTACTGCACCACTGGGGACATGTGGTGGCGGTAATTTCGTGACAGGTCTGATTAGTATTTTTTTTTTTTTTGACATGCGCTTTGATACCGTTTTAAGATTTAGCGAATTTGATTGTGGTGCAGATCTGGCTGCATAACAAGTTCAACTGATCAAAAAATTTTCGAAGAGAAAATAGCAATTCGTGAGGCAGGAGCTGGAAATATGCACATAACTTACATCAGGAGTAGGAGCGAAGGTGAACAAGGCTCACCATGATGGATTGAATGTTTGTTGATAACATTCTGAGTTGTTAGAGATATTCATAGTCAATTTTCTTTATCATTGAAAAATTGTATGTATGTAAATTTAAGCATGAAACATCAACGGCGGAGAAGTTCTGTTAATTACAAAATCAACACCCGCTTTCGTTAGTTTGCTTCCTCATCTCGTACAGATCAGAAGTCAAAAATCGCACCGCTTGCGAACAGCATACAAACAAAAAATACTACACGCTCCGCTCCGCTCTACCGTGTCTGTTACACGACACACCCAAATTCCATTACCACCGAATGCGAGTGAAATGAGTAAACTACAAATGCACCTATTACAGGAGAACACAAATGCAATTGACTTTTCGCAAACTTGTCTTAGACCTATAGTGCGCGAGGTAGAATAGTTAATCAAGGTGAAAATTGTGTTTACAGCAGTGTCACACATACAACTACATCATACGAGACAAGTAGTACTAAAAACGTTCAACTCCTTAGACGAAGCAGAAAGCTTCGTAGCGAAGAACAACATACAACACGACGTCGACTATGAAAACGTCAAAACCAAGAACCCCGTGTATATGAACCTTGATCTGCTAGAAATTCACCTACATCATTTGATAACTCGTATTAGCACGGGTTTTATTAAAAGATTCATGTCGAAGTATGGAGAAGTGCAGTCCCTCTCCAACGACAGTTGAAGAAACATTTTTCCCGGCATTCTAAACAGCATTTGGGTGGTGTGAATGCGGCTGAATCAATCTATACCGTCCTTCTTGACTTTCGAGGGCAGATCATCTCAAGGTGTTAACTACATACAAAGAAACCTATGTACATACGCCTACGTACCACTTCTGTAACCAGACGGCACACTACGATAAACCATGTATCAAAACAACTAATAAAAATCATCTACTTCAACCAACACCATCAAACACAACCTTCGACATTTGCTAATACACCGCAGACATCCGGCCAAAACATATTCCACGTTGTTTCCAAGCCAATAGCTAACATACCTGAGGAATACGTTAGAAGACGGCTATACCAGAGTCACACAAAAGCACCAAATATGTAACAGCGAGATGGACATAAACACAAGCGAGGAAGAAGGCAGACGGAATGATCTGCAAGTGTCAGAGGATAAACCTGACCATTGCTCACCATCAAAAAAGAAAATTAAAACAAGAAGTGGAAAGCAGTGACCCCAGGATAGTCAACAGAAAAAAAAATCGTTTTATAATTGCTTTTTGGTCTGATGAAGCTACCTCGCATTTTTTCCCAATTATATACATAATGTTGTGTGTATCCTTCAATTAAAATTTAAAAAAAAAATGAAAGCTGCATCAAGTACCTCAAAATCTACAGCTAGTACCATCATTGAGAAAGTACACACTAGTAAGGGTGAGAAGCAAGGAAGAAATCAGATCTTTTCTAACTGAGGTTTTATAGCATTCCTGATAGGGCTATCTTAAAACCACTCGAAGCTCCTGGGCACTAATGAACAAACATTGTCCTTTTTTCCTTTTTTTATTTCGACTATGTTAGTCAAATTTTTCTTTTTTACGTTTTAACGACATTCAATTAGCTAGAGATTACTGGGTAGGGAAAGTTATGAAACTTAGAGCCATAGTACTCAAGTGAGAGCAAGGATGTGAAGTAAACAGATCGGAAAGCTAGAAGTGGCAGGGTCATTAGAACAGGCTTAATATCATGCGGGCTTAATTTTTGCCTTCTGATAATGAGGGTCGAGCTTAGGCAGAATAACTACGAATCACCCGAGTTCACTATCATGTGCCCTGATAAAGGTAGACGTATCTATCTTTACCGTGACAAACATTGAACAGTTGTAACAGATGTAGGGGAATATGGGGAGACTTGACCAGGTTTTCAGCTAAATCTGCATAAATCTCTTAAAAAGCCTTCAATCCCTCACAAGTCATTGTGATATAATATGTAAAGTTATTGTGCATTTTCAAGATTTTTTGCAGAATTTTTAATTCAATTTTTCAAAAGTTATAAAAGTTTTTCTGTGATCGTTTTTTTTTTTTGGTTAAGTCTCCCGACTGTGAGAAGACATGACCAAAGTCTGAGGAGACTTGACCAAGAAAATTTTGAAAAATCAGAGCAAAAAATAAGTACATAAAACATACTGCAATTATTTTTCCCATATTGTCGAGACGCTTAGGTAGCAGTTAAAAATATAGAAGGGTTACATTTTATAAATTTCGATTTTTTAACTATATTTCTTTTTAAGGATTAACTGTACTACTTACATTGCATGTTCACAATGGAATTGGGAGCGCTGTCGAACAGCTCGGACGTGTCTTCCTGTACGTTCGATATTTTCCAAAGTTTCCCTATAGTATATAAGGTGTTTTATGGATAATCGAACTCAATCCTTCACATAGTCATTTCTTCTGTATTGTTAAGTGTTAATAGGTGTGAATATCGTGCGAATAGATAGATTATACGTAGTGATGTTTTCGTCACATTTTGGTAACTTTGCAACGCACACGCGTGAATCTAGGCGCCAAAAATACACCCGCTCGTTCCGAGTAGCGCCATCTATAAATGACTAGTTGATGCAACGATTTTACTGATGATGGAAGAGAATTCTTGCTCCTCAATTAATTAAGATCAGGTGAAATTGTTTTATGTTATTTTTTCAATGTTTATATTTTTTATTCAAATAATTTTCTTACTTTAAATACGGGCTAAACAAGGTGAATTACATTCATTTTGCACTGAAATGTTGTTGAATAAGCTCCTCATAAATAAACTGTCCTACTAACCCAAACTCCTATTCCTGAAACATCTATGAAAATAGTATGGGTTCCCTGAACTTTTGCAAGTAGATGTTGAACTAACGTTCCTTCCAATGCTCGACGATTGCAAGGACGTGGTCAGGTGTACACTGTGAAGCTTTTCCACTATGAAAAAAGCGGTAATCCCAAATGTTTTTTCTTGCGACACGGTATGGTGGGTATCTTGTTAAATATTAGATTATTATACAACCACCAACGATTTATGCAATCGTATATGTTATGCTCTGCTATGCTACTTACATTGCATGTTCACAAGTCACGAAATCAATCATATGACTGCTAGCTTTGTTGACTAATACTAAACTATATAGACTGATGTTTGAGGTAGGTTTTTTGCGGTGTGATTGACATTGGCAGTAGATACCAAAGCATAATAAATATCAGGAATTTTGTATCTTTCTTCAGCTTGTTGTCACTTGGTCAAGACTCCCCATACAATCTTGGTCAAGTCTCCCCAACAATAGTTATTGCGTTCAATGTCGTGCAAATTTTAGTAACAACTATTTCAATGTTCCGATTTATATAAAATCATTTCACTGCTTCATAAGGAATAAGATGATATATGAGTACTTTAATAGTAATTAGTAGTCGAGTAGATATGTCCATATAAAGTTTGATAAAAAACTACATCATTTAATGCAAATTTATAAATTACGGAATATTTTCTATAACGAAAGGATTTTTCTTTCCAAACTTTTAAAATGACCTTAAGGGATCGAAACAAGTATAAAATTTTTTTTTTAAATAATTTTACGAACCAAATAGAAGACGCTATAGCCAAAAATTGAATCTTGCGCTTGGTCAAGTCTCCCCATGTTCCCCTATAGTATACATCAAGGTGCTTAGAGTTCTAAGGTGAACAAGCTACGGGGAAAAATGACAGCGAATCGGTGATTTCGAGAATAAGAATAAAAAGCTCCTTGGTATAGATATCCATGCCACTCAAAGCTCTTCCAAATTTGGATCAACTTGGCCAATAATTAAGTTTGCATGGCGTTTGTCCTAATAACATTTTCATGATGAAGCAGTAAGCTGACAGAATTAGTATAGTGGCCTTCATACTTGCATGGCGTTGTTTCAAGATGAAGAGAGTCTTTGCCAAGGAGGAACGATGAAGTAGGGCTGGTTTTCCGTTCACCAATGTTGTCTTGACTAGTAAAAAATTCTCATATTCCGTGATGTGATTAAGGTGGTTTTCGTAAGCTAAGTGCGAAGTTCTTTATGTTTTAAATATTTTAAATAGCACGATTTTCACATGTCCAATCTGAACTTGTTAACATCGAGACTATTTTATAACAATAGTCCTTAACTTTATTTAAATATGGGCAACCGTGCCTGTTTTATAGGACTATTAGTAAAATATCAGACATTTCTCACGATGCAGACAAAAGATAGAAACAAATATTTGCTGTTGATGTTGACCGTTGCTCGTTTGTACCTATCGCTACTATTATTTTTTTCGGATTTCTTCTCATAGCTCTAATGTCAAAAAGATCCAATCTACCAGAAATCATGTGTTTTGCTTTGGTCTGAACTAACTTAAACTGGAAATGCATTTGCTAGAGATTCGTTAAGGTACACCATTTGATCCTGCATTATAAGTTGGGTTTAACGTTTCGAATTTTCTTATCAGCGTATGGTAGCCACCTTGATCGCGATGTAGACATTAAGTTTTAAAATGCAGACAGTGTTAAATTCACTGTTTGCATTTTAAAACTAATAAGCTGGTTTTTTTCCCTCGTTCTATACCCGCGAAACAGAATCGTTTCAAACGCAGAAAAATTTCAATAAATACAGTAGGTGCATGAATATGCGAACAATAGCACCGTTAGATGACGCGTATATATTAGGACAGTTCATGTTTTACCACAACATTCCACTTTACAAGAAAACACAAAGTTTTTAATCCTTGATAAAGATGGAATAAATCCACTGAAACGTTGGAAGTAAAAGCAATATTGTTGTTTTCGCTATCTAATTTATGACTGATTAGCCGAAAAAACTCCTCATAATACTAATAAGCTACGGAAGTCACAATAGTACGCAGTAACATTGTCCGTTTAGATATGTTTAGAACTTCTTGATTGTGAGCAGTACGACATTCCTGATGTGATGAAACCGGACAGAGTAGACGTACTTTGGAAATAGCTGTATTCTCCTCCAATGAACATTTCATTTCTCCGAATCTTTCCTTCAAGAACGTCGATCAACCTATATAATGGCTACAGCCCCCCTCTGAATATCTTGACCAAGCATAAGTCTCCGCTAAAAAAGATCAAATTTGTATTCTGTATTCCTAGTTTTAAGATAGTTGTAATTTTACCCCTTTGTTAAAACTATTGTCCCCCATCATGTAAATAGAATTGTATCCCTAGTTTTAAAACACCTGTGAATTTTCTCATAAATATTTGATCCCCCTTTTGTGTACCAAACTATATTGTTAGTTTTAAGATAACTGTAAATATTTCCTAAAAAACTATTACTATTGAATTCCTTGTTTTAAATTTTTTTCATAAAAAAAATCTTTTGCCCCCTCTCTTGTATATAGAATCTTATTTCTAGTCTTAAGATAGCTGTAAAAATTTTCGCTTTAAAAAAAAATATTTCAACATTGTAACCTCCTAGTTTTAAAATATCCAAAATGTAAAAACAAAACAATTTGGCACCGCCAAGCTAACGCATTTGTGCCTATCAAATAAACGAAATGAATAAAAAAAACCCTATATAATGGCGATTCTAGGCACACATAACCCCCTTAGGTTCAGTACTGTTCCATTCTCGCTGTAGGAATAGAAATAATGATTTTTGTGAATGTCTCCACTGAAAAACAGGCAGAGAAAGAATGACCGGAACGGTGAGAATGAAGAAACGGTGAAAATTCACCTTTTTATTGGAAACACTGAGAAAAGATATGTCCTCAAGCAGAAATCGAACCTGCGATCTCCCAGTCTCTAGTTGGGTGCGTTAACCACTCCGCCATTGAGGAACTGTGATGATGTCATCACATATTCCCAACAGTATCGTGATCACCGCCACAGCCTCCAATTCCTCCCAATTGACCTATCGACCCCCAATGTCTGCTATAAGCAGATCGTCACCTCTCCCTCTCATCGATCGGGCCTAATCTCTCTCGTTATCTATTTTTAGGTCCAGTGGACTGCGGTCAAGGCCTGATATATTTATTATCACTGTTTGCCCCCTAACCTAACTCAGTCGCCGCCAGACTTTGGCAGTTGATAGAAGCTATGGAGAGGGCATGTTGATGTCTGCATCAAAGCCTGTCGGCAGATGCTAACGACGAATCCAGTCGTTGATGGAATTTATGCATTTTTATTGACACAATTCATTTTTATGCGAGAAATTCGTTCCGTACTATTACACCGTCAACCCGCGAACCCGTGATATCTTTATCGGTCGTGTAATAAACTATAAAAACGTGTAAAAGACAAAATCATGTAAAAGTAAACAGAGCAAAAATTGGTAAAACAACGGTTTTACTGCGACCTGAGATACTGATCCACGAATACACTAATATAGTATTAACATTGCTAATATGAAGAAACGTACACAGTAGCAATAGAACAAACGTTCATGATTTCTTTTTTTTTTCAATCCAATGCCAATGTAAATTCGTGTTAAAGTAGAGAATGGAGCGAACAGGCAGTAATACGCAATTACGAAAAACGACTAAAATGTTGTGACTGGTTGACTATAAGTTAATAAGTTGAGATAAACGTTTCGATTCCATATCTTTAGTATGTGCCAATCTCTCGTTCTGTTTTTTCTCATTATGGAATAAAATAAGAGAGAGGGTTTATAAGAAATCGGGAAGAAAAGAAAGGAAAAAGGGAACGATTTCTCGCATCTTCCTTTAATAAATAAAATCATTGAAATTGGAAATGTATATATTTTGCATTGTCCAAAAATCCGTGAATTCCGAAATAAAACCTATAAGCTTCAAATGCTTAAATAAAATATGTGCTTAATCAAGGAAACTTTTTTAAGTCCCTACGATTTTGAAAGATCGCTGAAAGTCAATAAAGCTAAAGTTCTTATTCTTGCTTTGTAGAGAAATCTGTAGTTTTTTTGCACACACTTTACATTTTGAAAATAAAAATTACTGGTCTGCCTTTTTCCATAGATTCAGGGATCTAGAAATTCTTCTGGACTAGAAAAATCAGTTTGAGAAATTTTTAATTAGTAAATCCAATGATTTAAAAAGTATCAATTTCATAAAAAAATAGGATTTGTGAAACAATCTGAATAATAAATAAATAGTAGCTCTCACTTGTCTTGAAATATTTCCGAAGATAGTTTTTAGTATAGTATGTGATTTATTTAAATTGATAATATCAGAAAGTTGAGTTAACGTAAACGTCGGGTGGGGCTACAGAATTAGTAATAGTGGTTCGACGCCTGATCAAGAAAATAGGAGTTGAACCTTTTCTCCGTATCTACAAATCGCCTGCCTGATCAGACGGTTTAGAGCAAATTTCGACATACTCTTTGTTCGAACATTCTCTGCAATGGCAAACTTAGATTTCACGCTGATATATGTTATCTAAGCCATGTGGATAACCTTGACGTAAGCTTCGTTCTCGATCACGGTGTAACACAATTTGATTAGCAAATACGTGTAAAGTTTCGTGAGATAGGTTTTTTGGATAGAAGTTTTCTACTCATTTCAATTTGGTATCTTCTATACATGGTAAACGTGTAATCTAGAATATCTTGCATTTCCTAGCATCCTTTAGGGGTTACATACCTTTTTTATTTTTCAAAAAATCGATTTTTTTTATTACTTTATCAGAAGAATATTTTCCCAAATATTTATAGAGATCCGGGAAATAGATCGAAAGTTACAGCGCTTCCAAGCGCGCTTCGTCTACCAAGAGCAGTGGAAACATGTAATTTTTTAAATTCGATTATCTCGAAATGAAGCTTTTCCAAAAATGATTCTGCCTTCAAACACCCTTGGGGTGCCATGCATACCCCGATAGTTTTGTGACGCCCGTTAGAGATAGCAGACCCGTTTGGCTCAAATAGGTAGCGAAATAACAGAAACACGACTAAGAAGCTGGTCTCAAATCAAAATGAATTGGTAAGAAATTACGGAAATCACATTTGCTTTGATGCGTTTGAAAAATTGCCAGCTCATGAAATGAAGAATGATATGATTTTCAGTCATATTTTCCAGGATATCGTCATCTTGAAAGTGAAAACTAACGAAACATATAATCTGTATCATAATACTTAACCTGTCCGAAACTTTGCAAGTTCTTGTAGATTTCCAAAATAAGGAATCGCTTATTGTACAGTATTCAGCACTATTTGCTTCTATATAGCGTTACCAAAGCAACAATTGATGTTTTATAGCACGCTACAAGTGCAATCTAAGTTTTATGAGAGGCTATAAAACTGCCATAAAACGTTAATTGTTACTAGGGTAGTGTTAGCTTCCACGAAGAAAGCACCAATGAAACTACGCAGTAAAAAGGCAAAAAAATCTACTGCACTTTGAGGAATGATGTATATAATCTTATAACTAATGTAATTTAGATCTTACAAGCATGAAGCTCTCTGTCTTTTGATACACTCTTTCCAAGCTTTACGGAACCATCTCCAACGACAGTCCATGGGTCCTTTTCTGGGAGTTCTGATACTTGGACATTCGCTCGTAGAATTGTGACAAGCCAATCGATCAAATGAGCGATTGAAATTTTTGCTCCGTATAAGTTTCCGGGAATAGATGGACTCATCTTAGCTCTACTTCAAAGTAGTTATGAACACTTTAAGCATACTGAAAATAAGTTTTTACTTGTAGTCTTAACCACAGGATATATTCCCTTGGCGTGGCGGGAAATAATTGTGAAATTCATTCCCAAAGATGGCCGCAATACTTATGAGGAGTCAAAGGGTTTTAAACCGATCAGTTTTTTCATCTAAAATCAGTGGAACGTTTAATTAACAACTACATTCGAGATGTTAGCTTGGGCGAGCATCCGCTGCATGTAATGCACCATGCTTATCAGCGATGGAAGGCTACTACTACTTGTCTATAATATTTAAAAACTTTTTTTACGTTTTAACGACATTCAATTAGCTAGAGATTACTGGGTAGGGAAAGTTATGAAACTTAGAGCCATAGTACTCAAGTGAGAGCAAGGATGTGAAGTAAACAGATCGGAAAACTAGAAGTGGCAGGGTCATTAGAACAGGCTTAATATCGTGCGGGCTTAATTTTTGCCTTCTGATAATGAGGGTCGAGCTTAGGCAGAATAACTACGAATCACCCGAGTTCACTATCATGTGTCCTTGATAAAGGTAGACGTATCTATCTTTACCGTGACAACCGGCAAAAATTAAGCCACGCAAGATCACCACTGAAAACCTGTCGACGATTAGCATCAATCTGAATGATGATTGCTGCTGTTCATCTCTGTATGCCTTTTGCATGCCGGGATAGATTTTTATTAGACTATTGTCACTGTTCTTACAGTCGTGGCGGGTTTGCTACATTGTGTAAGGCAATGGCTGTGTCTACAGCGGCTACCCACCGCTGCCGATGGATTCCCATCAGTTTCTTTTTCTTTTTTCCTTTTTTATTTCGACTATGTTAGTCACATTTTCTTTTTTTCGCCACGACTGTAAGAACAGTGACAATAGTCTAATAAAAATCTATCCCGGCATGCAAAAGGCATACAGAGATGAACAGCAGCAATCATCATTCAGATTGATGCTAATCGTCGACAGGTTTTCAGTGGTGATCTTGCGTGGCTTAATTTTTGCCGGTTGTCACGGTAAAGATAGATACGTCTACCTTTATCAAGGACACATGATAGTGAACTCGGGTGATTCGTAGTTATTCTGCCTAAGCTCGACCCTCATTATCAGAAGGCAAAAATTAAGCCCGCACGATATTAAGCCTGTTCTAATGACCCTGCCACTTCTAGTTTTCCGATCTGTTTACTTCACATCCTTGCTCTCACTTGAGTACTATGGCTCTAAGTTTCATAACTTTCCCTACCCAGTAATCTCTAGCTAATTGAATGTCGTTAAAACGTAAAAAAAGAAAATGTGACTAACATAGTCGAAATAAAAAAGGAAAAAAAAAAATATTTAAAAACTTTTTCGCAAAAACAATCAAGTTTAGGAGTTTTACTTGGTACTGAAGGTTCTTTTGGCAACGTATCTATCGAATCCATTCTGAAAGCAGCACCTTCATATATCACGAACTGGATACACGCAATGCTTAACAACCGACATCTGTGCTCATCGTTAAAACAAGTAGTGATAAGGAAACTGAGTGTCTGCGGTGGTGTACTGTCACCTCTTCTATTGAACCTTGTGGTTGATGTAGCTTGGTGAGAAAAAGCTATGAACTTGAGTTTCCGACATATGATTTCGCCGATGATTATCACAAAATGATCACTGGTGTCTTCATGTTAGTAACAGTTAATCCAAAAAAATGTAGACGGTGCTTTTCACGCAATGAAATATTACCGGAGCTCGTCCGTTGCAGTTATTTGACTCTGAAATTATTTTCGCGATTCAAGTTAAGTACGTTGTCGTGATTCTTGAGCCAAAACTCAGTTGGTCTGCTCACATCGTACTCAGAATCAAGAGAGCATTCTAGGCCTTCGGTTAATGTAGATGGGCTTTTGGCAAATCTTGGGGACTCAAACCCAAGTACATTGAGTGGATCTTCACAACAATTATTAGACCAATACTGGCATGAGGGTGCCTTGTGCGGTGGCGGCAGTGAGAAGTCATAACCAGGGCCGTCGAGAGCCGCGCCGGGCCCCGGGGTTCGAAGTACTGACGGGCCGTACCATATATGACTTCTTATTTCAACATCGATTAGAGGAACTATACAAATGCAACCGTTTCAATTAAACTATTTTTTATGAAAATTGTTTATTTGATACGATTCAATGCGTTAGCTTACCAGAGTTGTCAGTATTTTAAATAAGTAATAGATGAAAAAAATAAAAATAATAAAGGAATATTTGTTTGTGGCAGGCCATTAGAATGACTTGCGTCCGATTTGCCATTGCAATTGGAAACCTTTTTTGCGACATTGCCATACAGTCCATATCGCCATCGTTCATGCTCCCTTGACGCACGTTAATGCTACCATCGTTAATGCTGCTCAGAATCCGAGCTTAGAAAAATTGACATCCCTTCGTGAGCTTGAAAGAGAAATAAAATTCTATTTATGCCCGCCGCGATGAATCGAAGGTTTGTTTGTTTTCCTCGTCCGTCCGCTCTGAGATCATCAAGCAAAAGTGCACCAGATATAGATTATGCAGTTCAGTTATGCTCGAAAATGTAAAAGAACTTCTGCCTTCAAACTGTCCACATAATAACAAATGAATGCTTTGGTTTGTGAATGAATTTATATTTCCTCTGCACTCAACCATTCGATTCTGCATAAAATTTCAGTCAGTTTGGAAGTGAATGAATGAGGGAAGCATTGAAACTGAATATTGAATTCAGCAAATTAATCAGAAATAGGCAACTGAATGTAAAATTTCGCACCACTGATGCTGCCTTGTTTCTTATTGTTGGTACATGTTGATGATTTTGAGGCACTGGATGCAGCTATTGCAGTTGTCACTATGACCTGAACGAATTTTCTTTATTGGTTTCTGAACATGGTAAAATCGGTTTTGGAATCAGTTGTTACGTTTGCGCTAACATTCAGAGAGAAAACATTCCGAATGCGATGAATGGGATCCAACAGCGAAGTCTGCTGTTAAAAAGACTGAGACAGAGAGTTGTGAGAGAAAGAGTTTCAACTTTTGGTGAATACTAATAGGTAGAATAAGTATCTAGTTCAATTCCCACATTTTTCTGCATCAAATGTGTACACTGGAACCTCTATTTACGGACCAAGCCAAGGGTTCGTAAATTGAATTAGTTCGTTTTTTGGGATTTAGATCGTAAAAAATTCGCTTCACATTCTTATCAAAATTCGTTGGTTGAGCAACATTATCGATAACCCTAACAATATGGGTATTTCCGGAACGGGCTTGACAAGTACATGATGAAAATGGATATTTGGCACCTTTTTGAAATCCAGGATGGAGACTTCCGATTGAACAATAATCTCGATAACCCAAACAATTTGGGAATTTTTGAAACGAACCTAATGAGTTGATGATAGAAATGGTACCTTGGAGCTATTTCAAACAATATCTGTATAAACTATGAGGGTATTTTTAAGCGGGTTTGCCGAGTAGATGAGCGATGCCCTTTTGAAGGCCAATATAGCGTCTTCTGGTTCAGAGAAGTTTTCTGTAATCATATCATCCGCATCACAAATCAATATACCTATATCTATTCTATGATTATCTTTTTTCGAAAATGTCAATATTTTAGGTTATAGAGATGTCTTAACTGGAATTCGCCATCTTGGTTTTCAAAGTGGCTTCATTCATTGATTTTCGTCATCTACTCGTCAACCCCATTCCGAAAATATCCAACTTTTATTAGTAACATTAGCTAAGAATATGATAAATTGTAAACAACTTCATACTGTACACTTTGACAAACACTTGCGATAAATGAAACCAGAATGGTTCTATTGTACTGTTAAATGAATCTAATTGGGTTACGTTCACGTACTTCAGAAAACCATTGGAACGATTGGAACGTAGTTATTATTATTGAGAGGAAAAAACCCGCGGGAGTGGATTTTCAAAAGCTCCTTCTCCCGTAGGCACAAAACCTCTATCTTTTAGGTATCAACATTTAACAAACAAACCAAATGATACAATGACTAACACTAAACACTGCTTAAAATAAACACTTCTTAAACTCTATCTTACATAGGTAAAGTATTAACATTAACATAAAAAATTGGCTAACACTATCAGGTTTGGGAAAGGGTGCGCGAAAACAATTTTTTTAAAGAAGTGCGAGACAAATTGAAGTCAAAGACATTGTAGCATTGATTGAACACTCTACACATGCTACTGACGGGTTCATTTTTGCCATAATTAGTACGAGACACTGGAAGACGGACAAAAGAGTAGGAACGAAGGTTTCGGAGGCGAATATCAATGTTGAGAAGACGGAGTAAATCAGGGCAGTCAATGCGAGACAATAACAGATCAGAGACAAAAGACGCTTTGGCCACATTGCGGCGCAAAGACAGTGTTTCAAGACCAATAAGGTTGCAACGATCTTCGTATCTGGGCAGATTGTAGGGATCGCTCCAAGGCAGGTGGCGCAGCGCAAAACGCACAAATTTACGCTGAATACTCTCGATGCGTTGAATGCTGTTCTTGTAGAAAGGAGCCCAAACAACGGCGGCGTATTCCAGTGTGGAACGAACGAGCGAGCAGTACAACGTTTTTAAGCACTGTACGTTAGTGAAATGCTTAGTAACCCTAAAAATAACTCCTAGATTACGCGAAGCCTTAGACGAGATAAAAGCAATGTGATCCTTAAATGTAAGCTTTGAATCCACAAGAACCACTAAATCTTTCACTGTAGTTTCTCTTTTTAATTTGTTTTGCAAGATAGTGTAGTCGAATGTTACGATGGGGCGTTTTCGTGCAAACGTAATCACAGAACACTTCGAGGCATTCAAAACCATCCTGTTAGTCATGCACCAATTAGCGAAAATGTCTAACTGAGATTGCAAAAACAAAGCATCAGAGTAACTTTTAACTACATGGAATAACTTATAGTCATCGGCATAACACACCTTGAAGCACTTAATCAATGAATCCAGATCGTTTATGTATAGAAGGAAAATATAAGGACCGATATGGCTGCCTTGAGGTACGCCGGACGTTACGTCGAAGGATGAGGATAAATGATTCCCGATTTTAACAGACATTTTACGGCCTGACAAGTAAGATCGAAGCCATTGGTTGATTTTATTGAAGGCGGCCGACAGATCGGTGTATATTGCATCAGCCTGCAATCGATCCTGTAGCGAGCGAGCGATAAATGAGGTGTAGGCTACTAAATTAGTGCAAATAGATCGCCTGGGAATGAAACCGTGTTGAGTTTCTGAGATGTATCTAGAACAACAATGTGTCAAAAACTCGAGAACGATGAGCTCCAATAATTTCGATAGTGCACATAAAGATGCGATTCCTCGGTAATTGGGAACTTCGCTTTTGGATCCTTTTTTATAAACCGGAAAAACGTAAGATGATTTCCAGATGGTAGGAAACACTCCGGAACTTAACGATATATTGAAAACGACGGACAGAGGTAGGCAAAGCGACGACGAGCATTTTTTAATGATAGATGATGGGATTCCGTCAGGTCCAGGAGTGTTAGAACACTTGAGTTTTGTGCAAGCTTTTTGTACAATATCGGAAGATATCGTGAAATGAGGTCCAATACTAGTCCTACGGGGAATGTTGTCGGCTGCTGCGGAGACTTGTTGATTAGGGGTCATGCATAAATGACGTAGCATTTTAGGGGGTAGGGGGGGTACACCAAATTTGTGACGAAGTGTGACGAGGGGGAGGGTAGGGTCAGAAGTTGTGCGACGTAGCATTAAGTTTAATTTTTTTGGCGGGCATCAAAACCCATTAATTAGAGAAAACAATTTAATGTTCCTCCATTCCTAAGTTGATTTTCACGCGGTTTTTCATTTTGCAAATTTTACTGTTCGCGGAATGGCAGGCTCGCAAAGAAAAGGATAGATTTTTCATGCGGATTTAAATTTTCACATTAGTTAGCTAATATTTCTAACTAGTAGACTTATTTTGGTAGCTGAATTAAATTTTCTTTCGGATTCAATCAAAGAAAATTTAGTAATTTAGTTGAGCTTATGCTTCCTAAAATCGTTGGCAGCTGCAGCTTTGTGAACTTTTCTTCATGCTTTATGACATGTAAAATTCTAAACAAAACTATCCACACTATATTTGTCATGAAATGGGCTTCTTTTGTGGGTAATTTGCTGTTATAATGAAAATGTTGATAAAAGTCGTCAAACATTTTGTAAGGACATATATTTAAAAGAATTGAAAAACATATGTAATTTTTTCATCTCCCGGTCACGTTGCGGGGGGAGGGGGGGGGGGTTAGAGATATGCTACGTCAATTACAAGGGGGAGGTTAGAATTTTGTGACCAAATGCTACGAGGGGGGAGGGAGGGGTCGAAAATCGCCAGAAAAAAGCTACGTCATTTGTGTACGGCCCCTTATTAAGAGTATCATTGGTAAAAACACTGCTGAATTGTTGGCGAAATAACTCACAGATGTCCGGCAATGAAGTCGCTTCTAAATCACCCAGCGACATAGAAGTGGGTAAACCTGACTCACGCCTCTGTTCATTAACGTAATTCCAAAACTTTTTTGGATTGTTACGAAGGTGGCTCTGAATACGATGAAGGTAGGAATTGAAGAGAGACTTATTAAGTCTCTTGTAACAATGATTTAAGAAGATTCTGATTCTTTAGCACATCGGTTCGGCATTTCGAAAACTTTTTTAGAGCTGACCTTTTGGCCGATTTAAACTTTTTTAGTGTACGATTCGACCATAGAGGATATTCACAGCCATGATTGAGTTTTTTAGGAGTAAACTGGTCGATAGCATAAATCAGTACGTTCGAAACAATTTCAGCCGCTGCGTTTGCATCAGATTGTGGCAAGATTTCATTCCAATTGATGCGAGACAAGAAAAGGTGCATTCCTCGAAAATCTGTCTTGCGATAGGCATATGTCAGTTTCTCAGTGGTATCTTCGAATGTACAAGGTACACATTTTCGGAGAAAACAATGAAGAGCAGGGTGGTGTTGGCATAGTTTAACGAGAGGAGCTGGAGTACGACAAACGGCAAAGTGATCGGAGAGCTCCTGGCTTCCAAAGCAAAGATCCAAAATACAGTTGTTGTCATTAGTGACGTCACATAGTTGAACTAGCCCCGCGGTGCTGTAACCGTCGAGTAGCTGAGTGATACACGTGTTAGTTGATGAGTGTGATGAGTCTGGGTACAGAAATGATGTATTATTGCGAACCCAATTAATGCCGCTTAAGTTGAAGTAGTTGATTGTAATATATTTGCAGTGTCGACAGAAACAATAAACTTCATCAATTAAATTAAAATAAATTTAATTCAGTTAAAAATGCGGGCCCCCAAAACAGACCCGGGCCCCAGGGTAGTTGCCCCCCCTGACCCCCCCTCTCGTCGGGCCTGGTCATAACAATCCAATCCCATCCCAGTACCCAACTAGGGGGATGCAACTAACCACACATGACTATGGACCCCAAATGGTTACTTGGGTTGAGCATATACTTGCTCTTAGTGACCTTACCCTTATATGTAGTTTTCTTTTTAAAAATTTTAATTTAAGAATTTCTCCTTGCGAGAAATGGCTGCCTGGCTATACGGAACGATAACATGAAGAATTCATAGTTTGATACGCTGACGGTTCTTTGTTCGAGGGCCGAACCGGTGCTGGTCGTGAAATAAGAATAAACCAAATTCATTCACTTGTTGGATACTGTACCGTATTCCAAGCAGGAATCTTTTCGATTCTCTGTGGCATACAATAGGCACTTCAACGGAGAATTCGCGGTACAAAAATACTTTTGCTCTGACAGTCAGGCTGCCCTGAAAGAACTTAGTTTGGCAGATTCGAGAACGAAATTAGTAATCGCATGCCAAATGCATATCGATGAACTTAACATTTTAAATGCTATCTACCTTTTATTGGTACCGGGTTATTCCGGTATTACAGGAAATGAATGGGCGTACTAATTGGTGCAACGAGTGACTTCGTTGGTTCAGAACTAATTCTACCACTGTCAACAAGTTGAATAAAGCACAAGATTCGCTCTAGGTTTGCATCGGGGCATGCCAGCCATTGTCGTAGCTTTTTTTGCTTCCAAACGAAAACTTTTTGTCCGGATGTTAAAGAATTTGTTACATTTTATCAAGCAAAATTGCAGTATTCTAGTCAGGGCACTGACTGGACATTGAAAACTCAGTTATCACATGGCTACTATTGAGTGTGCTGAGTATAAGTAGTGTGATCTTTGTGAATCCGATAACGGTACTTAATATCATTTGATATGTAACTGCCCTGAAATAATTCATCCGGAATTTTGATTCTCCATATATAGATGATCTTATGTACATCGAACTGGAACTCAGTGATATTCAATAACTAACCCAGTAGGGTAAAGAGCTATAGTTTAAGCCGTATTTGAATGACAATATCTCCTGGGGGGTGTTGTCGTTCTGCTACTTCAATATCTCCTCGGGGGTGTTGATATATCCGCTTAACGAGAGGTGTCTTTTATTCCCATGGGAGTCAAGAATTTTCCCGTATTGTCTATGCTCTCTATGTCGTTATTTTCCTTATCCCTAGCCTTATCACTTCCCTAATCCTTCACACAAGAAAATGACGAAAAGACAAATCACGACAAGGCACAAATCACCGATCGACATGGGGAACGTGCTACTTTAGGCAGTCGCTACTGATTCCTGATTCATAATCTCTACTTGTTTTAAAGATGGCCACAGATATCGGTTGCTAAGCATTGCGTATATCCAGTACTGCAAGTAACAACACAAAAATGCTTCAAATGTTCATATCGACATTGAAGTACAAATGGAATTATTTCATCTTTTCCCAGAGATTTATGCGGAGTAAAACCGGAAAGTGCCCATTTGATCGAATCGGTTGTCAAAATTCTACACAAAAAGAATACAGGGACAGCGTCAGTGGAGCCTGGAAAGTGTGTGCCAAAAAGACACTAGACAGACATGTATTTAGCAGTTATAATTGAGCTGACTAGTAACATATTTAATCAACGAGCCTATTATTCCAACCACTTTGCGCAAAAGATCGATAAACTTAGCGAGCCTACCTTTATGCCTCCGACCCGACCCTGCGTCTGTGATGCCAAACTTTTCTACATAAAATAGTTATGAAATTTACGTTTCCATTTCGTCTCATCAGAAACCGACACTAACTAGTGCTAGTTTAGTCCTAACACCACTTCTCCACTAAGGAGAAATATATCATAGTGCAGATTGCATTGGCCAAGTTTCGACTTCATTAATTCTCAGCAACTTAACCAGAACTTTTTCTTGCGGGGCTAGGGGTTTGCTCAGAAACACAAATAGTGTTTTCGTTTTTGGAGTCAATCATGCGCTAGCTCGGTACTGTCACTAAGTTAGTGGGCCATTAACGCGCAAATGTGGCTTAAAACAATGTTCTGCTTAGTGGAGAAAAACAGTTTTTTAATTGAATTTTCCTCCACTAAGGAGAAATGTAGATAGTGTCTTCTACATAACAGTTTGAGTCTAGTAAATTCTGCATTTTATCAAAAAGTTCCTCTTGGAGTACGCATAACTCGAAGCGGACAATTTTCTTGGAATGCTGCTACTATGAGTTAGTTTATTTTATCCACGACATCGTCCAAGTCCCTTAAAGATTCAATCGTTGGAAAATTCCTCTGAAATCTAGTCGCAAAGTAATCTTCGTAGTGGTACTAGCTTGTACATTTGATATATGTGTCGATATCTGGCGAGACGGCTAAATTATCAAATATGGTGTATTTATGATCAGATACCGACGATTCGAGTTCGTTCTGTACGAGACAGTTTGCCAGCTTGTACGTAATAGCGTCGGAGCAGTGAGTTGCATCTAACATCACTTCCCCGCTATATCGTGCAGATGTTGGGTGATTTAGTAGATTGATAGGGTAGATTCGAACTGCTTAAGTATGTCAACATTTGTACCACTGTCTATTAGAAGTGTAAACCTTTTTTGCCACAATATGATTGAACTCATCCGAAGGTGATGAATATTTGTGCAGCAAATATGCCAAACAATACACTAATAATCAACAATCACGATTTCCGAAAAAACAATCGTCCATTGTATCAGAAATTCATCACACACTGCAAAGGTTAGATCCATGACATTCCGTGAGCGCCATATTTTAATCCCAATAGCTATATAATTTTTTACATTTTAACGACATTCAATTAGCTAGAGATTACTGAGTAGGGAAAGTTATGAAACTTAGAGCCATAGTACTCAAGTGAGAGCAAGGATGTGAAGTAAACAGATCGGAAAACTAGAAGTGGCAGGGTCATTAGAACAGGCTTAATATCGTGCGGGCTTAATTTTTGCCTTCTGATAATGAGGGTCGAGCTTAGGCAGAATAACTACGAATCACCCGAGTTCACTATCATGTGTCCTTGATAAAGGTAGACGTATCTATCTTTACCGTGACAACCGGCTGAATGTCGTTAAAACGTAAAAAAGAAAATGTGACTAACATAGTCGAAATAAAAAAAGGAAAATAGCTATATAATAATTTCAGGACTCTTGCTTCTAGTCTTCTCTTACGACATGGAAGCAGAAACCCAATGGATCAATTCTTGGCTGAGATACTATGATTCGCCACACGCAATCTAATCTGATTTTGTTCAAAAAAAAATAATAGACTGTTACCAACTTTCTAGTACACCACAGTAACACAACTTTCGAATGCTAAACGCAACGAATGACTAATTACCACTCACTTGTTGTTTCCCAATCATAAACGTACATCAATCGAATTGGACTCTCTAATTTTTTTCAACAAGTTTAACCCTTGATATAATTTGTGGTTACACAACTGAAAGCACTTTTCGTCGGTAAACTATTACACCTTTGAATGATTGTTAGGCAATTTGAATTTGACAGGGTAATGCAAAAATTTGACCAAGTTGTGTTTAAAAGTTGAGTTCAAGGCAGCGCAATCTACTTCCAGCACCCTTGGTATTCATTCATACGTCGATAGTATTGTGAAACACGTTAGAGCTAGCCGACCCAGTTTTAATTTACTAGAATGGGTAGAGCGAAACAGGACTAAAAAGCTCACAACTGTCCTGGTTTCAAATCGAAGTATATTTTTATCTAGATTAACGAAAATCACATCTGTTTAAACGAGTTCGTATTTGAAAAGGAAAATGATTACCTTGAAGAACAGCTCATGAATCCAAGAATGATATGATTCTCAACCATATATTTAATGGCAATACTTTCATGATATTAAACGTGAAAACCGTGGAACCGTATCATCTGTGCCGTAAAACATAGACAGTCCGAGACTTTGCAAGATCTCGTAGATTTAAAAAATATGGAATCGTTCATTGCTGTAAATTTTACGGTACGCATTCCTTACATTAAGTGAACATGCAACATTTTCATTCAAATCAGATAGAAAAAGTGAAGAAATTAAAACGCATTATATAATTCTTACTATGGTCTTCTAATAACCTATCTTTTGGTGAGTAAGAGGACATTAGTTGTAGAATATTTAAAGTACGATTGTATGTTGTCACTACTATTAAAACCTATTCACAACATTCCCACCAATCATAACAATAAGTTGTTTGCTTATTCAAATCTTTATGTTTAATAACTTTGACATTTAAATTTGAAAATTTAAAAAATTGTAAAAATGTAGTGCGTAGGGCTGTAAGCTGGTAAATAGTAATATTATGTATCAGTGAAAATGTGTTGTGAACTGTAAATATTAGTTAGTAGCAAAAGACTTTATCCCGTCAAATTCATAAAAAATCCGTTACTTTCATCAACGGGTTAAACTCGATTATCCCGCAAATAATTCTTTTTGGTGCCTATACAGCATCCCTGATATGTCAAAAATCAACTAACCAATCAATCTTAAGTTCATAATCATATCAGCTGGTATTAAAAGGAGATGATTAATTTAATGACTATTTCTGCTTTATTTGACCGGGAGACTCTATTACTGTAACGCATGAAGAAAACTGAGCAATACTTGAAGTTGCAAAAATTCTATTGAAATTTTGCGCCCAAATTTTTATATGGTTAAAGCTGTTCATTAAATCGAAATCAATTTATTTAGATTAGGTTATGTTTATCAGTTTTTGTGCGGACAATCAGCAACATTTGACCTACTTTTTGAAGCTCAATTACTATGCCCAAAACTGAACAATAAACAAATGCAAACTAATATACCTTTTCAATCAACTCATAAAACAGTTGTATATAAAACCCACAGCAATAAAACGATAGCTAATAAAAAAGAACGAGTGAAACGATGTATTCAAATGGATCCAAAATAAACAAAAACCTTCATCATCCAAACACCAAAACCGGAGAAAACAAAACCCCATTCCAATCCATCACTCCACTTAGCCCAGCTGTTCCTCTCCCTAATTCCGAAAAAAAAGATCTTCATCGTTCAATAAACCAGTCAACTATTTAATCCCTGAATGCACGCATACAAATTCAAGTGCATCATGATGGTTCCCAAAATGATCTCTCTTTCTCGTCATTGACGTCGCATCGCCCAGATGAGCCATCTAAATTAAATTAGAATGGCTGCCAGACCCACAAATTTAGAAACACTAGATCGCTCCTGCCAAGCTCTTCTCACTGATCCAGAGGCGACCCAGAAAAATACCTCAGATGAATGGAAAACTTTGCATCCAAGATATCTTCCTCAGTCTTTTCTCGCCGTATACCTAGGACACACAGAGAACCCACCGCGAGATGTTTATTTTTAACACCAGCTCTATGCACGGGATGCAGAAAACATAAAGACTCGCATCACATCATAGCACCCTTTCCGTTTCCATCGGTGGCTTCGGTTCTGGAGCGCCATAAAAAAAGACGGGTGCAGAGCGGATCCGAACGAAGCCGGGCAACCCAAATGGTTCCGTAGATAAGATTCCGAAAGGCGAAACTCACCTTACTTTCCGGGCAACTGCTCCATCCGAAGTTCCCGAACTATAGACGGCAAAGGTACTTCAGAAGGCGGTTTATGCTTATCGCTTCAAAAATCCACTCGAAGGCACTTAAACTACACTGCTCTCTATGGTCTTCCGAAAGAAAATCACTTTACGCGCGGTAGATGATGCCGATGATGACGATGATGATGATGGTCAATACACTCGCCACGAGTTGGCTGGCTTATCCCCCTTTGCGGGTTGTTCTGGCTTCGGGACACCCCAGAGTACAGTACTAGCAAACACGAGGCTGACGGACGAAACTTTATTGGTAAACGAAACTACTTTCTTCTAAGACACTTGAGAAGCACTTTGTTATCACAATTTCTTTTATTATTGGAAGATCACTTAAGAATCGTTAGCTCCGTTCGATGGTTCTACTGAATATTTTTCCGTTTTATATATCCTGATTTGTTCTACCCTTCTTCTATGAATGAATACCAGAAAACCGCACACAGATCGAAATGTTTGTTTAACACTTTTTTACGACTTTAGAACAGTTTCACTTTTCATCCCGTTCGTACCCACGCAGCTTCTGAATATCCGAACAAGGTTCAGTTTTCACACTCGTCTCGAACACAACTCCGTCAGCATCACTAGCACCTCGCCTCTGACTTTCTTAGATCTCGTTCCCCGAACACTGAATCAACAGGTCAAACATAATCCGGTCGGATATCAAATTTCACCAAACTGTTTGCTTTTCACTGACAGCTCGTCGTAAATCTCACCTTGCTCCCATAAATCACCACTCCGAGTTAATTTTTATCAACTTCCTTCCGTTTCACTGCACAGCTGAGATAGGATCCATTCATAACAAAGTTTATTACTTTCAACCTTAACGGCACAGTTCAACCGCAAAACTATAATCAATTTAAAATTCAGCACTAAAACCAAATTCCATCCAGATCATTAAAAATTCAGCAAATTAGCACTTTATCTTACTCGTCTTGTTCACGAAACAATAGCACTTCATTAGGTTTTTAACTTCGCCTGGTAGGCAGCAGTTCTCACACGGTAAAGAATCCAGGAATAGCGACACTTCGCGAGTTGCACTAAAAACCACACACGTCCACTTACAGCGACAGTCCGAGACTGAATAGTTGTAGCGCGGCTGTTGAAAACCCCTGCCGTGGGACAACATAAACATAGCGCATTACAATACACTCGGCAGCCGAAGAGTATATGCTCACCGCTCTCCAGACACCAGCGATCGTTGCGCTTGCGGCCAAAGAAAGCAGCATCGGTGAGTGACCGCACGTGAATCACCGAAGAGAGCACGACCGTATCAAAACAAAACAAAACAGCATGCTGAGCATGCTCGAAACCTACCGGAAGGGTGAAAACATGTTGCGCGACATAAGGCACTCACTCTCTCCCGAGAGAGTAATTCACATGCCGGCTGAGTGACTGTTGAACCAATCTCTCGCAACATGGAATGTCACTTTCGCGATCCTTGTACAGCGCATTCGCACAGCATCCGATCGGGACTCAGAGAGCGCTTGAGTTGGCCTCATTCGTGTTGAACTTACAGGATGAACCCTTCCGAAGGTGGTTCTCACTCTCGCAACCACCCACCAAGCCATTGCGCATTTGCTGCCCATTCAAGATCTTTGCCAACAGCAGTCCGCAAAATTCCTTCCCACGAGCAAGTCAGACTATTCTCTAATCTTGACGACCTTTCCAGGGAACCTTTTCCAAAGTAGTGAAATAATCCATATTAATGAGATAGGTAGCGTCCTCTCTAAGCCACTGACGATGGCTTCCCCATTCCAGGGCAAAAATACAAAGGGGGAGAATGAAAGATCAGATCAGAACCCGCTCGAATTCCTGCCGCAAGAATACATACTTTCACAGAATGTTGGCCCCAAAAACCGGTTGCCATCACCGTAAGCGAAGGAACCACAATATAAAACAGGTGCACCGTGGATAAATCAATCATCGAGGGACTTTGCCTCCGAGTTCCGAATCTCGAAAGAAACGCACAGGTATTCACATCATGTCATATCAGATCGTTCCAATATGCGATGGACAGCGGCCCTTCTCCGGACAAGAATAAGAACGTTAATCATTCTCGTTCTAGTGTCCTGAACCGATCCATCGCGTCTCAAACTAGTTGATTCCGCTCGTTACATCAACAGCTTCTTGCAAGAACTGATGTAACAACAACACGCCCACCGTGCTGTCTCTCCCAGTCTAGTGTCTAGTCGGAGCCGTCTCTATTCCGATTGCTTTGAAGTCTTTACAACATCATGTCTGGCCCAGGTTTCTTCGCCGTTTTTTTTTCGTTCTGCCTCTCCCCGCACCCCGTGTACATGATCGGGTTTGTGCTAGCCACGCCACGCCACGCCACCAACCAACCAACCGTTCCGAAGTTACGCGCAAAAGGGCTGACAAAGCGGTGAGGTAGTTCTGAGCCGCAATTTCACTGTGCCCGTGTGCTGTGTTATTGGTGTTGTCATATAGAATTATTAATCAAAACATGGAACACCGAACCAAACGCCAGCGAACCGCCTCCTCGTCTGAGTCCGCCGTGGAAAATCAAACGATGATTAGCCGCCATGTGCGGTGTTTAACACTGCGCTAACAAGAACGAGAGGCTGGCCCGGGACAGGGGCTGGTTGCGGAGTGGATGTGTGCTTGGTGGATGAGCGGAGAAGGTGCGCTGCATCTCGAAATAGGCAGGGAGAATGTAATAATGAAAAGTTTGGATGGATTGACGGATGATGGATTTGCCTTGTTGAATTTGGAGGGATAGTAAACATTTATTATGAACTAATGTAATCCTGTTTGATGTAGAAAACCTCATTTCGAAAAAATATATGAATAAAATTCAGTACGATAATAAATTTTAATAATTGTTTACATGATTGCGAAAGTTGTAATTGAGATATAATTTTGATATTTAATATTTATTTATATTTAATATTTAAATATTTAGAATTTCATTTTTATTTGAACCCGAAACCAACCCGAACCTGAGAAATTGAAAATGGAAATATTTGGACTGGACCCGACAGTATAAAAATTGAAAAACTCGAACCCGATATTTGTTAATATAGTAAACCAACCAAATCAAGTAACTGGCGAGTGAAATCTGCATTTATATTAACCATAATTGAACGTCGAATTTTTAATGTTAAGGGAAATTAAAAAATCGTTGATATCTTAGCTATCTTAGAAAGGTGCGTAAGACAGCTCGTCGCTGTTGCGCTATCTTATGACAAACGCCATTTTGCACATTACGAGAAAAACGATTTTTAAAGTTTGAGATTGAATATCTTGAAACCTATAAATGGTACAAACAATTCAAAGAAGACAATTAATGCTTCTATCTATTCTGTATTAATCTATCAAATATTACGAAGATCGGTTGACTATGTTGCGAGTTTTTACTATAAATGTAAACAAAAGTCGCACTCACACGTGTCATAAGCGTGTATTGATGACAAAATTTGTATGGCGTGTCATAATCGTGCATGGAAAATTTTTCATAGAAAAAAATTATCAATTATTAACTTTTATTCATATCTTTGGCTTCATTTGGTCTATAAACAACGGTGCGATGCATTTTGATGGAAATGAGTCAGGGAATCTAGAAAAAATATGCAAATTCCCAAATGGGAAAATTTTGGACGATACCAAATTTTTTTTGTGCATAAGGACACATACCTTACATCAAGTACGGTTTTTGTTTTAGTGTTTTGGATTCTCCTCGTCAGTAACTAGCACCAACTGGGTGTCTAGTTAGACGATGTATCTAAGCTAGTACCCAAATTAGCACTAGTTAGACACTAAAATCCAAAAAGTCATACGTCTTGCGTGAACACTAAACAACTGGCTTATACCGAGTGATGTCTCGATAGTAAGCACAGAAGTTCTGTTTGCCGACGAAGAATATGAACCGAAACTGTCTTATGGTTTGAAGACCCAAACGCCTGAAATTATGCAAATTCCCAAATGGGAAAATTTTGGACGATACCTTTTTTTTTTGGACTAAATAACTAGTGCTAATTTGGGTACTAGCTTAGATACATCGTCTAACTAGACACCCAGTTGGTGCTAGTTACTGACGAGGAGAATCCGAAACACTAAAACAAAAACCGTGCTAGAAAAAATAGTTATTTTTGGTTACAGTGTTGCCAAATATGCTATATTTCCAGTTGAAAACTTAAACTGTATTTTTCTCAAAATTTGCGTATTTTTCTTTTGAAAATGATTATGCCATTGTGTTTCACAGGTAGTTTTACACATAAAAACACCTTATACATCAAGATAACTTGAGCCAATCCCCAGACACAGTCATTTGAAGCAAAAAATTAAAAATTTCTCAGCACGTTTCTCGCTATATCTCAGTAACCAAGCAGAATGTCAAAATTCTGAAAAAAGCCACTTTGTAGATATTTTTTTTGACAAGTAATGTAGCATATTTAACTCAGTTTACCCCAAAATGGCGTTTGTCATAAGATAGCACAATAGCGACGAGCTGTGCGTAAACAGGAACCGTAATGATACCAGTTTCGATGAAACTTACCCGTCCTACTCGAACCAAATTCATTTTTTTTTACCAAAAACTGTATCTGCAAGAGCGGTTTTTTATAATTTATTAAATAAATTTTTCAACTTCTGCTTGCAAGCTTGTTAACCTATTGAACAAATACATATTTGAAGCTTTTAGTCACTCTCAACTCCTTTTCGACAGTTTTCACGACGGCACCAGCGTTACGGTTTGATACAGCCAAACTGCTCAAGTAACCATAAGCATTAAGCCATTGCACTATGCTGGCTATACATTCGCATTAATGATGCATTAAAACCCTGTTGTAGCATTTACCATCCAATCAAGCACAGCTGAAATCGAGCATTATCACTTACTGCGTATATACAGCTGAGATAATGCGTAAATGCTTCAAGGATAAGTTTATTCGTTCTACTACTCCTCCTGAAAAATATATTCGGTATATTTCATTTCATTTGAACATATGCAATATACACATTCAATTCAGTTCGGTAATTACCGCACAGCTGAACAGTGAGTAAAATTTTTCAACTGATACCTTAGCAAAGGGGCAATCATTTACCGGTTTTCAGTGATATATTTTCAGAGTTTCAGCCAAGCAAACATCACTTGTACTGAGTGCTCGGAAAAAGATTTGTTTGCTGAGTGTTCGGCTGTGTAAATCGCGGTAAAAATTGCGAAAAAAGCTGAATTTCGGTATAACGAAATTAAGTGTGTAGCCTAGGCAGCAAAAGCTGTGAACTATGAGGCAATGTGCCTCTGTTTGAAACTTACTAAAGGTAATTCTCATAAAAACAATATTCATATCGTCTGAGAATAAAATTCCGTCGAGGATATTAATTACAATGCATTAGAAAGGGAGTTACGGTAATAGCACCATACTTCGCATTTTTGGCATAATTGTACCATTATATCGGAATATAGGGCTCAACTGCTCAAAAAGACTGCTCTATATGTAAGTCTAAAGCAGATATTAGGCTTATTGGTTACATGGGTGTTACAATGTTCATCTGTGATTCTGTTTAGTTGACATCAATAGAAAGCTACTGTTAAGGAAATAGGGCATCCCTTTGGCTAAGTTTGAAGTATAACTTGAAATTATTTACGTAGGAAAGCTGTAAGCGCTTCAAGCAGAGATTACCGTTATTGATGTAGATCAGTAATAAGAGAGGGCAAAGGTGGCTTCCATGAGGTAGCGCAGTATGCAGGTCCGATGAGTGGGGGTGGGGGGTCAGCCGGGGCAATTGCCCTGGGGCCCGCGTTTTTACCCGTTTTTTGTTTGAATTGACAGAATACTCCACAAAATGTTCAGAAGCCAATTCAATGTATTTTCGAAGAGAGCAATACAGCATCAAACAGGAATGCAAGCTCACAGACGTATCCGTCCGCATCTGCGTTCGTTTCCTTGCTGGTGGTGCCGGTTGTTGGTTTGGAGACACTGGGAGTATTTTTATTGAGTGAATATTTGTTCCCGTAAATCTTGGTTTTGAAGGTTTTTGTGGTTTGGCATAAGATAACGATGTGCTGTTTACGGTTAAAGTAGGCGAACTTTTCTTAGCTACTTCTGTACAATGTTTTCCGTGGTGCAGTGTCTTTTTGCAGAATTTTCGCATAGGAATTTGCCCTGGGTGCATAACCGGTGTTGTCTGATGAAATGTTCCATTTACATAAAAAGGAATTTGTTTGTTCACAAGCATTCTCACCACAGGAAAAGGATTAGAATCACTCTGGAAAACGTTCCTCAAAGTAATTAAATCCATTTCTCCGTACCTTGATATAAACATTTTTTTATCGCCATGTCAGGAGTGGGCGGAGATAAATCGTGTAAGCGCACCTGTCTAGAGCCGTTGTCTATATACACGGGGATGCTGTAGTTAACGTTGCCGCATTCGTTGGCGTGTTATATGTTGTTTCGCGTAACGAATGACTGCGGTTAACGTTTGCTATGGTGCAATTGCAGGGTATTAGCTCCTGCCAGATTGAGCACCTTCTGCTCTTTTAGTAATTGTTTCACTTCTCGAATAGCTGGTCTCAAAGAACTGTCCCAAAAAACCAATATCAACACAATTTATCCACAGTGGGGGAGTTTTTGCCGTAGATCTATAGCGGAACGATTTTAGCTTGGACTCTGGACGGGATGAGAAGGTAGACTGGTCTTAATTAACCGCTAATTGAAATAAATAAAAACTGCTCCACCACTACCAACAGATAAATCTACCCGTGTATCGCTTTGTCTTAACCACAGAAGCAAAATATCATACTCCAACCTACTGTGTCGAACGTGAATAAAAATGAATGACTATCAAAGCAGAAAATGGCCCTACTATGCTTAAACTGGGGTGGCATTACGCATCTCGATTCGATCAAAATTCTATCGACTCGACCTTGTTTCGCATTATGTATTTCGAACAGAGCTCGAAAGTAAATTTTCGTTCGAGTTAGCTCGAAGAAGTACTAGATTTTCGAGAAGTGCTGGCATTATGGAACCATAACAATCGAACTCGAAAGCGACTCGAGTCGAACGTATTTGCTCGATAGTTTTATTGCTGTCGACTGTCGTTCGAGATTATGATTTGTGTTTTTATTTCGGAATACTTAGAGGATATAAAATTACCAAAAGGTGTAATAAGCTCCCACGTACTTTGAGTTTCTTTATGTTATATCAATTTTCACCATCAAGAACATACTTTTTTGGAAAAAGTAATACTAAATATTGATAATAAATTATCTTACATCAAGTAATAATAAAAAGTGTTGGAACAAAGTGAAGACACCTTGACTTGTCTAATCGCTATTTAATAAATGTATAGAATCACAATCATTCTTGATTTCAAAGTGGTGATTTAAACAATTTTATATTCTAATTGATTCTGCCTAAGCTCGACCCTCATTAACAGAAGACAAAGATTAAGCCCGTACGATATTAAGCCTGTTCTAATGACCCTGCCACTTCTAGTTTTACGATCTATTTACTTCACATCTTTGCTCTCACTTGAGTACTATGGCTCTAAGTTTCATAACTTTCCCTACCCAGTAATCTCTAGCTAATTAAATGACGGTAAAATGAAAAAAAACTAATTGATGCATTTGTTCCCGACTATACCTCAATTGTTTTCAATATCACAATATAGCCTTGAATTCAATACCATAATGTACGTTTTATACACCAACAGAATTAGTTGTTATATCGTCATTTGTATTAAATGCATGAAAATACAGAATATTATCTTATATAGCAAAGAAATTAGAATCAAATTGAATTACTAACAAATTTGAATGCATCAACCGATTGAAAATTATGCCATCTGCAATTTCTGGAAAAACTTCATCTAACTATCTCTAACTGTGTGCTATAACAGAATAATTAACTAACAAGTACACGAACAACCCCGCAAACACGAAAACGCATTTTTGTCTTGACTATTTCAACTAAAAATGGCTATTTTAACGAACTAGCTTTTAAATTTTTGCGTCATCAATTGCTGAAAAAAATTGTTACTTTTGGAAGCTATCAGTTTCCTGAAAAAACCCAGAAAACCAAAATTTCAATGCAATGCTCGCTATGATTATTTTCCAAAATATTTGAGAAAAAACGGTTTCGAAGTTGTGTTGTTTTAAACAATTATTTAGATATTAAATATGGTCTATAATCTAAGAATAATTGTGAATAACTCATTCTGCAGATAATACATTCCATCATGCGACTGAGCTCCGAATAAAGCCAAATTTACACCTTTCCGATCCGATTCAGTGACGTTTCAGTACCGTGCACGGACGCCGATATTCTTTCATACCATTCAAATGCGAGCATTCACACTTGCCCGGGACGGTGCCGTGCCGGACAAGTGTGAATGCTCGTATTTCATTTGTATGAAAGCATATTGGTGTCAGTGCACGGAACTGAACCGGCACTGCAACGGACCGGATAGGAGTAAATAGTGCTTAAGACACACTACCAGCTAGGCATTTTGATGTTTCGGTGCTTAAACTTAAACAGCGAGATATATTAAAATTTTGTGGTAAGAAGTTCAAGAATACAGTTATATCAAACTATAATAATGCCCAAGCATTGAAAAAGGTGGTGAAGGCGAATGACGTGAACAAATTATGAACATGCTTGGGTCAATTTGTTTACCACTATCACTATTTATATTCTGTGAATTTGACGCTCATCGGAAAAAAAACAAAACAAACTGCAATTTTGTTTACACTGAAAAAAATTCTTAGGTGGAATTAAAATTATCATACGATATGAACAAAATCATTACACGTTTTCTGCAACGAAGCATTTTCGTGCATTGTAAATAGTTCGTTTTGTCTAATGAACGAAAAGTTGAGTATTTTTACATATTTAATGTACGGGTTATTCCATGTCAAATTTACAACCACAATTTTAATTCCTACCAAATTTTTTTCTTGCATTCTTAGCACAAAATAATTGACATCTATTTTTTGTTTTGGCTGAATACGATAGATTTTTTTCAAGTTATGAGTTTTTGAATTTTATGAATTGGACCATTTTTCAACCACTGATAACTCGGAAACTCTTAGTTGTAAGAAAAATTTATTAATAATAAAAAGTGCGTTTTCGAATGAATTCACCAATAAAAATCTGATATAGTTTTTTTGTTATTTATGTTATGAATTCTGCAAATGATAGAAACATATCGAAAAAACAAGCTTGGACTAATAAGTTTTTTATTCAATGAAAATATTTATAATTATATTGAGAACCTTATTACTTTACGAAATATTTCAATTAAAGCTGGCCCATAACATGGCGTTTAATGTAAAATTGCCCTTTTTAACGTTATATTTGCAATTTCTCGCAAAACATTTTGAGATCCACTGCAAAAATTTTACACAATATTTCTAACATGATTTTTATTATTTGAAGAAAAAATAAGCAAAAATTTGATCCAACTTTAAAAAAAAATCTCAATTTTTTCGGCAAGCTCACGCGAAACTGCAACTTTTTATATTAAATGTTTTTTTCATGCATCAAATACTTTACGAGTTATCAGCGATTGAAAAATGTTCAATTTTTCTAACTTCAAAAGTTGAAAGCTCATACCTTGAAGTAAATATTATATTCAGCCATAACAAAAATACCTGTCAAATATTTTTAGCTGAAGAATGCAAGAAAGAAATTTGGAATGAACTAAAATTTTATTTGTAAATCTGACGTTGATTGGCCCGTACGGTGCATAAAAGTTATCATCGATGTCTAAAACATTTTTCGTCAATGAAACGAAATGATTCGTTCTTTTATCAATTGTTTTATATAGTATAAATATTTTTGGAAAGGGTAAATTTATTTTTCCTATATAAAAGGAAAAAAATCGTATTTCCGTATTACATCGGATCTTTTTGGATCTATGTTTGACAACATCTATTTTATGCCAAAGAGCTCACCCCTATTGTGTACTAGAAAAAAATGTTATATTTGCGAAAATAATCCAAATATATTTCGATAACAAGCAACCAAAAACTAAAATTAAAACAATTCCTATATTTTACCAAAGTTTGTTTTATGAAACTTATTCGTAGCAGAATTAAAAATATTTTTTCTCAGTGTATACTCTTATTTGACAGTTTGCGCTCGAACAGGCAGTCGAAATCTAGTACCGCAATCTAACAAGCTCGAACGCTTGGTCGAATGTGATACGTAATGCCGCAAATTAGTCGAAACGACTTCAAAACGTTTCGAATCGTGTCACTCGAATCGAGATGCGGAATGCCACCCCTGTATTCCTGTTTACTTTTCGAGATGTCGCTTAAAATCACTTGTTGGGAAGTGAAAAAATATCAAATTTGCAAATGGAAGTAAAGATGACCAATGTCTACACCCTACAATTTCATAGTTGGACATAGTGTTTGTTTATTTCGTTTGTTTGGAGCAGGGAAAAGCCCGTTCAAGCAGAACATAACAAATTATCTCTTGAATAGGCATAAAACCTCCTCATCTTTTCGCATCAACAGATTACATCAAATCCTAATGATACACATAACATCATATTCAACTTAAACTAACAGATATTCTACAGGTAACATACGCTAACAAAACAAACATGGTATACTCTTATACTATGAACTAGATAGGATTCGTTTAAATTTACGGTTAAGTACAGAAGGGGAGAGGTGAAAATCGAAAACATCACTACATTGATTAAATATGCGACAGAAGCTGGAAATGGGTTCATTATAACCATAGTTAGTCCGTGAAACAGGTAAATGAAAGAAATTATGAGTTCGCAAATTTCCGCTTCTGGTGTTGAAGTTTAGAGTCCGAAGAAGCTCTGGACAATCAATATTGGCTTTCATTAGATCAGAAGCAAATGAAGCTTTAGCGACATTTCGGCGAACACTTAGTGTATCAAGTTGTATTAAATTGCATCTGCTGTTGTAGTTCGGCAAATTTTCTGGATCATTCCATGGGAGATGACGAAGGGCAAAGCGTACAAACTTGTGTTGGATTGCTTCAATTTTCTGTACACCATTCTGGTAAAATGGTGACCAAACAACCGATGCATACTCAAGGGTGGAGCGGACAAGCGCACAGTAGACCGATTCCAAGCACTGTATATTTTTAAAGGATTTTGTGACACGAAATACGAAACCTAAAACTTTGGAAGCTTTCGCGGTGATGTATGCGATATGTTCTTTGAACGATAGGTTTGAATCCAGCATAACCCCAAGATCCTTCACCACAGTTTCTCTTTTTAAAACTATCCCAGATAAATTATAATCATACGATAGAAGTGAACGCTTCCTTGAGAAAGATATTACCGAACATTTCGAGGCGTTAAGGACCATTCGGTTTGCTATACACCAGGTAGCAAAATTATCAAGCTGTGATTGGAGAAATTCCTGATCAGTTCTACTTTTGATGATGTGGAATAATTTGAAGTCGTCGGCATAAGAAAGTTTAGGGACCTCAATACTATTGTGAACATCGTTCAGATAAAGAAGGAAAATAAAAGGTCCGAGATGACTCCCCTGTGGAACTCCGGAAGTAGCGGCAAAAAATGATGATGTTGAATCGCTTATTTTCACAGCCATTTTACGGCCGATTAGATATAGCCAAAGCAGCAGTGAACCATTGAATCCGAGACGTTCAAGTTTAGCAACAGCGATACGGTGGTTGATCTTATCAAAGGCCGCAGAAAAATTCGGTATATATAGCATCAATTTGATATCTCTGTTGCATAGCACGCGCAATGGTAGATGTGTAAAGGACAAGATTACTGCTGGTCGAGCGTTTTGGCATAAAGCCATGTTGTTCCTCAGCGATATAACTGGAGCAACTATGGGTTATGAACTCTAGAACGATAACTTCTAGCAATTTGGAAATAGCACACAGCGCAGAGATTCCTCGATAGTTGCTAATATTAGATTTGTTGTCTTTTTTGAATACAGGGAAAATATAGGAACTTTTCCAACAGTCGGGAAAGACACCTGATTGAAGTGATGAGTTGAAAATTAGCGAGATCGGCTTAGCAAGGGTCATCGAGCATTTTTTTATTATTAGAGAGGGTATTCCATCTGGGCCAGGGTTCGATGAGCCTTTCAATTTCACACAAGCATTGATAACGGATTCGGGCGTGATGAATGGATGTGCCCCGATTGGTGGGTGAGTGGGAACTTTATCAGTAGCCTGAGAAATGTGATGGCCATCCAAAGTTTCGGCGACGAAAACGCTACTAAAATGTTCGCGAAACAAATTGCAAATACCTTCAGTGGAATTGGCTTCTTTTCCCTCTAGTGTCATGGAAGTAGGCAATCCGGATTCATTCCGTTGCTGATTAACGTATCTCCAGAATCCTTTGGGATTATGTTTCAATTTCAGCTGAACACTACGTTGATAAGCACTGAAAAGTCTCTGGTTGAGTTTTTTATATCGCTTGTTGATCCGAGTGTAGTAATGCTTAGATTGTGTAGAACGGTGCTTCGAGAACTGTTTAAAAGCGGAACGTTTGGTAGATTTAAGTCGTTTTAGGTTGCTATCCATCCAAGGAGGAAAAACTGGAGTCTTGTGGGTCTGTTTCGGAACAAACTGATCGATAGCATAAGTGATAATGTTGGTTGTAACCATGACAGCACTGTTGATATCGTTGCTTTGCAGAAGCTCATCCCAATCTATACCGGACAGAAATTCGTTCATTGATGCAAAGTTCGCTTTGGTGTAATCATAGAACAAAGATTCAGAAGTGTCCTGGTAACTATAGGGCATACACTCCGAGATTACGATATGCAGAGGTGGATGGTGCTGGCAGGACTTCACTAGTGGCGATGGTGCTTTTAATATTGCGCAGTTACTAATCAACTCAGAGCTAACGAATGCAAGGTCGAGAGTACGAAGATTGTTGTTCAGAACATCGTTCATTTGGCATACACCTGCGGTGCTGTAATCATCCAGCATCTTAGATATAAGAGGGTTTATAGACGAACGGGCGATATCAGGGTAAAGGTAATTAGTAGAACTGCGTAGCCACTTAATGCCTGGCAAATTGAAGTCGCCGAGGATAACTATCTTATCGTTCAGATCCATTCGTGAAGTTATCCATGAAAGCGAACTTAAGTGTTGATCGATAATAGTCGGATCATTTGTTCGATCTGGTGGGACATAGATCACGCATAAAAAAGAGTATGATGTAAAAGTTGCAACGCAATCCAAACTTGCTCTAACGCAGTACAACTAGGGGTGACAATCTGGCGCGCTTGGAAGCTTGATCGAATGGATAGTAGAACACCGCCTCCGTGAGCTTTAGTGCTATTACGATTTGAGCGATCAACACGAAAAACTGTGTACGATGGGTCGAAAATTTGCTGTGAGGTTGTATTATCGTTTAGCCAAGTTTCAGTCATGGCGTAGACATCGAAGATTGCGTCGGAACAGGACAGGTAGTAATCTGGAATCCTTGAGTTCATGCCGCCCACATTTTGGTAATATATAGAGAGTGTTTTATTTACACCAACGATTCTCGCTGATCCTGCTGGATGGGGTTTTGATGTGAGAACATTCGGTCGTGCATCACTGCTTGGTGGGGGTGTATTTCCCTGGAAAGCGGATGATGGTAAGGGGAGTTCGATGTGGGAAACCGTCGATAGCGTGGTGTCGCTGGCCTGGGTGATGGCCTTAGTGGAGGAAACGGTCGATCGCGCGAGGGGTAAACAAGAGATTGTATTCGAGCAGTCAAAGTATTGGGTCGCTTGTCTAAAAAAGAAGAGATCGATACTCCAGCAGGCCAAAATTGATCAGACGAAATCAAGCTTTCTAGAGCGACCGGAACGCATAGTTTGAAAGAAACGTATGAGAGTGGTAGTGTGCTATTGCGATTTTGTGGCACTAATTTATGGCAGCGAATGTGCGAGGGGTCACATTTTGTTTTACTTACAATATATGCGATAAGATTTTCGGTGGTTTCCATCGGTTGAAATCTAGTTAAATAATACCATCTAGGGGGGAACACTTGGGGGGCTACATACAGTTTAGGAAGTGTTACATCACATTGGTATTGGTTGGAATTGCTATTTATCGTACGTGTTATACAACCTGCTAAAGTCGACTGATAACGCGTCAACGGCACGTGTGGTTCCGAATAGGTAATAGCGGTTGCTGCGGGAACGGCTGTCATGGCTGGAGCAGCAATTGGGACACGATTGGTAGTGGCATTTACAGTTGAAGCGGTCATCATAACAGGAACTGCTGCAGCAATAGCAGTGCTGACAGGTTGATAAATCGGAAGCTCGAATGGAAAAATAGTGTACTGATTTTCAGATTAATAATCAAGCAGAACCGTTTGTTTTGCAAAATGAAATAAATCATTGAATGTGGCAACATGAAGTCAGTACCTCTGTATATATAGAGACGATGACACAAACGAGGTGTGAATACATGGATTAGCTCCATATACCTCTAATAAGGCTATTTACCATTGTGTACATTTTTAACAGTCCAAAAGGTACCCGGGAACCCGCAAATTGAAAAGCTTGTAACCATAGCAATTTTAGCAACAGTAACGTAGTTTGATATGACCCCCCCACTCATCGGACCTGCATACAACGCTCCCTCAGGTGTAAGCCCAAGGAAGCCACCTTGGCCCTCTCTTATTACTGATCTACATCAATGACGGTAATCTCTTCTTGAAGCGCTTACAGCTTTCCTACGTAGATGATTATACAATTCCTCTAATCAAAATTCAAATAAGTAAGTTGAGAAGGGCCCGTCAGTAACACTAGCCTTGGGGCCCGCCGCGGCTCTCGATGGCCCTGGTTGTATGTTACAGAAATAGTGTCCACTATAGTCGAGATGATACACGTGTTTACCAGAAATGAGAAAGACTTTTTCCAGATATCAGGGAATATTCTCGAAAATAGCGAGGGGTAAGATATATATGTCAAAGGGAACTCCATGTTAGTTCCACATTTTTTTGATACGAGCGATAGAATATCATCTATATCGGGATTGAATGACCATTGGAAACGTTAACATGCCCCTAGGACATCAGCATCGGAAACAAGGGTCGGATATCTAACAGACGGAAAGCAAAGAACATTTTTCGCCGCATTTAAGATGGAAATGCATTCAAGGTTGTCAATGCTGAATCCACGGCTGAAATGAAAAAGACAGAATGCTGAATAGTTGCCATGTGATAATTGAGCTTACAGTAGCCGGCGAAAGCCCGGGTCAGCATAAAGCAGATGAGTTTCGAAATATGTAAAAGATTTTACGAAATCACTGGACACGGTTGTTCTAGAAACGCCTTTGTTTGGCGACACGTTCGTAGATTTCTCCAATAATTGTGATGCACAGACGAAGCCCAGGACCGTATTTTTTCTTTTATTCAATTTGTCGAAATTGGCAGGGCAGGTTCAGGACCAACAAAGTCAATTGCCGCACCAGTCCTGGCCAATTCATCAGACAATTCATTTCCAGTCATACCGGAATATTCGGGCACTCATATAAGATAGATAGTGTTGACATAGCTTAGTTCTTCAATTTAGGTTCGGCAAGCGATCACTATTTTGGAACGTGATTTGTCTGAGCTAAGAACCCTGATTGCAGCCTGACTATCGGAGCGGAAGCTTATAACTTTGCCGGACAAGTTCTGTTGAAGGGCCGATTGTACCCTGCACATAATCGCGAAGATTTCTGCTTGGAACACAGTTCAATATCTACCGTGATAGAGAGTTTGTTCCAAACTCGTTTCAAGACGGTAGACACCAGCACCAGCAGTCCCTCGCTCAGAAAACCGTCATTGTAACAGACCACTTGCGTTTGTTGTTGTCTCTCCATATAGCCAGACAACCATTCCTCTCGAGAGGGAATCTTCACATGGAATGTCCTGTAAGGAAAACTACATGTGAGTGTAATATCGCTGGGAGCAAGAATATCTTCACCCCATGTAACCATTTGTGACCACAATAGTGTATGACTGGTAGCAATATCAACATGGTTACTGCTCCAAAGCCCAGTAACCTGCAGTCCGTATGCACATGATAGTGCTTCTTGTTTGAGGTGTATGTGTAATTGTTTGATATTTAGAAGGGCCTCGATGACAGCAGCCAGAGTTGTTGTGAAAGCACCAGTCAACGCCACGAGCGCCATTCTTTGCAGATGGTTTAGCTTTGATTGGACTGTCATCACTTCTCCCCTCTGCCACCACAAAAGGCATCCCTATGACAGTATTGGACGTACAATTGTCGTGTAAATCCAATAGATGTATTATGGTTCAATACCCCAGGTCTTTCCAAAAGTTCGTCTGCATTAGCCGAAAGCCATGCACGCTTTCTTGATTCTAAACTCAATGTGAGCAGACCAATTCAGTATGGAATCCAATACAATTCCAACGTATTTGACTTGATCTGCACGCAGTAGCTCAGAATCAAAGATGTGCAAGATACGAAATACGGTTGTTATTCGCTTCTTCGCGAAAAGAACCATTGTATTAAGTCAAAGATTATTCCGAAGCGCAGTTCAGTAATTAGCATTTGGTAATCGTCAGCAAACCAGTAGGTTTGATATCCCAGCTCATTAAGTTTCCTTAACAAGCCGTCGGCAACTAGGTTCCCTAACAAAGATGACAGAATGCGGTTACTAAGCATTGCGTTTATTCAACCCGAGATATATCCAGATAGCCATAACCGTGCGTCGCTTCCAGAATAGACTGGAAGAACATATTGTCAGAAGCATCCTCAATACCTAGGAATACACCCAAGCTAGATTGCTTAAGCGAGGAAGCCTTTTCAATGTTGTAAACAACATCGTGAGGCAGAGTGATTGCGGATTTCCCACACTGCTGTGCATGTTGCACGTTGGGCAGTGGATATTCAATTAAGCTAACGCTCCTGAAGTGATAATCGATTATCCATTCCAAAATTTTTAGAAGAAAAAGGCTTTAACGGATAGGCCTAAAGCTCTTGGCTTTTTCATAGCTTGAGCGCCCCGTTTGCGAATAAATCTAACGGTTATTTCTCGTCAAGCTTTTGAAATATGCTTGGTAGCAAAACTGGAAAGCATATTCTTTTTCAAGACATGTTTACATGTTTACATGACCGATTCAGTGGTAACTAATGCGTGTGCTAACGCCCCGGAGTCTGAATAACCAGAATGAGATCTGTGAACATTATTCAGCTCCGGATCGATAGAACCTATAAGGTATACATCGAATTAAGAACATCTTTTGTGTCCCTCGCATGAACACCATCTCTGGTTTTTATGAAGTTCATCTGAAAATCTTTAGAATTTGAGAGAATTTAATTTTATCTGCTAGCCTCGTTCAGGCTAGAGACATTAGTACATAGGTTTTGCTAACCACCCTGCTCTGCAGATCTAAGACATTTTTATATGCACTATCTGAAAGCCCTATAGTCATCACGCTGACGCCGGTTCCAAGCTCTTCTCATAAAAGTGAAAAAATAAAAGCTAAGTGTTTTGGAAAGCTTGAGGCTTCTATTTTATAGAATGATTTTTGTTTGGGTGAAAACAGAGATATTTTCGAGACGTTCACCACTTTTGTGTGATATAAGCGTACGGGGCTATTCGGGCCCCCTATTCCGTCAACCACAGTTCAGCGGCTTGCGGCTGCGCACACCATTGCACACGCCACAGCAAAGAAAATACATGGGCCGCCAATCGACAGCTGTGACATACCAGATTAAATTTTTGTAAGGCAATTTGTTTTTTTTTACTTCTTAAGGAGTGTCTCTTGTAACTAATTCATAGGTAAACATAATTCCATTGTAAAAAATTAAAGAAAAATGACGGTCTGAATTGCCCCATAGGGAGATCCGAATTACCCCTACATTGTAAAAGACTGGAAAAACGTAGAGGTTTGCAAATCGTCGCCTAGCGCTGCCATTGAGTGGTGCAAATGAACCTTTTATGGCACCAAAATGTAGCTGAGGTTTCAAACTAACAATTAGGACTTTTGACCGGTAACTTTTTTATATCTATCCACCTAAAAGGGCGATTTGCTTAGCTAGGTCCGAATAGCCCCGGGTTCCCCTATATTTATGTTCGGATAAAGATGGTTCAGTTTCATTTGGAACCTGCCAATTTCCCAGCTCATGCAACATTCTTTCAGAGCAAAGCGTTATGTCTAACACCTTCTCTCTCCCAGACCTCTCAAAAGTTCGAAGGTTTCCAACATTTAGAATATGGTGATATGTACTACTTATTAACTCCATCAGTTCAGAGACTCTCATATTGATGTCTGAACTGCCCCAAATGACGTGACGAGCATTTGAATCGCTGCCCATGATGAGCGGAAGCCCATTTCTGCTACAATTTGATACAACGCTTTTGAAAGTATCAGAAGAAGCGGACTCGTTATGTGGTAGATATACTGAACAATATATACTTTTTTTGTCTATGTTACCGACAGTCAGTGTAATTGAGACTGCACAAATATCGCGAGTTGTAAGCTCCGATATGAGACACGCGTCAAAAGCTTTATTTGCAAGAATGCAAGCAAGAGGGATTTTACGTGGGTTAGTTATGCTTGTCTTGTTGTAAGCAATGAAGGCAGTGTTAAGTGACTTTACAAAATAGTTGCTGTACGTTTATGCTGGAGATTAATTTGTGCGCTTCAAGCCATTGTTAATATGAAAACCGCACATTTCCATTTCCAACATATATTGCTCAACAACTAGAGGATACCAAGCAGGCTATGGGAATCTACGAAATAGTTCAAATTTCATAAATATGCATGCATTAAACGTTTCGTGAACAGAAAAATATTGTTTGCATGGTACCATATCTAACCCAACATTTTTAACCCAGAACAGCAAATTAATTTTCCCATTTTGTAACGAAGCATGGACCAAGCTAAAGAAGCCGCTTAAAATATTCTTAATAGGATCAACAACCAACAAATGCCGGATAACGACGGAATTGAGGATGAACATAAAGAACTAATAGAAAAAAATAAGCAATCACGAAACAAGTTGCCCGTAAAATAGGATATCTTAAAGCAACGACTACAAAGGAACCAGTTGAATGACATATCAGTTTTCGACCTTGATTTATGACAGATAACGAGTAGGAGAAATCCTTCTTCAAACGACGCACAGAAGTGACAGTATGCCCTTCAGGCACACCATCGTAGAACAAACACCCATCTATCATCCGAATTAGCATAAAGATCTCCCAGGTTCGATTTGCGCCGATCGGACCGGTAAGCACCAACTTTAACGAACCACTGGAAAAAAGAAGGTCAAAGAAATGGAAATGTCAATCGCGATGTCAATTCGACCGCCCCCACCTCAACCACGGATGACCATGTTGGGCACAGATCACCCATTGTGCTGCTGTGTAAGTTTTTTTACTGGTCCCCGGTAATCGAACGCATCCAAACGAGGAAGGCTTCAACCATCCGTCCCATCCCAGACCCAGACCCACAAAAGAAAGGGAATCTTCTCCAAACGGCAAATATAGTTAAGGCCCTTTCCGCGTCAGCTTGACCTAATCACTTTCACAGAAGTTGCAACGACGACGACGGCGCGTTCTCTCGTCCATTCAACCGGCTGACCGTAGGAAAGTCTGCCTTTTCCTTTCGTTATAGGTGAAGAATTTACCGGATCTGCTGATGCTGCTTACATACAGATGAACTTGAAACAAACAGACAGAATCACCATCGGTGAAAGCCTGTCAATTTCTGTTCGCGTCTATGCGCACACTACACAAAGCTGCTCTGTCCGCGGTTTAGGACCGCTGCTGCGGTGGCTTGGGAAGCAGCCGACGATCAAGGCTTTTGTTTGACCAGTGCGAGAAGAGGTCAATCAAATACATGAGTGGCCTGAAACAAACGACGGCAGAAAGCGAGACATTTGGGAAATATGTCACCAGAAGAAAGCATGAAGGATGGTGTTTGAGGATGATCGATTCAAGCAATTAAAAGGTTTCTCGTGAAGATAGGTAGATGATTGGTTTCCGGTCGCACGTGTCGGTTATAACGCGGAAAGCGATATCATTGGATTGAATCAACTGATGAAGCTAGATCCGCTGGCGGTTAAGCAATTTTCGACAACGTCATTAATCGGATAACAAGTATAATCTATGCTTAAAGATTGTCTTATCAAATCATGGTGGCGAAGAAACTTAGTAAAGTTCAATCGTTCAAATATCAAACCGAATCACTTATACAATACACGGGCCACAGTTCACGGAGTATTCAAATTCGACGCCATGTCCGACTGGATGCTCGCACAGTAGGGGATCGTCACTAAATTTCAGTCTGTGGAAAAAGTTATACATGGGAAACGGTGATGAATTTATTAAGTAATCGACGAGTCGTTTAGCCGGTGACAAAATCACATGTAGTTATAGGATAATTCATAGAGAGCTGTCACGTCTCCTATGTATGGGATATATATTCCCATTTTAATGGGGTCCTCCACTCTCGAGGCCCGACATTGAGCTGTTTTTTGAAAAATATTGCAATTTATGGCGATCTATTGAATAGATCTTGAATTTTGAACTTTTATTTTGAAGCAACGTATTTTGATTCTTAAATTCAAATTGTGAAGACCATAAAAAATCTTGAAACGTCATTGAGTACATTAAGGTTAAAAGTGTTGCCGAGTAAGACTTCCGGATCAATACTTTTATGAAGAAGTACGTAATAGTTGAAATTACTGATTTATAGTGAAAAGCAACAGTTTGTTATTTTTATTTCTATAGTGGAATTAAACGGAAAACATCGTTCTTAACAGGATTAGATGTGGCATTCCACTAAGTCGCTCAAAAAGTTTTGAATTTTGTAAGAAATTATAGAATTACAAGATCCCATCCTCACAATTTTCTAAAGGCTCTCATTATGCTAAAAATAATAGATTCTCAATGTACTGATAGACAATTATTATTGTAATATTAAAGAAAACCAGTCAGTTTAATTTTTTTTTCAATACTATTGATTTTGGTTTACGGGGCGGGGGTTAACCCCTAAACCCGCCTTTAGCTACGCCACTGCACAACGTGGAATTCACCAATACATTAGCAATCGTAAGATAATGTGATTCTATGGAGCGTTATAGCGGAGTAATAAAATTTCGCCCGGGATCGATGTCGCTTTGCATGCATTAGGGTAGACCGAGGAGGGTTGAAGAAATTTTTTTGTTTTTATTGGACTAATCTACAAAAATCTCTAATTCGATGTTTGTTTATTTTTAACATCCTACCTCAGCTTATACTTCACCAAGATACTTTAAAATAGTTAGTACACACAGAAGAATTTTTTTTGTAATTTTAAATTCATTTTCCTGAACATATTTGGAGCCTGAATGTAAAATTAAGTTCCACCACAAATACACACAACTTGTTGTACTTCCCTGATCCCCACGGTAGCGACCATCTGCCGATCGTAGTCTCGATCACCAACAGCTCAAGACCATTGGAATCAATCAATATTTCGTATGACCTCACACGAAATATCGATTGGAAGAGCTATGCGGCCGCGATATCCAACAACATCGAATCTACCCAAAAACTTCCTCCGGAGGAAGAGTACAGCTTTTTGGCTGGCTTGATTCTCGACAGTGCGAATCAAGCTCAGACTAAGCCAGTACCCGGCGCGAACATACAAAAACGTTCTCCCAATCCCTGGTGGGATAAAGAGTGCTCAGACGTGTACACGGAGAAGGTAGCCGCGTTTAAGACCTTCCGGAACGACGGATTACCCGCTAGTTTTCGACAGTACGCGACGTTAGACAAGCGAATGAAGAGTTTGATGAAAGCCAAGAAACGCGGTTATTGGCGCCGGTTCGTCGACAGATTAACAAGGGAAACATCGATGAGCACTCTTTGGGAAACAGCCCGACGTATGCGGAACCGAAACAGTACTAATGAGAGCGTGGAATATTCAAACCTTTGGATATTCGATTTCGCCAAGAAGGTTTGTCCGGATTCCGCCCCGGCACAGAAGATCTACCGCGTCGCGTCTCCTCCAGGGCCAGACAGAATCAAATTCAACTTGTTGAAGAATCTGCCAGACTCTGCCAAGAGACGCTTGTTGAACTTATTTAATAAGTTTCTTGAGGCTAACATTGTCCCACACGATTGGAGGCAAGTGAAGGTCATCGCAATTCAAAAACCAGGAAAACCAGCCTCCGACCACAATTCGTATCGACCGATCGCAATGCTATCCTATATTCGGAAGTTGATCTAGAAAATGATCCTTTCCCGCCTCGACAATTGGGTCGTAGCAAATGGCTTACTGTCAGATACACAATTTGGCTTTCGCAAAGGCAAAGGGACCAACGATTTTCTTGCGTTGCTCGCAATCGAAATTCAAATGGCCTATGCTAGCAAAGAGCAGATGGCATCAGTGTTCCTAGATATTAAGGGGGCTTTTGATTCAGTTTCGATCAACATTCTTTCAGAGAAGCTGCACCAGCATGGTCTTTCAGCGACATTAAACAACTTTTTGCTAAACCTGTTGTCGGAAAAGCACATGCATTTTTCGCATGGTGACTTATCGACATCACGATTTAGCTACATGGGCCTTCCCCAGGGCTCATGTCTAAGCCCCCTTTTATACAATTTCTATGTCAACGACATTGATGAATGTCTTGACAATTCCTGCACGTTAAGGTAACTTTCAGACGATGGCGTGGTGTCTGTTATGGGACCCAAAGCTGTCGATCTACAAGGACCATTACAGAATACCTTGGACAATTTGTCTGCTTGGGCTATTAAGCTGGGTATCGAATTCTCTACGGAGAAAACTGAGCTAGTTGTATTTTCTAGAAAGCGTGAACCAGCACAACTACAGCTTCTATTAATGGGTCAAACTATCGCTCAGGTATTCACAGTAAAATATCTAGGGTCTGGTTCGACTCGAAAGGTACTTGGGGATGCCATATTCGGTATCTGAAACAGAAATGCCAACAAAGGATCAACTTTCTTCTTACAATAATCGGAACATGGTGGGGTGCCCACCCAGGAGACCTAATTAGGTTGTATCAAACAACGATACTGTCGGTAATGGAATACGGATGCTTCTGCTTTCGCTCCGCCGCGAACATACATTTCATCAAACTCGAAAGAATTCAGTATTGTTGTTTGCGTATCGCCTTAGGGTGCATGCAGTCGACCCTTACGACGAGTCTCGAAGTGCTGTCGGGCGTTCTCCCGTTGAAAAATCGATTTTGGGAACTCTCATATCGATTGCTCATTCGATGCGATATCTTGAACCCGATGGTGATTGAAAATTTCAAAAGGCTTGTTGAGCTCAATTCTCAGACCCGCTTTAGGTCCCTGTACTTTGCCTACATGGCGCAAAACATTAATCCTTCTTCTTACAATCCCAACCGTGTGCATTTTATGAATACTTCAGAACCTACTGTTTTCTTTGACACATCCATGAAAGACGAGATTAGTGGAGTTACGGACCACATACGCCCACAAGTGGTTCCAAACATTTTTTATAATAAATTCCGAGAAGTCGACTGTTCTAAGATGTTTTATACTGACGGATCAAACCTCGAAGGGTCCACTGGCTTCGGTATTTTCAATCAAAAGTTCACCGCCTCCTACAAACTCAGTGGCCACGCTTCAGTTTACGCCGCAGAACTAGCTGCTATTCAGTATACCCTTGGAGTCATTGACACATTACCCGCAGACCATTACTTCATCGTCTCGGATAGTCTGAGTTCTATCGATGCTATTCGCTCGATGAAACATGGAAAGCACTCCTCGTATTTTTTGGGGAAAATACGGGAGCTACTGAGTGCTTTATCTGACAAATCTTTGCAGATTACCTTGGTGTGGGTCCCCTCTCATTGCTCCATTCCGGGCAATGAAAAGGCGGACTCCTTAGCTAAAGCGGGTGCCCTAGAAGGTGACGTTTTTGAAAGACCAATTTGCTTCCACGAATTTTTCAGTTTTACTCATCAGAGAACCATCGAAAGTTGGAAAAACCTCGTGGAGCAATGGGGAGCTAGGAAGGTGGCTACATTCGTTAGTCCCTAAGGTATCGACGAAACCTTGGTTCAAGGGGATGGATGTGGGTCGTGACTTTATTCGTGTGATGTCTCGACTCATGGCAAACCATTATACGCTGTATGCACATCTCCGGCGTATTGGGATCGTGGAAAGTGGTATCTGCGCTTGTGGCGACGGCTATCACGATATAGAGCACATTGACTGGGCGTGCACCGAGTACAGTTTCGCCAGGTCTCGGCTTATGGACACCCTCCGGGCCCGAGGAAGACCACCCAACGTCCCGGTTCGAGATGTGCTGACAAGCCGCGATGTCCTCTATATGTCCCTTATATACATCTTCTTAAAAACCATTAATATAAAAATTTAACTGCCCCTTCTTATTTCCTATCATTCTCAGAAACGCTCTCTTCCACCTGTACCATACACCCACGAAGGTTTGATGGGACTCCAAGGCGACACAAAAAATCTCTGTCGAATGTGCCAACAAACTCTTTCCGATCTGCACCTGAGCCGTCTGGAGGAACCCCTGTCGACTCGAGGAAGAACACCCGGACTCCCTGTACATAATTCTTCTTGAAGAAGGCCATCCGAGTCTACATTCTATGCCGTTAATCTCCCGATGCCTGCCACTGAAAGTTAATAACTTTCTTCCCTGCCATCTTTGTCCACCCTCCCTCCCTGACTCTTATACCCAGAAGTATCACCCCTTGCCCCCCCGCCCCACCATTCTGTCTCTTCAAGTTCTAACTATTATATTATATAATCTCATTGAAAATGCCCAACTCTACTACCACAAAAAATAACATTAATTAATCTCCCCGAATCTTTACAAAATTAAATCACGCTCTCTAGTTAATCCTAGTTTTAAGATAGTTATAAAAATTGTCCCCCTTAGTTAAAAATTATTTGCTTCAATAACCTTCCTGCTAAAAATGTCAAACCATATTGCCATAAAAAGTAAATGACCCTAATCTTACGGAAATTATATTACCCCCTTGTGTATATGTATAGCTGTAAATTCTCCTCAGTTTAATTTAAAAAAAAACAATATGTAATCCCCTAGCTTTAGGTAATTTGAAATGTAAAACAAACCAAGATTGGCACCTTTAAGCTAACGCAAACCTGCCTTATCAAGTAAACAAATTGAATAAAAAAAACTTGTACTTTCATCAACGAATTTTAGTATCAGTTTACACGTTGATTGAAAACAACAATTTCATTAAACGAGATACCAATGCATATTAACGCATTCTTAATCCAACATTGCTGTAAAATAAATGACATGTAATATCACACGTACGAAAGCGTAAAACCATATGCTTTTTGATGCTCACATTAAGTACATCGAATTCAATTTAATTTTCAATCAAATTTTTGATTCAAGCTCTGTATGTTTACATTCGTAATGATTTTAATGTCGTTTAAATTTCATTATTTTTGTTGTCTACAACAAAACATCAACATATTGTATATTAACATTGATGTCTTTATTTCAACTCTTCTCCTACCGAGGTTAGTTAAAACAGGAATTAATGTGATTTGAAACAAGTTACCGCGTAAGAATTTTTTTTTTAAAATGTCAAGAAAGTTTGGATTTACGTAAAGGCATAAGGCAATGCACTATGGTCCCAAAACTGCATTTAAGAAGACAAAACATAAAGTATCTTAGGCAAACTTTCTTAAAACTTCATTGCCGATTTTTTACATTAGTTGAATTAGGGTGGTCCTTGTGGTTAAAGTTTTCAAAGCACCAACCTTTTAGATATGTAAAATTCAGCTACATAATGTTCTACAAAGTTATAAAACAATCAAATTGAAGCAACTTTTCTGAAGAAAGTATATGACTATCACTGATGGTTCATATGCAATGATTTTTGCAATATTTATGGTAGGGTGGTTCTTGCAAAATTGGTTTTCTATTAATAACTTTTTATGTGTTAATTTCTCGCGAATACTTTGTTCTAGAAGTTTTTAGAATTTTTGTAAATGCATGTTTTTGCTGAAGCAATAAAGTTTCTATCCTTTTTGTTTGCATAGTTACAGGCGATTTTCAAAACAAAAATTAGTTTTTCAAAGCTTTGTTGATTTTACCATAAGAGATTGAGCGATGAAAACTTGACCCCTTAAAATCATTATTTTCATTTGTCATTTCATACATTAATTTATCGTAAATACTTTGTTTGCTCCCGGGTCCTGTTGTGGTGGAGGAACGCTATGTGGGAAGCTGAGCTGCAAGCAACCGGGCAGGTGGTGGATAATGCTTAGTCGCGATAGCAACTAGTTGTGATTCGCGACCCGAACCAGTAGCGGGGGCTGACTGCGGGTGTGGTAGGACGAGGTAGCGGGCTCTAGGCCTAAATACCACATGCCCTAAAGCAGCCCTGACAAGGCGAATCAGCGCCGCCTTTAAATAAGCGCTTAGCTCAAATCTCTCTCCTCCCGTGATCCTTCAGCGTTACTGCAAGATTGACGCAGGCCTAGCTAGCCCCCCATAAAAATAGCATGCTCAGGAAGTTCAACAAGAAATTTCGGATGGACAAAATTGGCACTTTGTTTGCTGCACTTTAAGAATTTTTCATGGCGTATATTTTTTCAGCAGTAACAAAGTTATTGTCTCGTCTATTTGAAAAGTTTCGAACGATTTTTGTTGAAAAATACACAATTGTTGCGATAAACGAACTGAATTTTGATAGCAGATCGAAAGGCCTAGTTTGGTTGTGTTGATCAGTTTCAACTGAATAAAATTTATTAATAAAATGATACAATAATAATTTCACTCTACTCACAATCGTCAGTGTTATAATTCTAAATCAAATAATACTTGGTTCTTGATTCAATCTAAGAGGAATATAATATGACTATTGTTTGTTCACGATCGTCTTTTATCTGTCAGTGCTTGCTGGGTCGATTGCATTTGACGCATCTCTGTGTATAGGGTAACCAAAAGTTACCGCCGCGGTAACAACCATTTTTAATTTTTTTTTTTTACAGAAATAACGCTCCCGCAGTTTTTTTACTAAAAACTAGAAAAGCCTCGATATTTCAAATGAAATTAAAAGATTGAAAATTCATTTGCAATCTTGGAAGATATATAGCTTTGAAAAAAACAATTTTCGTTTGGAAAATCGCCTGTAACTATGCAAATAAAAGAGATAGAAACTTCATCGTTACGGCAAAAATGTGCACTTGCAAAAGTGCAAATTTTTTCCTTTAAAAACCGCGACACGTATAAACGATCTAAATAGTCAATGGACAAACATGGATTCACGCTTGAAGTCTGGTAGAAACCCCATCTATGACCGCATACCACATTCAAACCGTTATAAATTTCGATTCCGTCAATGAAATATTTTCAAACTTGCAAGGGATATACTTGATTACTTGATGATTCAACATACATATCAGTGTGGGAAGTCCACGATCACTCTATTTCACGATGTCGTTTACAACATTGAGAAGCAGTAGTAAATTTTATATTAGTTTCAAACTCAAAATCATTCAAAAAAAATTTATTAAATAAGATTATTACGTAGGGTGATGAACCCATTTTCGCCATTTTTCTATTGTCACCCTACCCATTTAAAGCCATTGGTTAGAGCAGTGTCTGCCATTTTTGTTCAACGCATTGATTCAAATGGTGGCGCAACAATAGGGGCACTCTATTCGAGTTTTTGTTGCACTCAAACACGAAATTTTCACCGTTTTCAGCACATTTGTGTTATTAGATTGGTTCTCAACAACGAAGCAAGTCTGCTGATGTCAATTTTTAGGAATTCCATTGATCGTAGGCTGAGAAATTAATGAATAAGTGAGACACCCTGCTTAGTATGGTGAAAACAGGCACTTTACCCTATTACAAATTGTACAATTTTCATTTTAAAATCGAAAATTCGGACCCCTCCCGAAATTTTTTTCAGGGTCCGCCCATGTTGAGAAAGCTTTGTTACTCAAGCAATCTAGCTTGGGTGTATTCCTAGATATTGAAGATGCTTTAGAGAATGTGTACTTCCAGTCTAGTCTGGAAGCGACGCACGGTCATGGCGTATCTGCATGTACCTCGGGTTGAATAAACGCAATGCGTAGCAACCGCGTTCTTCACTCGTCATTGCGACAGGCCGAGATGCAGAGGTTGAGTATTTGCGGTTGTCCTCAGGGTGGTGTTTTGTCCCCTTTGATATGGAACTTGGTTGCCGACTGTTTGTTAAGGAAACTCAATGAGCTTGGATTTCCAACTTACGGGTTTGCTGACGATTACCAAATACTAATTACTGGGGTTGGCATCGGGACAATCTTTGACTTAATGCAACAAGCATTAAGAGCTGTCGAACTGTGGTGTCGACGAGTTAAATTATCGGTTAATCGAAACAAAACTTCTTTTGGTGTTTTTCACGAAGAAGCGAATAACAACCGGGGTTCTTCCCTTGCAGTTCTTTGACTCTAAGCTACTGTGTGCAGATCAAGTCAAATACGTTAGAGTTGTATAGGATTCCAAACTGAATTTTTCACATTGAGCTCAGAGTCAAGAAAGCGTGCATGGCCTTTGGGCAGTGCAGACGAACTTTTGAAAAGACCCGGAGTCTCAAACCTAAATACATCTATTGTATTCACACGACAATTGTACGTCCAATACTGTCATACGGATGCCCTGTATGGTGGTAGAGGGGAGAGGTGATGACAGTCCAGTCAAAGCTAAACCATGTGCAAAGAATGGCGCTCATGGCGTTGATTGGTGCTTTCACCACCACTCCGATTGCTGCTCTTGATGCACTTTTAAATATTAAACCATTACACATACACCTCAAACAAGAAGCACCATCATTTGCATACAGACTGCAGGTTACTGGACTTTGAAACAGTAACCATGTTTATCTTGCTACCAGTCATATACGATTGTGGTCACAAATGGTTACATGGGGTGAAGATATTCTTGCTTCCAGCAATATTACACTCACTTGTAGTTTTCCTTACAGGACATTCCATGTGAAGATTCCCCCTCGAGAGCAGTGTTTGTCTGGCTTTATGGAAAGACAACAACAAACGCAAGTGGTCTGTTACACTGACGGTTCTCTGACGGAGGGACGTGCTGGTGCTGGTGTCTACTGTCGTGAAAAGAGATTGGAACAATCTCACTCACTAGGTAGATACTGTACTGTATTCCCAGCAGAAATCTTTGCGATTATGTGCGGGGTGCAATCGGCCCTTCAACTGAGTTTGTCTGGCAAAGTTATAAACTTCTACTCCGACAGTGCAGCCTGACTGTCGGAGCAGAAGTTTATAATCAAGGCCCTTAGCTCAGACAAATCACGGTCCAAGTTAGTGATTGCGTACCAAACCTAAATCGAAGAACCAAGTGTTGTCAACACTATCTACCTTGTCTGCATGCCCGGACATACTGGTATTACTGGAAATGAATGGGCTGACGAATTGACTAGGGCAGGTTCAGCGATTGACTTCGTTGAACCTGGCCCGCCCTGCCAATTTCGACAAGTTGGATAAGGGAAAAAATACGGTCCTGGGCATGGTCCAAGCACCGTAATTATTGGAGAAATCTACAAACGTGTCGCCAAACAAAAGCGTCTCTAGAACAACCGTGCCCAGTGATTTCGAAAAATCTCCTATATTTTTCCAAGCTCCACTTTGGCATGCTAACCTAAGCTTTAACCGGCCACTGCAAACTCAATTATCACATGGCAACTATTCAGCGCGCTGAGTCTTTTCCATGTCATCTTTGTGAATCCTACTATGTAACCTCATATCATCTGATATGCAACTGTCCAGCAGTAGCGCAATTGCGATTTCGAGTTTTCGGCCGTCTTTTCATAGACGACACCACGTTTGGACGACTGAAACACATACTAAAGTTTCTTATCCAATGTGGTAAAGAGTTTTAGGCTTACTCGTAGGCGAGTTGAACTACTTGTGAGATTAGCTTACCTGTTGTTTGTTTTTGTTTTTATTCTGTTATTTTTCCCACCCTTTCAATTCTACTTCCCTTTCCTTCCGCTCAGGAAATTATGAAAACACACGGCAAGGCACAAATCCTCGGCTACATCCGGGGAACGTGCCATTTTAGCCAATATATTCTTATTTTTGATTCCTGGCCCTGTATTGCTCCGCTAGTAATGGGCACTCTTTCAATTCATCTCAGTGTCCCCTATACCAGTGCAGTGTGCAGAACTCGTTATAGAATCATTCGATATTTCATGTAAAACATGCGGGTTGCATTTTGAGTACAGAAACTATTATTTGGTTTCTCTCTGTTTCTATTCCATAACCATAACTTGGCACCCGTTACACGTGAATCTTCAAAACGATGATTTCATTAACCCCGTTTCACAGTTGAACCCTATTATCAAAACCTTCCTTCTATCTGATTACCGCAACTTCACGCAGCGAGATCCGCACGCACGCAACATGAGACGCAAATTTGTTCCGGTCCTTCTGTGTACCTACGTAGTAGAAAACTGCTGTGCTGCTGCTTTGATTAGCCCTACATAGTTAACCACGTCCACCACCAACCGGTCGTGGTCTCTATTTACATTGTGCACCCTTTCCGCTGCGTTGAGTTTCAGAACCCGGTAAATTAAGCCGAAAGGGCGCATGCTGTGTGCCATGACAGGTTGACATGTGAAAATTCACTTCCATTTTTTTATTTTGCTCTCAAGCTTCGGAAGGTCAGAGAAAGCCATAACACTTGGACTTGTGTTTTGATTGTCCAACAAGGTTCGAATTTAGGAATCATCGCATTTCCGAAAATGGAAGGTGAAAACCGATCGAATTATTGCATTGTTCCGAAGCTGCGAGGGTTCGTCTTGGATATAGACGGCATTATTGTTACGTCGAGTGTTATTATTGAAAGTCAAAACATTTAAATCTGATTGCTTTCGGTTGAAATATCGCCCTGTGGAGTGATACAACTTTTAATAAGATGGGAAATCGGTTGAGTTTGACAATTTGTGAAATTATGTTCAGCTATTATGACGCTTTTTCTTTGTTCAATTAAGATGAACAATATTAACGATCATGAAATCAAGGGTGCGGTCGGTTACGAGCACGGTAATGAGCCATTACAGAAAAATTAACATAATTGAATTGAGCGTTTGCTTCGAGCAATGTTACTTCATGACTAAGAACAATTAATTGACTCTAATGAACAATGTTTTAATACGTATAAAGATTGGCTTCCAAACGGCGAGAAACGGTTTCGAAACAAAGAATGATTCTTATACTAATTGCGAGCGTAATAACGCAAAATCACTTTGAAGTTTGCGCCTCTCGCAGTACTTAACCTCAGCTTCTAAATACCTGTGCTCCATGTTAATGTTGTGTAGTTTCATCGGTTCACAATTCAATGCGCAGTTGCACTTACCTGAAATAATTGAAAGAAAAAATAAAAATGAGTAAACCTCCATATTCATTACATACGGTGTTGAGCAGCTATGAAAATCGATATGGCGTTTTATGTCCTATTGTAAGACGTTCTTTGAACGAAAGTGTTAGAACAAATAAATCGATAGAATTTGAAGAATCATGTTTACCGACAACGCCATAGAAAGAGCCAGCTCGTCGCGCTTTTGGTGGAACTATACGCAAGGACAAACAAAGGGCGTCGAGCCCTTCTTTATGGTTGCGATAGAACGCTTCGATGCTGCGGGCACACCCGTCTTTTGCGTCAGTCCACGAGGTATTGAATAATAGTTCGAGGAGATGCTTTCTCAGATTACAACCCTCCGGTTGAAGAAGACCGGAAGTACTTTCTTCGATGTTGTAAGAGAACTTTTATTCACATTCAACTCAGATTCGTTAGCTATTCGCAAATAATAACTCAGATACCGTTTAGGGTCGTTAAGGGTAGGTAGTAATTTGGCCATACCGCAATGAGCGTCTTTTATCTAGGAATTTTCCCCGGTAAAAGTTATTTTTCGATAATTTATACACACCAAAAAAATCTGAAATTTACACGATTTTTTCTAGGTGTGTATTTAATAAAAAAAATTAAGGGTCACTTATATGCTTTTGATATGTAGTTTAGATCTTAAAAATCGGATTTAATCCACTTAGCAGTGAGATTTAGCAGGAATTTTTACTTTTTGCTAAACTTGAATGACTTAGCATAACAATATCTTTGGCAAAGTTGTACTTTGCAAGGCCCTTCTTTTGGTTTAAACAGAACCTAGGGTGATTCTAATTTTAGCAATATTTGAAATTGAACTTTATAGTGGTTCGAGATAGAACTTGACTCTCTTCGAAAATGTTGTAGAACCACCCATTTTAGACAAATCTGCTGAAGACACGTAAAGGGCGAACACGAAATTATTACGACACATTCAACATGGCATAACTTTTTTACCATTGGGTAAAAATCAACCAAATTTTGCACACTTTCTCATTGATCTGTATTGTTTACATGCTGTCGAACTTGAAGTCGTGTTTCTCGATCCAACGAAAATGGAGGTGAACCAACGCGAGTCGAGAGAACAAATTCTTTCCAAACACCTGGAATTTCCTGACCTGTCGCACCGGCACTTGGGAAAAATGTTGAACATTCACCATTCAACCGTCTCCAGAGTGTTGAAGCGGTTTCAGGAGCGGTTGATGCTGGACCACGGCAAAGGAGCTGGAAGAAAACCGGGACCGGAGAACAAAAAGACGGAGGGAAATGTGAAGTGGATGATTAAAGCAAATCCCAACATCTCAAGCCGTGATTTGGCTAAAAAGATCGGCATGTCGCAGAGCTACGTCCATAATGCAAAGAAGAGAGCTGGACTACATACATACAAAGTACAGAACTTCCCAAACCGCGATGAGCGGCAACAATCGACGGCTAAAACTCGGTCACGGAAGCTCTACGAGAAGATGCTGACAAAATATGGCTGCTGTGTGATGGACGACGAAACGTATATAAAAGCCGATTTTAAGCAAATTCCGGGGTTGGAGTTTTTCACAGGCAAGAGCATGTTCTATGTGGACGACAAATTTAAGAAGAAGAAAATATAAAAGTTCGCCTCCAAATATCTCATTTGGCAGGCCATCTGCTCTTGCGGACTGAGGAGTGAGCCTTTCGTGACAAAGGGCGCAGTAAATGGCGAGATCTACAAATCTAAGTGCCTCGACAAGCGCCTATTGCCGTTCTTGCAGCAGCACGACGAAGCTCCGCTATTTTGGCATCATGCCACTATTCTAACAGTGTCCTGGAGTGGTATGAGGCCAATTCTGTCCATTTTGTTCCAAAGGTCATGAATCCGCCAAACTGTCCGGAGCTGCGCCCGGTGGAGCAGTACTGGGCAATGATGAAGCGGGACTTCGGAAGAGCAAGAAGACAGTCAAAGACGAGAAGGACATGTTAAGAAAATGGAAAAAAAACTGAGAAACTGGTACCGGATGACACTGTAAAGACTTTGATGGAGGGTATCAAGCGAAAATGCGTTCAATTTTACACTCAAGGCTCCATCGATTAACTTTTCTTTTGATTTTTGAAGTAAATATATGTGTAAAACTACCCTAAAATTTTGGTTTGATTTTAAACATTATAAGAAAATCGGCATGACATTTTCGGTGTCGCAATAATTTCGTGTGCGCCCTTTAACCCTTAAAGGCGCAAACCATTTTTTTCAAAGTTTCTGAAAATTGTTTCACAGCTATAATACACGACTATGATAATTTTGAGATGGTTTTCGCAATGTTGTTTTAAAACAACATTGCGCATTTAAGGGTTAAGCTTTAGAATTTATACTTTCCATTGCACAACAAATTCAAGTAAGCTTTAGGATATTCCTTAAAAGCGGTTTTATTTCTGTAACTTTTGTAGTTTTTATTTCACACTAAAGTACCCTTGGACAAATTAAAGACTATTTTAAAGCAAATAATTACCTTTAAAACAAGTTGGCGTTTGAAGGCAAATTACATCAAATTTAAACTTTTCTTTTGTTTCAAAGTTATGAGAACTTTTTTCTAATAATATAACTTTTTCAAATAGCATTATCTTCAATTAGGGCACTTAACATTAAATACCGTTGCTGTCACAGAAAATAGCACGCTTTGTATGTACTACAAAGAAATGAAAAATACGATATTTTCTACATCTTGCAAAATTTACAAAACAAATTTTTATTTACAAATAATAGTTTGCTTTCAGTAAAAAGTAGGTATATGACTTTCTAACGAGAGAAGCTAGTGGTTCGGTATGTTGAGACAAATTGTTCTCCTTAAAAATGTCTGGAAGAATTTCTAAAGTGATCTTAATAAAAAATTAAAAATGCACACGTTATATAAAAAAAACCATTTTTGAAGAAACACCCCATTTTTGGTAAATTTATTGGAAAATGGAAAATACATGACATAGAGTTCCAGTGTCTTCGACAAAGTTTTTAAAAATGTCATTCTCCAATTTTTTCTGAAAGTCACTCACTGCCTTTTAACTATTAAAAAGTTAATTTCCTATTTTTTTTAAATTTAGAACCACCCTACCAACTAACATATTACAAAGAATCAATTCTTGAAAAAAAATTAATTTATGCAACGTTTTCAGTTTTCCTTTTTCTTTTTTCAACCTATCCTTCAGATGTTTTTCAGTTTTTATAATGTCAAAAATAGAATTTTTGAAATTAATTTTATGAAATTTTAAAAAAAAATATCGCTTTCACTATTTTTTGCTCAAATATAACTCTAATCATTACCTTAGTTATAGTTGAAAAAGAATGATCTTTTGTTTGCCCCAAAGAGTGATATCGTTATTCCAAAGAATTCCCCATTTTGACGAAAACATTTTCATAACTTTTCAGCGAAAATAGTTGGATATGTGGTACCATGAAATAAATTATTCGCCTTTGAATAATCTTAAAATTTTCCGAAGTCAAATTCAGTTTTAAATCAATACCGCAAAAGTAATTTGAATACAACATTTTTTCTAAGAAACATTATGAGACACCCTAAAATTCGATTTTAAAATTGTTGTAAAATATAAAGTATGACAGATAGACTTACATGTCTTTAGCAAACTTTTCCAAAATTTCACAACATCACTGAATGACGTTTGAATCTAGCTAGAATGATTAAAAAGTTAAAAAGTTAGGTAAAATTAGAACCGCCCTAACTGTTGTTTTAACAAAAATAAGGGGCTCACAAACTACGAAAACTTCTCCAAAGACTTATTAAGACAAAGTTGTTTAGTTTTAGTAAAATCTCAAAATACCTGTCAAATTTGCATTCTGGTCAAATGTACAGTGTCAAATACTCCATAAATTCCTCCTCGAATAAAATTAATAAATTAGCAAAAATCAACAAAGTTGTAATAAAAATGACAGAAAATATGATGATTGATAAAATTACAAAAGAAAAAACAATAAAATCAATAACGCGAATATAAAGAAAAAAGAACAATTTATACAATGAGCAGAAAGGTTAGTATCAATTAAACTAGTAAAATAAACGAATAAAAAATAAAAGAAGCAAAATGAAATAATATAAGAAAATAATAAAAATAAGAGTAAATAAAATATATAAGATGGTTAAAACTATAAATGAATAGAATTAATAAAATACATAAAATGACGAAAGCTCGAAAATCAAAAGAAAATGACCTTTAAGGTAGAATTTCTAGGCATTGGAAAATAGTAAAAACCTTTCTTTAATATTCAATATCTAATACCTGTTTTGATAATAGTCCGATTTGCACAAACTATAATTCGATCAAAAGGTGTTCGTAATAGTTTTCTGAGTATAATTAACTGTCAAAATTGTCGACATAGACAAACGATCGTTTATAATGTCAATTTTGACAGTTAATCTTAAATAACTATAAAACCACCTATTTTGCACAAAAATATCTATGTTTATCTTGGAAACTAAATATTACAATCAAAGGCTTTCATTTGATATTTGTTTGGATAAGATCGGTTCACCCATTGTTGAGAAAAGCCAATGAGAGTCTGCCACATACATGCACTCACGCGGACACACCCAGAAATTATCCCAAATCGTCGAGCTAAGTCGATTGGTAAGTAACAAGTGGTCTTCCGGGCTCTAGAAATTTTTTTGAAAGTTTGATTGAATTCTATACGTTTATTTGATAAGAAATGTAAAAGGTAAAATTAAACAAATAAAACTAATAAAATGAGTTAAATGAATGAACTAAATAAACCGAATAAATTCACTACAAACAATATACTAAATGAATAAACTGAATTCATTAAATAAAATGATTTAGAGGAATATAATAAATAAAAGCGCAAAAAACGCATTTAATCAACATAATAAAGGAAACAAGTTTTAGAAATACAACAAACCAAAATGATGTAATATTTGAACAAATAAAATTAATAATAAGAAACAATGCATTTGTTTCACAAAATCTATATAATGAATAATGTAATGATTAAAATGCATAAAATAACAAACATACAAGAAATTGAAAACAACTAACACAATAAATGAATTAGTTGAACGAATAAAATAAATACAAATAATACTTAATGCTAATAAATTATTAGAGTAACAAATGGAATTAAATTAAAAAAATAGTTAAATGCATGAAATTTATGTTATCAATAAAACTTAAGATATGGATGAGATATTTAAAATTAGTACCATGAAAAAATATTGGATTTTTTTTTAAATAAGTAGGGTAACCCGATCAGAATGAAGTACCAAGATTATAACAGAACACAATTTTTGTAACACATTGTGTTACAAATTAGGCTCGTTAATAGTTAAAATAACTGAAATTTATAACAAGTAACAACGCGAGATATAGTTTTGAAATATTTCTGTTAGGTGTTTCTGATCGGGAAGGTGGGGCAAATCCGACCTAGTAAATTTGGTTTTGACTGTAAAATGCTCATTTTACATCGAATCAAGTCGTATTATATACCAAATTAAAGGTTAGGCTTCTGCGCTGCTCTGTGCATAGTATTTTATTCATACCATGGGAAAATTTTGAGATACAAGCGATTTACGAAAAAAGTTCATTTTTGCTGTTTTCACAAATGATGGGCTAAACCCGACCGCCTATGTTTTTGGTTGATTTGGTACAGATATTACCCAAATTTAATGGTTTTTCAATGATAAATCATTACATATTATCTTATAGAATGGTAATAAAATAAAATGGAATTCAATGACAATCTTGGACTGTCAAAATCATGAACAATAGCACGTAAAGATATTACCATTTTCATCGCAGCAATTGCTCAACAAATACTATATTCATCATGTTTTTGTGTCTTTCGTTTGTAATTGCGAACCATTAAGCTAAAAATGATAAAAACATTACCATTGTGCAAAAAATAGTAAAAATGCATTTTAATTTTTATAAATAAACAATTTCATAGAAAAACGCGGTCGGAATAACCCCACTATTTAAAGGTCGGATTTGCTCAACGGCGTCATTTTTCATTAAGACACAAATAAAAAAAATAGGAAAAGAATTGAACCAAATTCATTTATGAACTTAGTAGGACTTTCATCAAAGAATCTAAATCCACCAAACTTTTTATGCGATCACTTTAACAATCAGAAATATCCTGTAGTCAATTATGCAAAAAAAAAAAATCAAATCAAAAGTTGTAAAAACACACTTATTGTCGTTTGAACATCTCAATGTAGATTAATAAAATGCTATCATGCCACCATTATGACTATTTTCGATGCTCTACACGACAACACTAATATTAGTTTGCTTAGTGCTTCCGATTTTCGATCGTGTTTCCCCACATGATCGGATTTGACCCATCTTACCCTAATTAAAATAAATTACAGAAATGAAACGAGTAAAATTAATGTAATGCACGAAACAAATCAAGCGAATAAAATGAACAAAATGAATAAAATAAAGGATATGAATCACAAAAAATTAATGCATCGAAGATATTGAAGATTATTAATAAAATGAATAAAATTAATAAAATCAAGAGTAACGTTGAATGACGTATCGAGATTGAAGCCCCCCAATGAAAAATGCAATGAAAACAATATAATCAATGAACTGAATAAAATGCATGAAAAGAAGAATATGAAAGCACTGAATGAACGAATAAACTAAACAAAATGAATCTAAAAGGTAAAACGAATAAAGTTGATAAAATGAACAAAATGAGTAAAATCAACAAATGGAATACTGAATTAAAAACATGAATTGAATTATTTAAATATTAAAAATGAATCAAATTAACATAGCAAATAAAATGCATAAAGTCAATATACTGTAGAAAATATTTCTTCTTATAGATAAAAATGCCATTTTACTGGTGTTTTAGGGGCAGAACTAAACTGATTTGAAATATCGTTTTATGAGAACGCATCTACGTAGCTCAAAAATTTTATCGCATGAATTTTTCGTGACTTTTAGTCTATTTCCAACCATCAGACACATCGGTCACGATACTCTGTGTGCTGTTGCATCTGTCCGAGCAAGTGCAAAGCGAACGAAAAAAAAATTAGGTGAAAATGCAGCTACGTGTTTCGGAAGCCACCTGAGCACATCAGCCGCGTGGTGCTGATCTAACTTTTCAACGGTGAGAGATAGAAATCAGGTGTCTTTCACAATGTTGTAGAACAAGCATTTTGCAGTATTTCTTCTGGACATGTCCATATTCTATCTCTCTTATTTGAAAAGTTAGTGTTGTAGCCCGCTATGCGATCACAGGTGGAACTAAAACTTTCTAACCAAAACATGACTCGTATTATGTACTAAAATTCTTCTAAAGATGTCATTCAGCTAAACCTGACCATTATTTCACAAAAAATGTATTTCTCGTGGGAATCGAGTACTGCGTCACAACCATGCGCTGTTAGGCCCCATGCAAAACTGACTTAAACATCACTTCGTTAAAAGATTCATAACTTCTTCTAACAAAGCCGGATTGATCTGCAGTCTTCGACAAAGTTATAGGCAACTAAATTATTTTTGTTTTTTTTTTTCATTTGCAGCGATTATCTAATGCATTCAGTGTCACCTAGCGGTGAAAATATGAACAAGTAGGTTTTCTCCATGTAAATTGACGAAAAATCCTACACAAACTTCAGGTACGTTGATCCGGTAGCTAGACTTGTCCGATTTGCTTTAAATTTGAAACAAGTAGTCCTGGTTTGACTTAGAATCGACTCACGCGTGGGTTGACTGAGCTTTCAAAAATTCATTATTTTTCTAGGCAGTCTGGTAAACTTTAAAAATCGTTTTATCGTATTGTAGGTGCTAAAGTACCATTTTTTTAAAGTTTTTATCTCAATCTGAGTTGAAAATGATGGATACTTTTTCGCGTTTCTTCAATCAAAATATTCCAATTTTAGGTAGAAGTAATAATTGATTTCTGTGCAAAGCATAAAGTTATTGTAGTGTGCTTTAGATTGTTAACGGAAATCAATGGTAATTGCTATGTTTATTTTTGGTATGGACGTATACTTTTCCTCCCATCACGCATGTTATGTAAATAAAATCAAATTGCGCAAGTTTCCTCTGCAGGATTGCGTAGCACAACTGGCGACGATACTGTTACGAATAGTCCAAATCTAGTTAGGTACCCAGTTATCTGAAGCATCACCGTTTCAAAAAAAATAAAATCGCGGGCATAAATTTCCACATTGTTATGCGAATAACAGTATGCCCGCGAAACAACTGTTTCCATTTCAGACTGTTTTTGTTTGCTCTACAACAAAAATTAGTCTAACGAATGAATGACCCAAGATGGGCAGAAAGTGATAAATTTGAACCAAACTAGCCGCAACTTCGGTAGCAATAACCAGGCCACTTTATCTACAAAAGTCGTTAAGGTTGCCTATCTCGGCGCGCATCTAAATACTTCATACCTACTCCGACAACAATCTGCGAAAAACCGCGTGTATTAGCGAAAAAATAACAATGCCACCCGTCGGTCGTTAAAGTTGCGGTCGGAAACTATTGGACAACGCCGAGAGCCTAAGTTGTTGCGACCCATTCATCAATCGGTAAGTACCTTAATGAAAATCAACCCTCGCGACACCTCTTCACATTTCTCCGTTGCCTTGCCGACCGTGGCTTGCGATATGGTTGTTAGGGAGAGGGAGAGGGGGAGCAATGCCGGTGCAGAGTTTGCACGTTGCAGATCTTGATTTTCACGCTGCTGCCAACGCGTCGGTACCGAACAAAAGGTGCGAATTGTGTGTATCACCCAGACAGATCTACCAGTTTTATCCCTCGAAGGAGCAATGTTGGTTGAAATAAACATTTAGAAGCACGACTTAAAATAAAAATTTGCTTTGAGTTGATTTTCGCAATCATGTTTTAATCGAGCATTTAAAGGTTGAACTAGTGCAGAGTAAATATTAGTTACTACCAATCAGTTCGACTAGCTGCAGGTGGATGAGCTCAATTTCTAAGGCATGAACAGTTAGCCAACCCCAGCATTGAACTACCGTGGTGACTCAAAATCTGGCCGGTTTCGGAATCCGGCTATCTTCACAAAATTTGCCAACAAAATTATTAAAAATATAACATTGCCTCACGCCGTGCAGTAAACTGGACAGATTTAAAAACAGCACAGGCCAACCCAACGGACGCTGCGCGACAAATAAACATTAATAAATCGAGAAGAATGCTGAGTGCTCACAGCTTATTGGAAATATATCACATGTTTTTGAGTAAAGAGCCCTTCTATAATTATATCTATCGGAAATCACTAGAAAAATTGATTTGAAAGCTGATTTAGTTCAAAACCAACGTGTCAAATTTTGATCCAAAGTAGCCGAATTTTGAATCAACATTCGTAAGAAGGGCGGAATTTGGAGCAAATACAGCTTTAAGTTTAAGAATTCAAATATTTATTTCTGCAGTATTCGAATAGTTTTTGTTGTAAATCTGAAAAATAACATGATTAACTGCAGAAAACACTTAATACCGATTATAATGATTTAGAATTAACTACATTACTTCAGGGAGGGTTTTTTATGTGCATAGCACCCACTCTAATTCTTCAACTACTTAGTAGTTAGTTCCTTCAATAGGGTTACAGCACCACTTCTCGGTACACCACCAATTCTCCACCATCCACACAGACTGTGGGTCGAGACTTAGTGCTCTTCCCCTACGAAGACAGTCTGGCCTGCAATCTTCAGATTGTCTAATTTACCGAGCTCTTCGGCTCCCTTGTGACGTTCAGCACCGCAACTCCCTTCTCGCGCCATTTACTCGTTAAGCTCCCGACTTGTTCGCGAACTGCTCAGTCTAGTCTCTGACGGTGGACCTAACCTACTCCGACGGAGAATTCCGCAGCGAGAGAAGTTCTCCCGAAACCGAGCCAACCAGCCAGGTGTCGAGGTCAGTTCAACGATTCCGGTGTACCAGGGCGTCCGGTTCGCTGGTGCCCCGGCGATCCGCGTCTGGCGGTGTCTCGTCGTGGTCTACTCAGTCTAGTCCACGGCAATGAATCTAGATTACACCGAAGGAGAGTTCTCCGGCGAAGGAAGTTTGCCCGATACCGATTCTTCTTTGGTTTTGGCACTACAACTTGTTGAGCCTTTTGACTCCCTCTCATTCCATTGCGCTCTACTTTCCCAATGAGCCATTCAGCTCCCGCCCTCACTTGTTCGCGAACTACTCGGTCTAGTCCCCGACAATGGATCTAGCCTACTCCGACGAAGAATTCCCCGACGAGGAAGGTTCTCCCGAAACCGAGCGGTAGATTTCTCCTGATGCCGATGTTCGTTTCCGTTGAGCCATTCAGCTCTCCGCGTCGTCCCGATCTACTCAATCTAGTCCCCGGTGGTGGATCTAGCCTACTCAACGGGCCAACCAGTAGGTCTATCCGGCGATTCCGGGTGTAGCGTAGCCTCCGGTTCGTCAGCGCCTCAACAACCCACTACTAGCTGTACTACGCGGTCTATTCGGTCTAATCCCCGGTGGGAGATCTAGCCTACTCACGAGCTACCCGGTAGGGTGTCGAGGTCGGTCCGGCGATTCCAGCGAAGCTTGACGTCCGGTTCACAGGTGCCCCGACGACCCAAAACTCGGTGCTACGTCACGTACTACTCAACTGGTCCCCGGCGGTGGACCTAGTCTATACAGTCGGAGAGTTCCCTGGCGGCATAATTTCTCTCGAAACCTGATTTGTGGCTTCTTGTTGGTCCCTTCGCCACTTCCTCTGCAGCTCGGAGAGTATGCTCGTAACCAATCTGTTGACAGCGTCCCAGGTTCGTTTGTCGTACCACATCGCTTCGACGATATTGTCAACCATTTCACCAGGTATACCTCTACAAGCTTTTTCGAACCTAGGGCATTCGAAGACCACGTGTTCCGGTGTCTCCTGCACAATCGCACACTCCGGGCAAAGGGGTGACGAAGCATGTCCAAACCGATGCAGGTACTTCCGGAAGCATCCATGCCCGGACAAAAACTGCGTCAAATGGAAATTCACCTCTCCATGCTTCCTATGTACCCAGGCCGATACATTTGGGATGAGTCGGTGGGTCCACCTTCCTTTCTCCGCGTTGTCCCACTCCTGCTGCGATTTAGCCAACGAGTCCGCTCGGACCAGTCTCCTTGCGTTACGTGCATTTCTCCGCTGGTAGCATTCCACGTCCTCCGCCAGGGTGATGCAGATGGGGATCATCCCGGCGATAACGCATACTGCCTCCAACGATATTGTTCTGTTAGCACTCGCAACTCATATGGCCATCAGCCGGATTGCCCTGTTCAGCTTTCCACGGTTCCGCTTGGTTTTCAATGCAGCACCCCAGGCAGGAGCCCCGTATCGGAGTATCAACGACGAAACAGTAGATAGCAGACGTCTCGTGCTACTTCTCTGACTGCCGAGGTTTGGCATGATTATCGCTATTGCGTTCGTTGCCTTCGCCGACATTTCGCAGGCGTGGTCGAGGTGGTTATTGAAGCTGAATCGGTCGTCGATTATCACTCCCAATTGCATCAGTGCACGCTTCGATGCAACCACTTGCCCTTCGACGTGGATCTGCATCTGCTGCACCGCTTTGCAGTTGTTGTTCAACAACACTTCCGTATTGTGGTGAGCTATTTGCAGCTTGACCCCGTCCATTCAGCTCTCAATCGCGTCTATTGTCGCCGTCCCCGACACCTCCACTTCTTCAAGTGTGTCACCCATAACCGTTAATGACACGTCGTCCACGAAACCCACTTTCCTAGACGGCTGTCTCGTACATCCCGTTCCAAAGAGTTGGACCGATAATGGAGCCCTGAGGAACGACCGCTGTGACTTGCATTGACTTCTGCCCTTCGCTCGTCTCGTGCAGCTGCGCTCTGCTCTGAAGTAGCTTTTCAAGATCTGGCATAGATAACCGGGAACCCTAACTCTGTGCAGCGTTGCAGCGATGGCTTCCCAGCTGGCGCTGTTAAATGCATTCTTCACATCTATCGTTACCACAGCGCAGTATCGATCTCCTCTTCGCTTCTGTTTAGATGCTTTCTCAGCACTTTCGAGCACTGTTCGAAATACATCCACTGTCGACGCTCCTTTGCGGAAATCGAACTGCATCTTGAACAGTCCACGCTCACCTTCCGTGAACTTTGTCAACCTGTTAAGGATGATCCTTTCCAGAAGTTTTTCGAGTGTATCCAGCCTGCATATGCCACAAGCCGCCACAATCCTTCTTGTTATGTCAGCCGCATTCACGTTTTCGGTCCCGCCGTTCGGCCGAAATACTTCAACGAAGAGGTCTTTGTTGAAGGTTTTCGTCATCAACTTTCGCTCACCGGTCATCCTTCTCCGTACTGCAGCAGGGTTATGTTGACCGATACGGTAGCGAATCGCCTGGTGGTTACTATGCGTATACGTTTCGCATACTCTCCAATCCAGGTCCGCCGCCAGTGAAGGACTACAAAATGTGAAGGTGATGATGGACTCCCTCCCGTCTCTCCGAAACGTGCCAAAAGAACCTTCATTGCACAATCGTACGTCTAACTTCGCTAGAGCTTCCTGCAGGATACACCCTCTTATGTTGCACGTCTACTTCCCTATTCCACAGCCCAGGCGTTGAAGTCACAACCAATGACTACCGGCTTCCGACTGATCAACTGCTCGGTTAACTGCTCCAGCATTAGGCTAAACTGCTCTAATGTCCACTTTGGAGGAGCGTAACAGCTACACGAAGACGCCGTTGATTTTGGCGATCACGAAGCCATCGTATGAGCGTTCTATCACTTCTTGAATGGGGAATCTGTCCACAACCTGTATCGCAGCTATTCCCGATCTATCCGCCACCCAGTTACCGTTGCGAAAGGGGACTTGATACGGCTCTGAAATCAAAGCGACATCACACATTGTTTCTGTCGTAGACTGCCACAACAGTTGCTGTGCGATGTCACAGTGATTCAGATTTATCTGGGTTATCTCCATTACCGTTGGCCTGCAATCGCCTTCTTATAGGCAGGGCATTTAATGCCACCCGTCTGATGGTAGTTTTCATCCGCTGGGGTGCAAAGCAAGCACTTCAACCTCTGGGTGCAGTCTTTCGCAAGATGACCCGTCTCCCCGCATTTCCAGCACATCCCGGATCTATTTGGGCCTTTGCAAGCCCTTGCCCAATGTCCAAAGCCCAAACACTTGAAGCATTTCTCCGCTTGTTTATTCACTATTTTATTTCGTCCCGGCTCTCAGTGGGCATCTCGACCATCCGACCATAACTTTGCCTACCTCCAGTGTCTTATCGACAGCGGTTATCAGTAAACGAATCATCGCTGTCTGCGTTCCTTCGTATCCCTTCTTAAGCCGGATCGTCATGTGTACCTCGTCCAAGTTACACTTCTGCTTCAGTGCACCACTCAGCTCGTCTTCCGTCGTGATTTCATTAAGGTCCTTGCACGCAATCACCATCTCCGGGTTTAGGGCTTTAACTTCTGCCTTTCATCCATCGATTTGGTGATACTCTCCTGCACGGTTGAGCTACTAGTCGTGGGATTGTATGTATGTATGTATGTGCGTGTATGTGGAAAAAATGTCACCTCTGTTTCTCAGAGATTGCTGACCGATTGGCACAAACTAAGTCTCAAATGAAAGGTACAACCTTTCCATCGGCTGCTATTGAATTTTTTTATTGATTGGACTTCCGGTTCCGGAGTTACGGGTTGAAGAGTGCGACCACACAGCAAATTCCCATATAAACTGAAATGAAAATTTTTCAAAGGGAGAGTAAGGGAATATTTCAAAATCGAATTTGAATTTTTGATGCCAAATGACTTCAGAAGGCATTGACGTTGAGATTTGATATAATCTTGAAAAAAAAATTTGACGCTAATTGACTTTTTTGGAATTTGGCACATTTTTGCCTTTCTCATATAGAAAGTTTATGCAATCACTCTAAAAATCGTCAACCTAATCCCGGCCTTTGACTTATATAGGCTTAGGTAGAAGTATGCAGAGAGGGGTTGCTACTTTAAAATTAAAACTAGTTTAAAAACGTAGGAACAGTTGTGTTGTGTTGAGTTGAGTAAACAACGCTCCCATATTCGTTTCGATTTTTAACGTGTTACGTGTATTGTTTACGTTTGTTATTTGTGTTACGATCCCGTGAGGTGACGGGCAAACGAAGATAGTGTTATCCGTTAAGAAGCAATTTAATTTACCGTGAAAATCAATTTTATTGCTGCGCTATCAACTCGCTCATTTACGAGGCAGCAAAAACTTGTGGAGCGGCATTGTTCGTAGAATCGTGGAATCACAACAGTTCGGCTTTGTGCGGTGTGATTGAATGAAAATGAATACGCTGCTGTGCCACTCGTGTGAAAATGATATTGCGGGAACGCACATCTCCTGTCGTGGATTTTGCAATGCTACTTTTCATCCCAAATGCAGCAGGATTGCCGGAAACTGCTTTGACGATGTATCAAATAATACGCAGATATTTTGGCTATGCAAATCCTGCACTAATCTGATGTCCGATAAGCGCCTACAACAAGCTGTAAGAGCTGCCTATGAGGTTGGACAGGAAGAGGTGTTAGGTGCGCACAACCAAATTGTCGAACAACTTAAGGGTGAAATCCTAACTCAGTTGAAGTTGGAGATTCGTTCGAATTTTACGGCCCTTATAAATTCTAATTCGTTGACACCGAAGACTACTCAACGTCCATTTGCCGAAACCAGTCGTAACAAAGCTCGCCGGTTTTTCCCTAATAAAGATGGGGCTAAATCTGATGTCTCATCTCTATTACGTGGTACTGGTATGCCTGTTTCACCATCTCTTGGCACGATAACAGTAGCTGATCGTACACCAAAGTTTTGGCTTTACCTCTCGCGTATTGCACGCGATGTTTACGTTGACCAAATTTCCATTCTGGCGAAACAGCGTCTTATTACCGATGACGTGGAAGTCGTTAGACTTGTTGCAAAGGATCGTGACGTAAGCACAATGAATTTCATCTCGTTTAAAATTGGAACCAAACCTGAGCTCGAGGCGCGAGCGGTATCTGCTTCAACATGGCCCGAAGGAATTCTTTTACGCGAATTCAAGAACAATCGCACCGCATCAGCTGGAAATGTTTGGAAACCCCTCTATCCGCAGCTAGATCAGTCGCCAGTTCAGGCCGATACTCATCAGCCTGCTTCACCATCATCAGGTCCTCCGGAATCAGTTAATCAACTCGTCGCGCAGCATTTACATAGCCGTCCCAGTTCTGATTTCGGCGATGGATCGGTCTTCCGGAACATTCTCTCAGGCAACTTTGTTGATCTTATACACGCTCGTGGTGATATTATATCACTATCGCAGGGACTGCACAAACTAATTCACGCTGCGCTGCCATCACCGGGACGCCTGTTATACCGCACTACGGAAGCCCCCAAGCGCTCCGACCCAGTCGTGCTACCAGCCAGCGACCAGCACAGTCGTCCCGGCCCTGCGTTCGGAGGTCGTGAGGCCTTCCGAACTCCCTTCTCAGGCGAGTATTTTGCTTTAAATGATGATCCGCTCCCTGAATACCTTTTGGTTTCTAGCATGCCATCGGGTACATCACGTCGGCACGATTGTCACGTGGCGCTGACGATTTGCGGCTATACTACCAATACGTCAGAGGGCTAAGGACGAAAATCGAGGACTTGTACTTGGCTGCTCTTGACGGCGACTACGATATTTACGTTCTGACGGAAACTTGGCTTGATGATCGTATTACATCGATGCAGCTCTTCGGGGATTTTATGTGGTTTATCATGCCGATCGAAGTACACATAACAGTGTTCATGGTCGCGGCGGGGAAGTTTTGATCGCTGTTTCTTCCGCATTAGCCTCCTGTGAATTTGGTATGGATAGTTCATCAAGTATTGAAGCTGTTTGGACGAAGATTACTACGCAGATGACGAACTGCTTTATTGGAGCTCTTTACATTCCTCCAGAAAAGCGACTTGACTGCATTATTACGCAGCTCCATCTAGACTCTATAGAACACGCTTCTCCTCAGGCTGATGCAAACGATGTGATAATAGTTCTTGGTGATTTCAACCAACCAGGACTGATGTGGGTTTCTTCTGGACGTGGATACGCTTACCCTAACCCGTTATCATCGAAAACGAAACCTGCCAGCCGCTTATTTCTAGACGGGATGGCTTTTCACGGACTAAATCAAGTAAGCACGATTTCCAACCATCAATCCCGTTTTCTTGACCTTGTGTTCGTCAGTGAGAACGCTTTGCCTGAGTGTTCTGTGAGTGAAGCTTCCAGTGTGATCGTTCCATTAGATACCTATCATAGCTTTAAAAATATCCATTTCCATCATTAGTTCACCACAATATGAAGAAGCTTTAGCTGTGAATCGTCGTAATTTTCGCAAAACTGATTTAGCAGCACTACGTCGCACCCTATCTCTGATTGACTGGAGTGTACTACTTGATCAAGTTGATGAAAATGCTGCAGTCGATCTCTATAACCGATTACTCATTGACTGTATTGAAAAATCCGTGCCAGAATATCAACCTCCCAAGAAGCCGCTCTGGTCTAACGCCATGCTTCGGAATCTAAAACGCATCCGTGCCAAAGCCCTACGAGCGTACACGAATCGTCGATGCCCTATTCTCAAGCGCTTTTTCGCACTCGCCAGTAATGAATATCGCTGTTACAATAGGTTGCTGTACAAAAGATATGTGAACCGCATCCAACAAAACTTACGACGAAATCCGAAGGGTTTATGGGCTTTTGTTAAAACAAAGAGAAAGTAAACGGGTCTTCCGTCTAGGATGGTCTACAATGGCGAAGTAGCGACTACAACGGCGGAAAAATGCTTCATATTTGCCAGCTACTTCTCAAGTGCCTTCACGACTGATATGCCATCTGCCATCGGGCTCGAAAACGCGACCCGTGATGTTCCCATTGGTGCAGTGGATATGGATGTATTCACTATTTCAGTACAATCGGTTCTCTCTTCAATACGGAAAACAAAATTGTCTTATGCTCCAGATCTGTTATAATATTCGCAGTTGATAGTTTGAACTATTGTAAAAAATTATATTTCTGCAAATTTATAAGATGTGAGATAATTCTACTGGTTTGCTTAATCTTCCCCATTTTAAAAATGCCAATAACAAAACCTCAAAAGCGACTTTACTTGAAATCTCAAAATGGAAGCCTGAAAACTTTGGTATTTGTTTCTTTGAATCTATTCGGAATCATAAGTAACATTTGTCGTATTCTCCGTAAAATAATGTATGTAAATTATCCGCTAAATGTTACCATATCGCATCGACATTATTCCTAAAAATCGTGTAAATCATGTTAACGTACAAGAGAAGCGCACTATTCAGAATCTAAAAATAGCCCCACTTTCCTAATCTGAAAAGATATTATAAAGCTATTCAGTCTATCGTAATATAGGCAGCTGTAGTAGTGAGCAAAACTGTATGAAAACAAAGCGTATTAAACAAGGAAAACAAACAGTCCTTTGGCTTTGGCAAAGTTCAATGTGTGCGTTCTGGAAACATCTTCTGCATCTATAATCGTTTTGCCCTTGACGAATGCGTAGAATATTATGCTAACATTAAACATCGGTCGAAAGCAACGTCGTTGGTTCATGCAGGAAACATCACCATAAAACCGAAGACTCCATATCAAGAAGACTGATATCTCTTTCCTTCCCCCATACAAACGAGAAGCGACAGAGGTTACAGCGCCTCTATTGGAAGAAGGGAGGAAGCTTTATGTAAAAATGTATATGTGTGTGTGCATCACTATGGAAAGTACCACCTTTACCCGCAAGTGGCGTTGCTGTTACTGTCTCCGGATTCTGGACAGAGTTGCCAGTCTTCTTGATATGGAGTCTTCGATAAAACTCAGAATACCCAGGTTCAAATCGCTATATCCACAAATAACAATCAGCGTGTCATATATTCATAATAACAATCAGCCAGCATGTATGCAATCATTTGACAAAACTATAGAAAGCTTTTGCTACATGAAGCTTTTTGCTTCCAAACGAAAAGCGCCTTAATGTATGCTATATTTTTCTAATTTATTCTATTTTTAGACCTGCACGCTAAACTCGTTGATACTATACAATAGGTAATAAAAGCTATATTGGCCGTGGGACAACGTAACAAATTTTGTTATAATTCTGATAGAAGCCTATCACAGGTTGTCATATTTTTGATATATACTAGAAGAATTTCTGTTATGTTTTCTGTTATTTTTCCAACTAACGAGACCAAAGTTATAACACAACTAGTTATCATAACAAAGTAACTCAGTCTGTAATAATTTAGTTATTTCTTTCTGATCGGGATAAAGTGCTATGCCGTCTGCTGTTCTGAAAAAAATGTTCCGATATCTTAGCGATCCCACTGACGCAACTTTTCAATGTGTCGCCTTAGCAGCAAAAATTTCCCAATGATTGGAAGTTTTCAGTTATGTTTCCGGTACACAATAAAAATGACAAAAACAACATCGTGAACTACCGGGGAATCACTTCGCTGAGAGCTGAGTCAAAAATCTTCGAATCGCTTATCAACGATGTGCTGTTTTTGCTACAACATAAACTTTACATAAGCCCTTGTCAGCACGGATTCTTTCCTGGTCGATCGGTAGAGACGAATTTAGTTAGCTTCACATCGTTTTGCATTGAAAACATATCCAGGAAACTCCAGGTGGACACGGTCTACACATATCTTAAGGCCGCTTTCGACACAGTTAACCATGAGATACTGCTTGCAAAGGTTGATAAACTAGGATGTACCTCGAGATTCTGCCACTGGCTTCGATCCTACCTTGTTCACCGCGAGTGCGTCGTGCAAATTGGTGACAACGTGTCTGAATCCTTTTGTAATAATTCCGGAGTTCCCCAAAGTAGTACACTAGGTCCATTACTGTTTTCATTGTTCGTGAATGATGCGGTCTTTGTTCTAATGCGTGGAGGGAAATTGTTTTTCGCCGATGACTTGAAGATATTTCTTGTGATAAGGAATGAAGCCGATTGCCGTGAGTTACAGTGTGTCATTGATGCATTTTACAATTGGTGTCAAAGAAACATGTTGATCCTTTGTGTTACGAAATGTTTTGTCATCAGTTTTCATCGTACAAGGGACATGCTTAATTTTAACTACAACATTGCTGGAACTCAGCTGCAACGCGTTGACCACGTAAAAGATCTAGGTGTTATTCTCGATTAATGGCTAACTTTTACCAATCACCTGTCAGCGACTATCGATAAAGCAAATCGATTTCTAGGTTTTATGTTCAAAATTTCCAGTGAATTCCGGGATCCTCTGTGTTTCAAGGCTTTATATTGCTCACTGGTGCGCTCGCAGTTGGAATTTGCAAACATCGTCTGGTGCCCTTATCATGCAAGGTGGAGTGAAAGGATTGAAGCTGTCCATCGCAAATTTATACGATATGCTTTACGTCAATTGCCTTGGAATGATCCGTTGAACCTGCCACCATATGAGAACCGTTGCAGACTATTAGGACTACATACTTTGCAAGAACGTAGACATGTTTCGCAGGCTACTTTCATATCAAAGCTTCTGTTGGCTGAGTATGATGTTCCCGATCTCCTTGGACAAATCAACCTCTACGCCCCAACCCGTGTTCTTCGCCCTCGGACATCGAAGTGCGAAACACCAACTACGCTTCTAATAGTCCGATTTTAGGGATGGTTCGTCGCTTCAACGAGCTTGCCGAGCACTTTGACCTCAATTATAATTCATCACAATTTCGTCACCGTTTGCTGTTACATTAGGTTAATTATTTTTAGTTTAGTTCATTAGGACTTAGTGTCATATGAACACAAATTTTAAATACAAATACAAATTCAGAATTTCATAACAGCTTGAAAATTTTTGTCAGGGTCCGTACCCCCCTGATCTTCCTCCTTGATCCGCCGCTGATTTCATGCGATGTTTCAGTGTCGACACATGGTAGGTATTTTTAACATAGAATATGTAGGCAAAGTTTTAAATAAATCGGTTAAGTAGTTTCTGAACGGCAGGTAACACCGTAAATCGTATTTTTTTCCAGAGACGTACTACAAAAAGCTTCGTCACCGAGTCGCTTGTCGAAATTTTTGCATAGAAAAATTACAGAATGTTATTGAAATGATACATTATAATGTAAAAAAAGGTTTTGATCAATTCGCTTCACCCAAATTTCCAAAAAAAATCGCAGACTTTTTTTTCACTTTGAAACTTTCACCTCCTCCCCCCTCCACAATAAGAATGTAAAACTCCGCATTTTCTGTTTTCTGATTATTTTTTATTTTACAAATTACGTGGAGAGTGAGCATTACAGTATTGGCTAAAGTAGATGGCTTTTCGGAACGGACGAACCAATCTCAGATACCCTATCTCACTCTTCCTCCCACGGTAGTAAAGATTTGTGATGCAGAAAATGAAGTGGCGCCAATGACTCCGTCATTGAATGCGTATAACTGGTTCCGATTCAACAATCAAGCTTACTTACAAACGCTATCGTCTCTCATGTCGGCTGATGATCTTCCGCCTTACGGAATTCAATGAGCGAAATGAGAATTTTTCGATCTGTTTGCTCTACACTCAGGGTCGAATTTATGCATAGCCGGGGGCCACTTTAAAATTAGCATGTTCTTGAAAATTGAAGATGTTGGCCAAAGACCCTCGCAATTGCAAGGACGACCCTGTGTTTACTGTATATCATTTAAGTAATTCAGTTTTCAGAGTGGAAATACAAACGAAAATGACGTTACTTGACAGTTTTTCGGTTCAAAACAACAAATATTCAACATTTGTACAGTTTTTGCCTCTTCCTAAGCAGTTACAACACTGGTTATTGACATCAATGAAAATAAAAACGCTCAACGCTGATGGCGTCCCATAGCTTCGGAGAATGCTGTTCGTCATTTGCGTAAGCATTCCGCGTCGATCAGATCGGAATACGATGGATCAATCCCTTGGCCTGTTTATGATTATTGATTGCTTCTACGAATCGTTGGAATCGACTATAGAGTAGGTCAACCCGGCTTACTCAGATGTCACATTCCCATCGTAAAGAAAGGTCGGAAAATCCACTGTACATAATTCCAACCCAAATGCAATGACAAGTTATGCAATCGACGCTCGACTATCCAAAGTCGCAAATAGTCCGCTATTGTGCCTTGAAGCGAACCATGATGGTTGTTTTTCGTGTGATTTGGCCAACTTCGCGATTGCGATCATAAATTGTAGCACAGACAGTGGACCATTACCGTTCTGCTGACTGAGGGAACTTCTATGCGACGTGTTTGCTGCATAAATCATCGCCATGCCACTACCAATGTGCAAAAAAAATCATCACTGAGTCAGTGGACGGTACGGCAATTTACTGTAGATTTTAATAGATCGAATACAGAGACGGACAAGACCCTAGCCGACGCTATTAGTCACCGGACATTCTAATTTGGCTAGAAACAAATAAAAACCATAACTTCCATCGTTAGCGCCATCATAAACGGCAGAACGGTGGTTCTGTGAGAACCCGCCTCCACGTCTAGGCGGTACACCGAGTGAGCAATGGCTAAGGGCCCATGGGACGCATGATCACATGCAACTGGGTAGGGTTCGTGTGTCATATGTACGCGTCTTGTTCCAGATCATTGCATGCAGCGTCTGTGTGTCATTAGTTGATTCTCAACCCTTGAAAGGGCGTCCCGCTGCCGCCGCCGCCGCCGATCGACCATCGTAAATTGTGTAACACTAAAACAAGTAAGCATGACTATCTGGTTCTGTTAATGATCAGCACTGTTGGCTAGTTTTGCGGAACACTGCCCGGTACGGGATTACCCGCTGGGATCTAGGGACTACCGTGTTACTGGCTAATGCTACTATGCAGGATCCCCGACAGAGTAATGTAAACAGAGTGGAAGCTAGCAGAATCGAAATAATTTCGATTTTGACGGGAATAAGAATAGGAATATGAACGACCTTAACGGGCCCTTCGGGTGGTAATCGCGTGGATGGTCCAAACTAGAAGTATATTCGTATAGACGTTCATTTGCCTCTTCATGGTACATTGTTTGTACGAAAACAAATTAACTGTAATAATCGAATCGAGGCTTCCATTCGTCAAGGGAGCAAAAAACAAACTCCTCTCAACAACTTTGCCTGATCTCAGAGCACTTAATTTGTGAAATAAGATACCAAAACGGTAACCTAAAAAATCGATTGTCAAAACCGGCCTCATACACTACAGCGAGATCGACAAAGTATGTAGGAACATTACAGCTCATATTTATTTCCATCACCAATGCCAATGCGTTTTGATGGACCCTTTAATGGAACTCGAGCAATCAAACGTTCTCGTTGTGATGCGAGTCTAAAAGGATCGATTCAAAGAACCTGCGCCGAAGGGCATCACTCAGATTGCAAAATTTATTGCGTATACACAAAAAACTCATTTTCATCTTACCACAAAAAATATCATGTTGAAACAAATCGTCAAACTGAGAACGAGGTTCTAATTTTCCTTTTATTGCGGCATGAAAATTCTTTACACACCGTGCAGAAGGACATTTCGCTGGGTTTCGTTTTTTGATTTTTTTTGCCTTCTCAAGACCACCCTGCTGGCTGTTTAAGAAGCTATTAGCCTGTCTAATGCCGATAAATTCGCGTGATGCAAAAACGACCAATGATTCCATGTTCATGTTCGAAAGACTAAGTGAGGATCCTGCGTTACTTGATTTGCGCAAATATTTCTGTTCCACCGTCGCACTCCACGGCCAGCAATGCGCAGAAATATGTGCAGTGATAAATTTTACAATGTTTCTCATAACCAAGCTATCATTATAACAAGTGTTCAGTGTTCACCTTTTCCCCCATCGTCTCCTGGTCGATCGTTTCGAGTGGCAAATCGTATATGGCAGTTATACGTAATGTCATGTGGGATGGCAAATAAATTGATTATCTCTGCGGTTCTCTCGAACAGCTTCTTCCTCTTGGTGTCCCGAGAGTGGGATGCTATTTATCTTTATCACCTGGTCCAGAGAGGAAAGTTGTTCTACCACAAGCCAGCGCCGGATATGGCTGCCAAGCTGGGAACGTTAAGTGGTCGATAGCGAGAACCAGTGCTGGCATTTCAGCGAACTGTTTATTTCCAATTTGTTCTGATAATTTTTCGCATTCATTTGATTAAAAAGCAGTACAGGAGACGGAGTTTTTGAGACTGAAACATATAAATTTAATTGAGATACATAACACCTTTCCATGCAATTAAATAATTTTTGTTTTCTAAACAAGCGCATCAAAACGAATACTATTTAAAAAGAAAACCAAAGTTGTGACACAAATTGAACCAAAATATCAGTCAGTATATGACCCGAGATATCACCCGAATGAAGTCATGACCCTCATCCATTCTCTTGGACCAAGGTTTGTTGATACCTTTGGGATTCCTAAACTTTCATCGCTGCATGAAATTTGCCTATTTTCGAGCGTCTTCTGAGAAGAAATATTTAAAAACTCGTTGAAGCTACGCGATCTTTCATAAATATCACCTTCTAATGCCTAAATGTCCACCTTCTCATTATCATTCTAATCCAAGAGTCCGCCTTCTCATAACCCGGAGCACTGCGAAAGAATTCAAACTAACGTAATCTGCTATGATTTTTCAGATATAGTACTCAAAAACCACCTTGTTTTCCCCAGGAAATACATAGAGTGCTTTCTATAAATATAAAACCATCAATTTTGTGGAGAGAATGTTGGCAGCATAGCCTCTTTTATGATTGCACTCACCACTACTGTCATAATAATTAGCATAAAAGCGATGCATACCGTCATCGTATGTCAAATGTTCTGTGTATTTCAATCACAGGATGAATCGAATACACAACGTAGGCCCTAGCCACCACACGAAACATTGTTTCTCTGATGATCTGTCCGTTAATCCGTCGACGGACCGGGCCCAATAACCGCGTTTTTCAGTTTTCATCAAGTTTTTCATTTGCATTTGTAGCGTCGCATATATTGGGAAAAATTCAGGCATTCCGACATTCAAATATAATTCTAATTCTAAACAATCTTTGCCCATCACGAAATAGGAGACTGTTCACGATTGTTCGCGTCGTGTAGTCGTTTCGTCTGACCTTTGATCGTAATGAAAATACATTGTGTAAAACCTGGTGGAAAATGTAGGGACTGAAATATAGGGACACTTGGGGTTTTTGATGTCCCATGAGGAAATTCCTGCTAGTTTCTAAGGTTACAGAGACCCGGAACCACTTACTTCGGTTTTGTAACAGCACCCTTCAAGGGACACTCTAAGGCCTTTACGATGAAACTTAGGAGAGAAAACTGGTTTTCCTCTTTCGGAAATTTATAGGAACATTAGAAGATGTTCCCACAATGGGATGGTCAGACTCTCGCTCTTAAGTGTACTTAACTTAGAAATTAGTGTTTTACTTTGTCCCCACGTAATGCGGGATATGTCGAGAGATCATGCGGAGTCTCTCCACAGCAGGAAAACTTTTTATGATTCTCTCTGTATTTTCCACAGCGTGCCTGGTTTCTACAATAAGTCGCTATGGGCCCAATTTCAACAACGGCTGTTCATGCCTCGCGGTACAAAAAGGCGAACAGGTAGGCTAGTCCCGCCCAAAAAAATCAAAGTTTGGAATAGCAGATTCGGAGAAAGGTTCGAATTGAGGCTGATGGAAAATAACTTGTTTTCATATACTCCTTGATTATTCCTGAACGCAATTGCGCAGCCAGAATTTTCAGCGAACCCCATATTTCGCAATTAAGACCCCTGTTGGAGACTACATCATCAATCTCTACTTCCCGGGTGGGTACATATACAAAATACTTCTTCGTACACGCCCAAGTGGTATTTAGTTAAATCTCGCATATATCGATGATGTTAAATGGCTTATCTTTGCCCTCATTCTAGTTTGTTATGAATATATACAAAATTCGAGCCAAATACTTTTTGCATGTATCAGGCAACTAGCAGTTGGGAAATTGGATCCTGAGATGATTTTAACTTTCATTGGTTTAGTTTTCTATAAAAATGCACTGAAAAAATAAATTCAGTTTGGACAAGGAAAACTTTGTTTCAAATAATTTTTTTCCCAACTTGAATTTTAGATGATAGATAGGAAACATAATTACCTATCTTGGAACAAAATTTCATCCGACTCAAAGATGGGGTTTTTTTGTAAATCGACTTAAAATTTTAAAATCGATTTTTTTTTTCAGTGTAGGAGTCGATGAATAATTTTTTAAAATATTTTTATTCAAAACTTTGTGAAAATCACCCCAACAACATTTTTTTGTAGGATTTGTCATTTTTAGATTGCTATTGTTCATGTTTTCGACCAACAATAGTGATAATTACCTCATGACCTTCAACACTCCTTGATGATAAAAGGCCACAACTTAGACAAAAGTAGCATCTAATTCCCTATCCAGAACGGTGACTGGGAGATCATTCATGGCGGTAAAGCTGGTCTACACGTGGAGATGAACGTTGTATTGGATATCCTAGCTCCAAATCGCGGAGACGTCTGCGAATCATGGCCCTGGAAATCCTCTCGAAATCGCGCGCGGATTCTGACCTTCATAAGTTCAGAGTTAAACGACTACTGATATCCGGATATGATTTCAACTTATACAAAGCTGTGTAAGTGAAATTAGTATTGCCCTTGGCTAACTGCACGAAAACCCGATCCCATGGGAAATTTATTTAATTAACAGTGACATGTAAAAGTATTCAAACCCCTATTATAATCCTACGAGGTTCGAAGCGCTTATCACCTAATCTGTGATCCTTGTCTCGTTCGATCGATCATCGTGACGATTTCACCCGACGTGTTGTAAGAAACGAATCTGGCTTTAATCCTTAGTCTTACGTGAACCTTAGACGTCGTAATATGAATCCAAATTACTCGCGGCGCGTCGATTTCCGTGAAAAGTTTAACAAATGTGGTGTAGAAGGCATATACATAATCGTTGTCGCGTAATCCGTCTGTGCTACTCAATACAATTTAGCACTGTCTCTGGTGCCTAAACTGATCGAGAATTTTGACCGTAGTAAATAAGACTCGGAATGCACCCGATGATAGATGTAAGAATAGCCAAACGTTTATTTATATTAGTGTAAGTGTTTTTGGTATATTATGGTGACAACCTATTCTTCTATGTGTGATTATCAATGGTTTATTTTTCTTGTTATTTCAATATAATGTATTTGTGTATAAAAAAAACGAATTATGCATCATTCATTTTTTTTCGCTGACCAGAGGGGGAGTGTTACCGTAACGCAACTTAGTTTTATTAAAGATGTGTGAACCGTAGGGATAAATTGTAATCAGTTAGTGTAGGAGCAACGGTGAATTTAAAGTGGGCGGTCGGTAAAGAAGAGATGTGGATTAGAACGCAGAGTTTGGGTGAAAAATGCAGTGGATTGGCGCGGAAAATGAAACGGAAAGAGTGAGAGCGAGAGAGATAGTGAGCGGGAGTTGGAGTTGGTTAGAAGGCTACGATAAGAGAAGGCTATTGGATAGTTAGACTTGGACGATAGAAAGTGTAAGACGTGTTCGAGGTGCCATCGCTACGGCCCTCGTGGAAAAAGTTGAGATAAACGAAAATTATTAGCTGGACAGTTACCGCTACGTCCTTTTCCAAACTGGGTCGCCGTTTTCCTAAAACTAAAAGTAACGGCTCACCGTCAAGAACCCCGTCGCAGGGCACGATTGCCTCGTGCATTCCGGCACTTTCGCCTGCTAAACGCCAAGGACGACAAGGCCTGCGCGCCCATATGCAGAACCACCCGTTTCTCGTGGTTCCGGATACAGTAAATTGAAATCTCCGTGGCTCTCCCGGCCTCGTAGCCCACAAAACAGCTCAACTTACCTGCCTGCCGCACGTGTCATCCATGATCATCGTCGCCCGCTGCTTGCCGCCATCGAAAACTCACGCCGTCGTCACCACCGCACCCGAACCGAAATAAATTTGTACGTAAGGTAGGAAGTGTGTTATTTTCTTTAGGACCGCCACACATCCGAAAGCTCCCCTACTTCCACAACGCCCTGGGACTCGGAACTAAAGAGGCCTTGAGTGCCCACTCCAGGACTCCCATACTAGGAGTCGGAGCTTAGGCAAAACCCCCATCTGGGACTTTGCACCTTCCGAGGCGAGAGCCTTATAGACTATAGCAATTTGAAAAAAAATTGTTAAAAAAAAGTTTGACCCTTTTCAAAAGACAGTCTAGGACATTTTTGGAAAAACAAAGTATTCAAAGTGGCTTTTTGTAACAAAGTTCTCATGTACAGAAAGTTTCATTGATATCTGAGAGGGTGCTGCCAATTCTGAATACGATTTAGCGCGAAATTCGTCATAGTGCATCGACGAATTGAATTTGATTATTATTATTAATTTACAAGTTACAATTTTCCTTAGTTACAAAAATGAACATTCAAAAGTTCAAAGTCTTTAGGGGTGTTTGAAAATGAAACGTATTCTAGACTACACGTTTATAAGGTCTAGTTTATTCTAGTCTAGTCTACACATACACAGCCAATACATGTAGGTATCCTGGAAAACTTCAGACGTTCGCCTACATTTTTTCTTGACAATATTAAAGCATGTAGCACATATAGTATGTGACACTATCATTAAAGCGACCAGACCAACTGTGTAGCGCACAAAATGAAGATGATACAAAATTATACGGCAATCAAAGTATTCATTTAATAAATGATTTAATCAACTAATTAGTTTGAACCTTAAACAAGAAAGAAACGTGGACAACTGTACTGATCGTTTCAATTTGATGAGGATTGATAAATCGTTGGGAGTGACTTGGCTAAGAGGATTAATGTCACTAATTTGGTTCTAAGTTCCTGGGATGAGGCAGAGGTTATAAGCCTTGTCCTGGCTAATGACCCAAGGTAATGGCGCTCTTACTCGCTCTCAAATATTTTTCCTTGCGCTTGCTACAGTAGCTTCTAATCAAATCGTATCCGCCGTGAGGGAGGACGAAACCAACGTCAAAGTTATCTCCATGAATAGGAATATATCAATGTGAAATCCAAGTTTATCGTTGCAAAGAGTGTATGTCGAAATTTACGTTAAGCACGAGAGCAGTCCCTCCGTATTCCTAGAGTGTCGAGTTGTATTAACTGACAACGGTTTTCGTAGCTCAGCAGCGGAAATCTGTTTTGCCAAGGAAGATGTCGGAGTGGTAAGCGTATGAATCGTCGTTGGACGGCCTCGATTCTGTCAACGCCGTTCTGGTAGTACGGATTCCAAATAGCAGAACAATATTCTAGTGTTGAGCGAACCAGTGTGCAATAGAGCGATTATAAACAGTATACGTCCCTGAAGTTTTTCGATATTGGGAAGATTAACCCAAGCTGTATGGATGCCTTATCCACGATGTATGAATTATGAAGATTGAACGTTAGTGCCGAATCCATGATGACTCCGAGATCCTTGACGTGAGAGTGTCTTAGAATGCTCGAGTCGAAGAAATGGTAGTTAAACTCAATCGGATGGCGTTTCAGCGTGAACATAACGATTGATAATTTACTCGGGTTTAAAACCATTCTATTTAGATCAACCCACGTACTAAATCTCTCCAGGCCACTCTGACGAAACTCGGCATCGGTTTCATCTCGTATTTGTCGAAAAATTTTCATGTCGTCGATCAAAGAAAGGTGTAAGGTGATATTGACGTCACTAAAGTAGAGGAGGAATATTTTTGGACCTAGATGCCTTCCTTGTGGGATTCCGGATATAGCGAAGAATGGTGCTGATTTGGAATTGCCTTCCATCGAGGTAGGAACGAAACTAGCGCTGGAGTTGCCCATGAATACCGAGTTTGTCCAGCTTCGCAATTGCGATATCATGGTTGATTTTGTCGAAGGCCACAGCGTCGCGGCCGTCAGCGAATCCATCGAGTACATATGATGTGAACGAGAGCAAGTTGGTTTTTGTCGATCGTTTAGGCATAAAACCGTGTTGTTCGTATGCGATGTAGTGTAAACAAGTGCGCTGCTTTCCAGCAGGACGGGAATAATCCAGTAGTGAGTGACAGCACGACGTCTTGCCGAAGTGGTTCAAGAAGCCCGCTGATGCACTTTTTGATAAAAATCGAAAGAACGCCATCTGGGTCCGGCGAACTAGATGATTTCAGCTTGGAATTTCCTGCAAGAATGGCAGCATTATCAAAATCCACTCCTAGGTTACCAGCGAGTACAAGAAGTAGTGGGGGATAATGACGCACATGCTGGATTAAAAGAGTTGGGGCAGTGCGGCAGTACGGAGCGTAGTCCCGGGCATTTACAAAACAGAGGTCCAATGTACGTCCATTCTCGTTGATGACATTATTAACTGATATCCACACTTGCTCGAAGCTCGCCCACCGCTCATCGTTGATCACGGCTTTTATACCGTGGCCAACGCCAATAAGTACACCACACTTGATGTCTTGTAGCTGTTGAAAGTATTGCGGTCACAGCGGTAGACATCTAATGTTGAACCAAACACCTGCCGAGACAGAGTGCGATTGTCGTGCCACATTTCGATTAAGACGATGACGTCATAACAGCAGCCCGTGGTCGAGAGCAAATAACTGTCCGTTGATGATTTTAAGTCACCAACATTCTGGTAGTAAACCTCAATATTATTGAATTGGATTGAATCAGGTTCAGCAGAGAGCAAAGCCATGTTGCCGTTTTGAGCGTGTTGGAAGATTCTTTCTTTAATCCCTCGGACAGTATTGAAATGGCTTACGATCGCTTGGTCGACTGTGGTGGGGGATTCAAAGCATCAACTGCTTCGCGCCCCAGAAGCGAAGAATGCATTACCACTTGAAGCGTTCGGATCAAATGAATACTTGCCATTTGTGGCTGATTGTAAGACCCTTTCACCCGTCCCACACACAGGACCGGGACGACTGCTGAACACTGGCTGCAAGGGCTCGACTGTAACGGGGGGATCGAGGGCTTGCATAGTACAGGCCATATTCGATTATCCTTAGTCTCGATTATCCGTAGACTCGATTATCCGTAGAAAATGACTCGATTATCCGTAGTCCGAAGAATTTGTTTCAATTGTCCGCATATTATTTTTTCTAAAGCTACATTACATATATATAATTGTAATTGATACCAACTACAGTTTCTGAAAGAATAAATATTTTCTAAAATATCATGAAATCTTCATAGAAATACAGAAATTTTACTTAATTCGCATATAATTTTGAATTCGATGCGATGACTTACATATTTTCGTACACCAATCGATTACAATCTAAACTAGCTACAGTTTTTGGAAAACCAGAATTTTATGTTCTCACAAAAATACGTAGAAATGCAGAAATTTCACATTTTTTACAAAAAACTTTTTTTCTATCCCAATATTTATATGTATACAAAAATCGATAGAAATTGATATCAGCTACATTTCCTGGAAGCACAAAATTTTAAACTTAAAAATCACAATAATTTGGGAAAATAAAGAGATTTCATATAATCAACAAATATTTCAATTCAATTCGGTGTGCTATAAAATTTGATGCACCTAATCGATTGACTAAAAAAACTACATTTTCCTGTAGATGCATGTGATTTTCTTTGTAATTTTTAGAACGAATACAATGACCGATTTTATGAGCCTCATTATCTATTTAGGACTGACGAAATCTGAACACATTGGTTTCAGAATGTTTGTGACAATCTAAGGTATGAAATAAAACCCTAAAATACTCTTCGGAATCATTTTATTATCGCATCAGTTTGAAAAAATTGGAACGTTTTAAATATTTTAAGAACATCGACATTTTGAATTCTTAACACACTTACGCAAAGGCTTTCGCTTTAATTCCATCGTGTGACATAGGGGAATTAAATCAGAAGACTTTGTCTTAAATGTGGCTGACAAAATCGGGTCAAAAAGCTGACAAACTCTGTTGTAGAAAAATTCGGAACCGGACAAACACGGGGACTAATAAAATAGGATCTTCACTGTAGTCAGTACTTCGCACAGCTCTGCAAAGAACAGCGCTAATAATTCTTTGCGAAGTAGATGCACTGAACATCCTTTAAGTGACCCGGCTACGTAGAACGCCGAACAATGGCCAAATGAAGATCCTTGATGATGTTTCCACTAAGCAAATAAAAAAAAAGTTTACTGTGCGACGATGTATAACAAACTGAATCATTTAATGCGTTTGAACAAGCATATTTATAGCTAAAAATATCCAAGAACCAAGATTCAGCTAGTTTCTGATTGGCTCGCAAAACAATATCTCTAGAGCGCATGATGACAATGATGATACTGCTGCTGAACAACGCACGCTTCTTGGTGTCGTGCGCATAAAAAGTTGTGCATTTTTTATATTCGTAACGTGTGCAAAATCTATCCCCCTTAGAAATCCATGTTTCAAAATCGTCCAATGCTGGTTCTTTGTTGGACCAACGTTGGGCGACGCCCAGCAGACCGTTCAACAGGCGCCCATTACTGGCCTAGTATTGTATGGTATTGAAACAAATTTTTGGGCTTCTCAGTGGAATCTAGCATGTTACTTCTCTTATAGGATTCCCAAAGTTTTATTGTTGTATATAAACCAGTGGTGCGTAATCTCAAATTCAGTTATTATTTCTGTCTGAATTTACCGAAACCAGTGTTAAGTTGACTGAAGTTTCATGCAGAGAATTTGGTTAGACCAAACATAAGTATATTAATCCAAATTAATCGAACACAATACTATAAAATAAAATAAGTTAGCTAAATAACTTATTACACATCTTACTTTCACTTTATAGAATATAAAGTGATCGATATTCGTGCATAAGTCAAATATTAATGCATGTACCATAAGTCAAACATTGATGCATGTACCTTAGATACTGTTTTTCAACATATAACAAATATATTTCATGAACAAAAAAAAACATTTTTTTTTATTCGATTATCCGTATGATTCGATTATCCAAATCGAAATTTTTCTGCACCCTACGGATAACCGAATCTGGCCTGTACCAACTTTTATTGTTGGAAGGAGATTCTCGTCCCTGTGGATTGCACATAAGTACTTCTGCTAATGAATCCATGCCTTTTTGGCCCTTCAATAAATTAAAAGTAGTTTGCTAGCAAGATTTTTAATTTGCTGTTAAAAGTAACTGCAGCCACTGGCGTAACCACTGATGGTGAGTCCACCACATCATCATCAATGAAATATTTCAATAAATCAATGAGTTTTCAATTTGCTCTCACTGCTGGCATCCAAAGTTTTCCGTTTGATGTCATAGGACAATTTTCCGGCTCTCGATTTTAATTTTTTAACAGTTAAAACGACCAAAACGATAACAACTTGAGCGATTTTGATCTTTCTATATATCACATGGGCCGTCGAGAGCCGCGTCGGGCCCCAAGGCTTGTATTACTGCCGGGCCCTTGTAAACCTAAGCCCTCTAGTTCAGTATGTGAGTCCGTGGTTTCTATTAGTCTCCGGTTGACTCATACTGCCACGTCCACAGATAGTGTGCCAGACATGTGAATTTCGATAGCTTCTTATTCCGTGTTATCCAAATCGGGTAAAATTGCCATAGCTACGAGTTTTTCAATTTGTGGGTACTCAGGAATCAGGAATCAGTAGCATCTAGCTCAAATGGCACGTTCCCCATGTTGATCGGAGATTTGTGCCTTGCCATGAATCGTCTTTTCATGATTTCCCTGATGGGAAGTGGTAAGGTTAGGGGTAAGGAATATACCCAAGAGACCACGAAGCATTACTTAATGGCTTTAGACATTTTTTATATTCGCATACTAAACATATTCTTTACGGCTTCGTAGTTCTACAGTGATCAATAAATGGCGAATGTGATGATATGATGACGCCGGTGGTTGAGTGGTAAGCGTGACCGCCACTCATTCTAGTTGGCCTGGATTCAATTCCAGCCGAGATCGTTGAGATTTTTCTGAGGTGAAAAAATCTGTGGTCACGTCTTCCTTCAGAAGGGAAGTAAAACCGCTGGTCTCCGGTCCATAAGTAAATGGATCGATATCTAGTCCAGAGGTGCTCTCTGGTGTCGATAACGAAGAAGTAGAATACAACTTCCATACTTACTAACAAATATCCTCCTCCCGTAATACTTGCGGAGTACGCTGTAGTATATACGGCCTCTTGAAAAAGTAGGTATCGGACTAATATCCCTTCCCTTTCCTTTCGCGATCTACGTTCGGGCCTGGCCGGCGCCGGTATTGTTCAAAAAACACTTTAGAATTTCCGGGAGTTGCACATTGAAAGATGTTTCGCTACTCCACGGCATTAATTATCTACTGATTCCCTGTGCAACTTCAGCTAGTCCAGATCAATAACGGAGTAGCAGCTAGGGGTGGTCGCACAAGCTCAAGCTATTGGAACGCATACGTATTTTAAGATGTGCTTACACGAATTATCTCCACACGTCCCTGACATCGTGATTAACAAATTTATGTCAAGATACGGAGAAGTGGCTTCTATAAGAGCTGTAACTTCGCATTTTCTCGAGTGTCTCTAACGTTGTTATTGTGGTGAGAATGCTTCCGTACAAACCAACTTTTTCATACGCAACCCTTTTAGGCGGATCAACCGAAAATGGCACGTTTCATCAGACAATACTGGTTATGCAACCATGGTAGATTCCTATTCGCGAATTCTATAAAAAGACACTGCACCACGGAAAACTTTGTGCAAAAGCAGCTTAGAAAAGCCCACCTACTATAACCGTAAACAGCACACCGTTATCTTATGTCAAACTACAAACACGGCTAAAAAATCAATATCTACGGATCTAATAGGAACAAATATTCACCCAACAACAATCACGCCCAGTGTCTCCAAGCCAACAACCGGCACCATCAGCAAAAAAGCGAACGTAGAAGAGGACGGATGCGTTTGCCCGTGCCCTCGCATTTCTGTTTGACGCTTTCTTCGAAAATACTTTGAATTGGCTTCTCAATATTTTGTAGTGTATTCCGTCGATTCAAGCAATAAAACTCGTTTTATAATCTTGTACACAAAGTAGACAATTCCCTTGAGAACGTTTGTTTTTACAAATGTCAACTATCAAATAAAGTTTTCATTTGTTTACGCTTTCATCATATAACAATTTGATAAGGCGAATGATTACAAATAAATTGCTATTGCTACACACCAAAAAAATCTGAATTTTATCGTTAACGTAATTCTTGCCACAATCTAACAAACCGTAATTGACAAAATGACGAAATATAACCGTGTGCTGTTTAATTTTATATGAAAGATGTACTTTTCATGCACATTGCCTTAAAATTACACCCTTCAACATTTTAAACAAACGCCATATATGGAGTAAAATTACGTGACTCGCAAAATTCAACGACATGTAAAACTAAAATCAAACGTAAAATTATGTCGTTTTTGGTGTTCGTATATGTCCTGGTCAGGAGACGTAAATTTACACATTTTTTCTAGGTGTGTAATTTTATTGCTCTTCTATGAATACCGGACGTGTTCGCCTATCTTCCGGGTAAAAGCGCGGGCCCCCAAATATGACCCGGGCCCCAGGACAATTGCCCTGGCTGCCTCCCCCTCTCATCGGCCCTGGATATCATCCCCGAGAACACCCTGTATTTATATATAATGTCGTCTAACTGACAGCAAGTTGGTGTCAGTTACTGACGAGTAGAACAAGAAACATTCAAATCCAACATATTTAAGTTAGGTGCTGTGCCCTTAAGCTCAGATTGGCACATCTATTTTTTTCCTTTAGGAAAAATAAAAGTTGCATCCCTTAATCTAGTTTAGCCAAAATTTGCATTGGCTCTCAAACTATTATATTTAGAATCAAGGTTGGAAATAGTATGTCTGACACTTATAACGTTGCTCAAGACTAGTGATTATTTCTGAGATGCCGTAAAGTGTAAAGGATTAGTGTATCACCAAACTATTTACTCTCGATACAGAAAAGTGTAAAAAACAAGCCATTTTTGCAGCACGGACCCATAGGAAACAGAATGCTATTTCACAAACCCATAACAAGCGAAATGTCATTCACACACATAAATTGTAATGCGAACCGGCCACGGAAGGTGGAGGTGGCATAAAACCCAACGAAATCAATACCCTTGTTAACCTCTTGATCTCCGCATCCGCTGTGCGTCCAATCGCGCGGTAAACCGGCCGCAGCCGAGTGGAACCTCGCACGTGACGTTGACCTCGCCTCGGTGGGTGATCGAGTGGTCATATTCTTATATTTTATTATCGCCATCGTCGGGTGTCGTGATTGGAAAAAAAACGGTGCGATATTGCTTCCTTTTAATGCCTTTCATCGCCAGTAAATAAATTGCCGAGAGCTGCTGATTGCGGAATTTGTCCGTATCGATTAGCAATCAAAACGCGCTTTCAGGTGACGACGTTGGGTATCGCACGCGTACACATACGCGTACACTGAACCGGGCCCGTTCCCGCGTCATACGCAAAGTAGTTGATCGATGTCGCTGAAGATTCGAAACCGAGCACACGTTGGTCTCTTAATCATCGGCGACTCGACCCGGTCGGCGGTTACCGTCGATTGGGTTTCGGAAGAAAGCAACCTGTCCCCGTCTGTCGGGGCACGTTAAGTGAGGGGTCCCAATCAAGAGTGACTTCAAGCCGGTTGCGAATGAAATATTGTTTAGCATTCCCATTATTGACAAATTAAATATTCCAACTATCTGTCTTGCGCGGACTGGTGTAGAAGATAGTTTGCTGCAGAAGAGGCGAGGGATGTCTAGTCATTTTTCACACACATGAAAGTTTGCCAATATATGAGGTGTGAAGATTGTTGATTAATATTTGCATTTATACGTTGGGTGAATTTTTTAAGGTGGCGAGTACAACTTAATCAACGATGGTTCCAGTAATATAAGCATAATTATGATGAATATCTGTAACTAATTTTGTTTTGGTCACAGCAGCTATGTAGGGTCTTATGCAAAAATCTTCCACTTCCAGTCTCTCGTACCTGTGAAAAAAAAATATAAGTGACGTACTTAAGTTTGCCGCAACGAGTTCGTACCCGAAATGGAGTTAGGATTGAATCAGATTGTCATTGTTTTCTTGTAGCTGTAGAACGATTCATTTATTTCGGAAAACCTTTATTTCGCGAATAACTTATGAAATGGCAATAATTTCCCGAATTAATTATTTTTGTTCAAACGAAATTTAAAATAGCATGGAAACATTTTGCAAGACTTGTTAAGAACATTTTAATTTGAATTTGTATTTAGAATCATATGCTAAAGGTAATTTACATTTTTGTCTGAAATATAGTAGGACAAAAATTTAAACATTCAAATAAAAGATTGTCACTCAATTTTTACACATAAACTTTCGCTTTTTTGATAATTATTACAAATAATTTTCAGAGTATAAGGATAGAAGGATCAATTCCCTGCAACTCATTCCAGGATAGTCTTGCTTTACAATTGACGGTTCTCGAACTATATTTATGTAAGAGAAAACTCATACGCCTATCAAGCGAAGTGGGCTGATTGGGAGAGGAAAGTATTAAGTTCATCTATCTCATTTTCCCATGGAGTTCATGACATCCACATAGAATAGATCAGATAAAGAGTGTAGAGTAGACTGGTTCAATTTTTGACTTTTAGCTGTACCAGGCTTTTCTGATTCCTTTCATGGTCCTTAGTAATTGTGCAAATTTTGGTACCGATTGGTTGTGTCTACGGACCCTCCAAAAATTTCCAAGTTTATATGGAAATTTGTATGGAAAATCGGTTGACATTGAAAATAAATTCTTAAAAAATCACCTCATCATTCAATTAATCAGAACACTATATATTTCTAAAGGTATTCTTCTACTGAACACATTCGAGGAACATTTCAAGTTTATGAAAATTCGTTGAGAAAAGTTATTAACAAAAAAAGCAGTATGACTTCAAAACAAGTGGATTTTATTAGTAACCATAGCAACCCTGTTTGAATAGCTACAGCGTTATACCAGTGTAAACTAGACTTGCCACCCACCGCTCGCGTATGGCAGATACAGCTATTCAAACAGGGTTGCTATGATTAACCTTTACAGTACCAAGCTCAAGTTTTTCTGAAAATTTTGTTTAAATTTTGCTCTCATTTCGTCAATTTTTGACCGAATTGGATGGAACTGGCTTTAAAAGATCTGGAATTTAGTCCAGTTTCTATATACCGAGTAGCGTTCAAATCCGTGGACCGGTTCCGGAGTTAATCCGAATTTCCTTGGGGTATATCCGGCATCCCAGTGGGGTGACGGACGAGTTTTGAAGAAACATTCCATAAATTTAAGTAATTGTGTTTTGAAATGTGCTACATATGACTATTTCCCATTGATCCTTCACAATAGACATGAATTGGACCAATCTTGGCCACCGGAGAACTGTTCCGGAAGAACCTAAGAAAATGTATATATTTTTCTATCATTCCAGCGATTTGGGTTCATAGCTTTCTACGAAATGCGAAGTTTTTCCAATCATACGGTTCTACAGCTCCCTCAAGGCCATTCCGGCACCGATTCCGTACGGATGGACATTTGACGCCATTTTGAAAACCAAGATGGCAGCTTCCGGTTACCACAAAACAGTGAAAAGCATCATCAATAAGGGTGTCATTCGAAAGGGAGTGGTCAATAGAAGACAGAAATTGATTTTTGACGCCATTTTCAAAACCAAGATGGCGGTTTCCGGTTATCACAGTGCAGTGCAAACCACCACCAATAATTGCGTCATTGTAAAGCGTTAGCGATCAGCAAAAGCCGGAAAATGGTTTTTGACGCCAATTCGAAAACCAAAATGGCGGGTTCCTGTTCCAAAGAAACAGTGAAAACAGTCATCAATATAGGTGTCATTAGAAAAGAGATGGTCACTTGAAAACCAAGACGGCGGCTTCCGGTTACAAAACAGTGAAAACACCCATCAATATGGGTGTTATTTGAAAGAGGAAATTTATAATTGACGCCATTTTCAAAACCAAAATGACGGTTTCCGGTTACCACAACAGTAAAAAGTATTGTCAATATGGGTGTCATTCAAAAGGGGGGTCAATAGAAGACAGAAATTGATTTTTTCACCATTTTCTAAGCAAAGATAGCGGCGTCCGGTTTCCACAAAACAGTGAAAACCACCGTCAATAATGGTGTCATTGTAAAGCGGGTGGTCAGCAAAAGACGAAAATTTGTTGGTTACGCCATTTTGAAAACCAAGATGGTGGCTTCCTGTTCCAAGGAAACAATGAAAACCATTATCAGTATGGGTGGCATTTGAAATGAGGTGATCAGTAGAAGACGGGAATTGATGATTGACGCCATTTTGAAAACCAAGATGGCGGCTTCCGGTTTCCACAAAACAGTGAAGACTGTCATCAATATGGAAGTCATTTGCGAGTGGATGGTCGGCAGATACGGATATTGATTGACGCCATTTTGGAAAGCAAGATGGTGGTACCACAGAATAGTCAAAATCATCATCGGTATGGGTTTTATTTAGAAATGAACGGTCACCCAAGTAGCAATTTTTATTTCAACAACTATTGACACCAACAATAAGTATGTGCTGTTGTGACAGACAACTAAGTTTCTTCGTAACTCAAAAGGTACAGATTTAGACTGATTTTCAATATAGTTCAGCGAAACTTTTAAAACTTGCTCCCGTTTCGTAGTCATTACGATGCGAGAATAACCGAATTAAATCATATTGTTGTCAATATGTTGAACGCAGATCTCAACAAGATTAGTTCATTCTAGCCGATGTTCACATGGGCTGTCAATCGGCAATATTATTATAATAATAATTTTCGATTTGGACATGTGTATTTTTCCTCGTTCAATACTGCGGGTCGTGATCGTGCGTTGCATTGGAGATGTATTTGTTGATTCACGCGTTCGGGGTTGGTGTCGGCTTCATAGTGTGGTATACGTGCAGGTTTGTGGGGCTTCTTCGATGACTCCATCGTTTATGGAGTGATTGCTGGCCTCAATTAAAGCAGTGGATGATATCAAGAAGTTTTGACTCGTGAGCCGCTGCCGAATAATGTGCTGGGGGAACGACGGCGACTGGGATGCCGCGGTTGCCTACTTTTTTCTCTTTTTTCTTTACTTTGTAAGTAGGGCTTTTCCACTGCTCGGGTTCTTGTTTGCCCTAGGTGCTTCTACAGAATTTCGGATTTTCGTTTCACAACAAAAAAAGGTAAATAAACTATTAGATTTACCGACTTTTATTCCACCAAATCTCCTCTTTGCTGCACTCTGTCGATGAAGTTGATCAGCTGCTTCTGACGATGGCGGGAAGGCGGGCGGTTTCTTCCGACCGGCCGGGAATACAACGACCGCGTTCTCCTGCTGGTGTCGTTGGCTGCTCCGGCAGCAGTCCTTGACTGTTAGCTAGAAAGGTGAGCTTGGCTCCTTTGTTGGGACCTCTCTAGCGATGATGGCGAATTATCGCCGGATCTACTCGCTCCCCGCGAGAGATCCCAGAAGTCACTGCAGTGTACTTCCCAGGGAGCACCTTTGGCCACCCTGCTTCGCTCTCCTTGACGTTTAGCTGTGAAGGAGAGCTAGGCTCGTTCGGCTGATCCTTCACGGCGAGAGCGGAAAGGCGTCTTCTGGGTCCTTTATACTTAGCCGGGGAAGCGAGTTGCTCCTTGGCGCTTAGCTTCCTTTTCCGGCGACCCGACACCAAAACACTTGAGTACCCGAACCACGGGTCGGCACTTTTCGAACGGGATTGTCACTGTCGCACACGCGCACTTCACCGCACTGGTTATTATGGCGGGAAACTGTCCCGAAAAAAACAAAAAAAACTCGGGACGTCTGTTCGATGCCGTGGTCCGTCACTAAAAACCTCGATGGCCGCCTTCTCCACGACACGAAAAAACAAACACCAACACCAAAAAACCGTACCGCCGCATAGCTATGTGTAGCATATCCAGCACACTTATTGCAGCAAGAGGAGAGCGGTTGCCTATCCAAGCCATATGTTTCTTGTATACAAACATAAAACAAAAATTAGTACACCTATCTGATTACACAAAACCGTTCGACGATTGTAAGGACGTGACCCCTATCGGCCTGCCCCTAAGTCGATTCCTAGTCCCACCATGAGTACTTGCTCTAAATTTGAAGCAAATCGGACAAGTCTAGCTACCGGACCAACGTGCCTGAAGTTTGTATGGGATTTTTCGACAATTTATATGAAGAAAACCCACTAGCTCGCATTTTCACCGCTAGGTGGCACAGTATGCATCGAATTATCACTGTAAGTGAAAATAAGAAATATAATTTAATTATGTACAACTTTGTTGAAGACTGCTAGTCAATTCGGCTTTGTTAAAAGAAGTTATTAAACTTTTAGCGAAGTGGTGTCTGAGTCAGTTTTGCATGGGGCCTAGCAGTGCATAGTGTATCGGTACTAGGTTCTAACAAACTAAACATTTTTGTGGAATAATGGTTAGATTTAGCTGAATAGTATGTTCGGAAGAATTGCAATACATAATATGAGTTATTTCTTGGTTAGAAAATTTTAGTGCCACCTGTGACCGCATAGATGGCGCCAACACTAACTTTTCAACGGAGAGAGGTGTCTTCTACAAATATTTACTATAGAATCCATTCGAAAAATGATTTTTGAAGAAAATTGTTCAAGGAGCTTAACTTTTCGTGGCAGTGATGCGATTTTTTCAGTTAAATATTAAAAGTTATTTTTCTCTTATTACAAATATTTTAATTTTGAAGATTCTAATGCCATCGTGTTCTGTAGATATTTTTACATAAAAATCACTTATAATCTCAATATAATTTGAGCGCATCCTGAGATGCACTGTTTTGAAGGGAAGAACTCGAATTTTCTCATATAAAAATCCATTTTTATTGGCCAAAATTGAGAAAATCTTCAAACAGTCATAAAAATTGACCCAGATCTGCTAAAAAGAAACCAAATTTCTCGTCTATTATGTGTGTGTATTATGTGTGAACTCAGAAAACTCAAGTTGGTTTTTTATTGTTGTGCGCCTGCGATTTTTTAATGGAAATAGCGTTTTTTTGCTTCAAAATATCGCTGATTTGCTATTTTGCTGAAAAAATCGGATAGTTGGCAGCACTGCCGCCAATAACTAATATTTTTTCTAAACTCCTTGAACAATTTTCTTCAAAACCCATCTTACGGTTTGGTTCTAGAGTAAATACAACCGGAAATATGTTCAAAAGGAAATCAAGGTTTTGGACAATTTGCCAAAACGGGGGGTGGGGGTTGCACCCATGGCCCGAGCGGTGATTGAATAGACACAAAAATTTGGGTTTTTATATATTGGCCCTAGATGAACAAGTCCTCCAAATTTGATTCAAATCCGTGAAGGTCGATTACACGTGCCTTGATCACTGCGCGTGGAATGACTCTTACTAGAATACATGGGAATTGAGAGGGACCATCAAGCCATCTGATTGAAACGATTTGGACAGGAAGAGTGGAGTAGCCAGATTCTTGTTGCTAACATTTCGTGAACATTTCGCAGGATTTTCTCCCTACCTATTGAGGCTACTTTTTATAACAATGGCTTACATTGTAATTGGATTATATGGTCTTGTTATTGGAAGCAAAAGTACATGTAAGCGAAGTCACTTTCCGACCACGCAATTCCTTTTTGGCCCTTCGTCAGAGAGTAATGCTTGAACACGTCATGCTTGTCGTGTAAAGATTGCTCAGTGCTATGGAGAGTGTTCCTGTTACAAAGGTGGTAGTACCACCGCCACCACTACATCTACTGACCACCACCTTTCAAATGACACCCATACTTAGTATGGTTTACACTGTTGTTTGTAGTAACCGGAAGCCCCATATTGGTTTTCGAAAATGGCGTCAAAAATCACTTTATGACTACCCCTTTCTGATACCTATACTTATGATAGTTTTCGCTGTTTTGCAGTAACACGAAACCGCAAACTTGGTTTTCAAAACTGCATAAATAATCAATTTCGTTTTTCTTCTCACTAATCCCTTTCAAACACCTATATTGGAAACCGGCAGCCGCCATCTTGGTTTTCAAAATGGCGTCAATCATCAATTTCCGTCTCGTGCTGACACACCCCTTTCAAATAACACCCATATTGATGACGGTTTTCACTGTTTCTTTGGAACAGGAACCCGCCATTTTGGTTTTCGAATTGGCGTCAAAAACCAATTACTGGCTTTTGCTGATCGCTAGCGCTTTACAATGACGCAATTATTGGTGGTGGTTTGCACTGCGCTGTGATAACCGGAAACCGCCATCTTGGCTTTGAAAATGGCGTCAAAAATCAATTTCTGTCTTCTATTGACCACTCCATTTCGAATGACACCCATATTGATGATGCTTTTCACTGTTTTGTGGTAACCGGAAATCGCCATTTTGCTTTTCAAAATGGCGTCAATTATCAATTTTCGGCTTTTGCTGACCGTTCTCTTTCAAATAACACCAATATTGATGGTGGTTTTCACTGTTTTGTGGTAACCGGAAGCCGCCATCTTAGTTTTCAAAATGGCGTCAAATGTCCATCCGTACGGAATCGGTGCCGGAATGGCCTTGAGGGAGCTGTAGAACCGTATGATTGGAAGAACTTCGCATTTCGTATAAAGCTATGAACCCAAATCGCTGGAATGATAGAAAAATATATACATTTTCTTAGGTTCTCCCGGAACACTTCTCCGGTGGCCAATATTGGTCCAATTCATGTCTATTATGAAGGATCAATGGGAAATAGTCCTATGTAACACATTTCAAAACACAGTTACTTAAATTTATGGAATGTTTCTTCAAAACTCGTCCGTCACCCCACTGGGATGCCGGATATACCCCAAGGGAATTCGGATTAATTCCGGAACCGGTCCACGGATTTGAACGCTACTCGGTACATAGAAACTGGACTAAATTCCAGATCTTTTAAAGCTGGTCCCATCCAATTCGGTTAAAAATTGGCGAAATGAGAGCAAAATTTAAACAAAATTTTCAGAAAAATTTTAGCTTGGTACTGTAAAGGTTAATAATAAAATCCACTTGTTTTGAAGTCATGCTGCTTCTTTAGTTAATAACTTTTCTCAGCGAATTTTCATAAACTTTCAATGTTCCACGAATGTGTTCAGTAGAAGACTACCTTTAGAAATATATAGTGTTCTGATTAATTGATTGATAAGGTGATTTTTTAAGAATTTTTTCAATGTTAACCGATTTTCCATACAAACTTCCATATAAACTTTGAAATTTTTGGAGGGTCCGTAGACACAACCAATCGATACGAAAATTTGCACAATTACTAAGGACCATGAAAGGAATCAGAAAAGCCTGGTGGAGCTAAAAGCCGAAAATTGAACCAGTCTAGAGTAGAGTTCTCCAGAATCACATTACCCTTATATTTCAGGATCATTATTCTCTTATTTTGATCATACGACATACAAATTCACAACAAAGCTCAAACTTGAAAATTGTCGTGCATCATACCCAGCCATAATACAGCCTGGGTGGTTTTATCACGTTCGACATCAATATTAATGTCTATAATGTCCCGATGCTGTAACCCGAAATTTAATAATCCTCTAACAGAAAATTGCACATGAAATCTACACCCGTCGGTCGTTGGCGGCTGCAACATCGGCAATATTTAACAACTTCCCATACTTCCTTCAAACGGGGGTGCTACCATCAAACCAAGCCACCAAGCTGACTGCACTGAGCTGATCACGGCAGGAAAATGATCTAATCAAATTAATGACAAACAATTCATAACGCATCAGGTTGCATGCTGGTTGGACGACGTCTTCGGCGAATGCGCTGCATTTTTCACCACTACTTTATTCACCATGTACCTACGGTTTGCTATTCGCCATGGCGACCGTCGTCGAGGTGGCCGACAACAGCACTGACAATTACGATGATGGTGGTTTGATTGCCTCATTTGCAACATATAAACAAACATGCGGACGCTCTCGTATCATTCTCCATACGCGGTGGCCGGTTGCGGACTTGCACGCATGCACGGTTGCGCAGATGTTTGGTGGGTGTCAACTTTCGATGTACCAGCCTTATCATGTGCAGAAATTGCCAATCTGCGATGTCTGTTGGTAACACCGAACATACCGCGGGAAAGCTTTTCTAGCTCTAACATTGCAAAAGTCATCGATTCCGGTTCGGTCCTATTGCAATCATCGGAGATAAGTATGGAATGGACGTGCCACCTGAGCAGATGATTATTATACTACTGTTGGTGATCTAAACGGATTGGTAGACGATTCCAGCCGGTGTGTTCAATTGGATGTAGTTAGCACTCAATTTTCGATAATATAGTCGCAAACGACGGCAAGTAAATTAATGGTTTGAATCGTTGCCGTGTATGGCGAATGGCGTTTGGTGGGGTCAGGAAAATGTTCTGTTCAGTTTATGTATTTCGAAAGCTGTTCACCAAAACGTACAACAGTTTACCTTGGCGATGAACATTTTGAACAAATATTACGCTCTGGGCTAAACTTTAAATTTACCGCCCCTTTTATAATTAACTAGCTAATATCCACCGCGCGTTGCTGCGACTTTCAACGAAATAGAAGGAAAACACAATTTATTCCGAAGCGGTGAAAATCTGTTAAACTTACCTGAAATTGATTTCTTAGAATTTGTCATGACGAAGAAAAGAAAATCTAGGAAAAAATTAACCAACCCAACGGGTCCAATAAAAATGGTAGCGTTTTCTGTGTTTTCTATCGATTCGGAATTAACCGAGTACAACGCATTCAATTGACAAATCAGACCTGGCGGTACAGTTGTGCATTAATTTCCACGCGAAAGGTGATGCTACGACTCTGTTCACATGTTCGCTCTGTGCTTATGGTCTTTAATTATGCGGTAATAATTGGTGCCTGAAAATTGCTTGTTTGAGCAAGAAGAGGCCTTTTTTTCATTTGGTTTGCAACTAGTGGTACACCCTCTATAAAATATAAGATATTAGTTAAAAGTACCCAAAATATAAAATAAAAGTATGAAATATACGTAAAAAATTTATTAATTTTAAAATTATATGAAAATAAAAAACAGCAAAATTACTAAAAAAATCACAATGCATTACAATTATTTTAAAAAATGCAGCGCGTTTTCGAAATTCACATATTTAAAAAACTTCATGGACAAATAATTTTAAAATATTTTTCTTGTGAATTTCTGGCGATCAACCTTTTTTAAGTTCTCTAGTTCAACCTTCAGAGAAACATAATTTATCTTTAACCCTATCAAATCCATTTTGTTCATAAACAATAACGTTTATCAATAACTATAAGTGTGGGCTAAGGCAAGATTAGCTTATAAATCTTATTATTGAAACTATTACATATCATTTGAGTGCTAGCATATAAAAGTATTGTTCGTACAACTGAAGTAATTGTCTGGCTGGATCCCGCTGGAGCAGTGCTGCCAGGGACAGTTTCTGTTAAGGGTATAACATAAATTTTAGATATATCTCTAGGGGAGACTGAGGAGACTTGATCCCCTTTTTTATTTTTCAATCCTACTCCGTGGAATGACAAAAAAACTATGTATTTTTTGTAGTTTTATATTGTTTCTAGGGTTGACTGATAATCATAAAAAATTGCATGGAAATATTATACTGGACATGAGATATGAGCATTTTTGGAAAACAACAAAAAAATGGAAAATTCTTTGATTTTTGGAGACTCGATCCCTAATTTGGGGAGACTTGATTATTTTTTGAAAACGTGTTCAAAAGAGCATGTAGGGTAATAAGCCTATGTTTACCCTGTTTCTATTATCATCCTACCAATCTGAAGCCTTTGGTTAGAACAGCGTCTGCCATCTTTGCTCAACGCATTGGCTCAAATGGTGTTGCGATAATTGGGGTACTCGATTAGAGTTTTTGCTGCGCTCAAACAGAAGATTTTCACCATTCTCAAGACAATTTTGTTATTAAATTGGCTCTTAATAAAAGGGCGAATGACCTTAAGGCTAAAACCTCCATAATCGAAATAAAAAATGGCTCCTAATAAAAAAGCAAAGAAGCTGAAATAATAAAATTAATCATGAAATAATGTGGTACCCTTCTTAATAGGGCAAAAATAGGTACCTAACTCCATTCAATGTTATAAATGTATTGTGGTATTGATTAAATTGTTGTGATTAGATATTACTATTTTTGTTACTACATATTACCCATCTCTCACCTAATTTTTATTACGAATTCCCCAAATCTCTGTGCAATTATTTGGAAGCTGTCGTTATTATGGTTGAGGAACGTCAAATGTGGGATGCATGGTTGCTATGTATCCTGTAGTAAACATTTACAGTTAAGTTTTTGTATGATGAAACGTTTATTTTTGACGGTTTTTTTGTTATTTTATGGCAACAATGACTTCAATTGTTCTGGTTTGAATTTGGTTATTTTCAGTAGTGTGTATGAAGCATGGCGAAGGGGATCAAATCTCCACGAGTTTGAAGCAAGTGAACCCATAGCATCTATATCAGCAAACTTTAGTACAAATATAGTTGAACAAAAAAATCAGCTCAATCATAGCGTATTCATATAATTTACATTCTCCTGTATTTCTGTATGCAAAATTATAGTATGCAGTGGGTGACTTTATCAATTGTATAAAAGTTTGAAAATTTGGAAAATAAATCTGCTTCAGTTCTTCTGAGATTTTTTTCTTTAAATCGGTAAAAATTCGGCAACACATGTCCAATTTATTTTTTTGTGTTAAAGAAACTTATGTTTAGATAAAACTACGCAACTTTCTAGTATATTCGATTAATGTATTCTGATCCGCCTTTGAGTTTCAATGATGGGATCAAGTCTCCCCGGGGATCAAGTCTCCTCAGTCTCCCCTAATGATTCGAATTATTATTGAAAATTGACAAACTCCATCAATTCAGAATGTCTTCGATTACCTTTTCCACACAATTTGATGATTGTAAACATTGTTGGGGAATTGTTTTCGTTCCTGTCAATTTTTCAACAACAAAATTAAAACGCATTTTTTTTAATTTTTTTATTATTCTGGTGTATTTGCTTCATTCGTGTAGAGAAAAGATTGTGCAAAATAAATCTTCCCGATTAACAATATCTAAAGAAATTCAATTTAAACACGGATCATTCGCAAAACGTGACAGGTGGTTCCGTGGACGGCGGATGCTACGCGTTTCGCAAGTCCTTTGTGCGTGCAAAATAATCTGTGGGCCGAATCTGGTATCCAGTCGAATATCGAGTAAACAGATTAGCAAAAATGTCAGCATCGGTATTGGTCTGTGGTTTGCAGTCAGACCAGCCACTCGGATCACCATCGATGCCTTCTCCGTCAACTTCGTCTGAGATTTTTATTTTTTTGCGGTATCCCATCTAAGCGGAATGCTCGGAAAAAGTAGCATAACGGTGGTTCCTGAAGCCTGCACCTGTTACAGACCACCCAAGTGAATTTGGTGAGATCAATCTAATTTATAATTAATTTTTATTATCCATTTAGTTGAATATCATATAAATCACTCCAAACCCACATTCCATTATCCATCCCTGTGCTATGCTATGTAAACATTGTAGGGGAATTGTATTTAGCATGGGATTGTAAATTTTGAGCAGCTGGTAGCACTGCGAAAGAAGAACCTATCTTCATCAAAACAGGTTTTTAATAATCCGTGATCCCCCCAGTTTCAATAAAAAACTGTTTTGTAGCCCAATAAGCGCCAGGGAAAAAAGTAGGACATGAATGGATTAATGCATATTATATAAATTTTAATTTGAAAAAATAAATAATGCAGGTGTCAACCGATTGTGATGATGAATATGGCATAATACTTTTAGCAAAAGAACATTACATAGCATACCGTTGAAAAGATCATTTCTTCACACAAAAACTACTCACTTCCACACAAAAAAATTATCATCGTTTGAAATTTGACCACATAGCTAATTTTACCATGTACTTTGTCTTGTCAAAGTTTATAGTCAGCCCGATTTTTGCGGCTTCCCTTTTAAAAAACAACAATGCCTCTTCCACTGCTCTGCGATCAACGCCAATGATGTGAAGCATGTGAGATTTCGTGATGATGGTTCCGTTCCTTTGCACATCAGATCTTCGTATCGCTTTATTTTATCCAATCAGCTTAATCAGATATGTCGTGAAACCATGTTCAAGCATTTTCTGCCACAGTTCGTTTCGTTTTACTGAATCGTATGCCGCCTAGTGAAGTTCTTTTTACTCGATTACGATTAAAAGGGTCCTTTTATATAATTGTGGCAAAAAATGCCAAATGTTTAAACCATTCATGCCCACGTTGTTTGTGGACAACAACGTATTTAAACAACTACAACTTTTGATTGAGGCAAGATTTACTCAAAAACAAGTAAGGCTAATAAATGTGACTATTGCCTTTCATTTGAGCGTTGAACAGTTCCAAGGATCTGCTTTATAACTGAAGTTATTGCAATTAGTCTGATTGCATTCCAATGGAACAGTGCTGCCAAGGACAGTTTAAGTTGATGACGGAAAATGAATTTTTCATATATCTTTATGGTGAAATATATTTGAAAACTGATATAACTTATCAATTTAAACTGTCTTTGGCTACGTTTTCCATACAATTGGACTATTGTGAATATTTTTTTTTTAATTTTTTATTTCGATTATAGAGGTTTTAACATTAAGGTCATTCACCTCTTCGGGTTAGAAAAATCTCTTATGAAAAATTTCTAACCCTATGTGCGGGGTCGGGGTCGAACCCAAGTGCGCTGCGTACAAGGCAATCGATTTACCAATACGCTACGCCCACCCCCTATTGTGAATATTCTAGAAGAAGTGTATTGAGCATTGGAAGGTGAAAATTGAGCAGCTTCTAGCACTGCAAGGGAAGCACCTATCTTTATGAAAAAAGACTTTTCGTATTTCTTGATCTCACCGCTTTCAAGGAAGAAAAGTTTTGAAACCCTATATGCACTAGAAAAAAGTTAATACATTTTTTGAAGCTGCAAAATGATTTAGACATGTGCGCTATGTTTATTAAGGTTTCATTTATAAAATAAAAGTTTTTTAGCGTAAATTGTCAAAAATGGCGTCCAAAATCGCTGTTTTCTCGGAACAAGACTTTTCAAATCTGCGGACATTCTCATTTTTGAACCATTCAAGCAATCAACTTCGGGTTTTGCCTGCCTAAATGAAGACAACATTCTTGGGCGATGTAACCTAGAAAATCGCATTATTGTGATCAATAACGATTTTTACAGCCGACCAAAGTGGAAAAATCCAAATGCCAAAAAATGATACTTCATTTTCCAGTGGCCGCCATTTTGTTTTTATATCAATATTTTTCATGTTTTTTAGGTTGCTCCGCCTCTACGAAATGTTATCTTCAAGATCGTTTTGGTTTGCTGCTTGTAGACGACGAATTGCGACCTGTATTGTGCCCGCAGATTAGGTCGGTTTTCAAAAAACATTTTATTCGAACCACCATTTTGGACGCCATTTTTGACACCTTACACTCGAAAATTTTTATTTTATAGATGACACCTTAATAAACATTTTGCAGAATAGCGCACATGTCTAAGTCATTACAAACTACTTAATTACTACTTCAAAAAAATCAAACATTAGGTACTTTTTGCCACAATTATATAAGATATATTTGCAAAATTCGATGTCACTAGCCGCCTTGAAATGCGCAAAAATTTGGTGAGTCCGCAAGTCTCGGAATATATCCAGAATTTGTCGCTGAGTAAACATTTGGTCCGTCGTCGACAAAGCATTCAGCCTCGCAAGTTAATATGTTTGAGTTTGTAACTCTTCTTGAAAATATGAGGCCTTTCAACTAATCCAAAGGCATTTCTTCTTCCACGTAGATCATCCCGATCACGCAGTGGGTGGCTTCACACAGCTAATTACTCCCGACTTATACAAGTTTACCCGGGACGCTGCCCTTTCCAACGGTTTTGCCTTTCTCATATAATGAAAGGCTATGCAATCACTCTAAAGCTCTTTTAATCGATGCCCGAAGGGCTGAGTGTCATATACCATTCGATTCAGTTCGTCGAGATCGGAAAATGTCTGTGTATGTATCTATGTGTGTATGTATGTATGTGTGTGTCATTTAAACTCACACAATTTTCTCAGAGATGGCTGAACCGATTAACACAAACTTAGTTTCAACTCATCGTTGATCACTCAGGCTTTTATACCATAGCGAACGGTGATAAGCACACCATCACCCGATGTATTTTAGCTGTTAAGGGCGTTGCAGTCACAGAATGTTGAACCAAACACCTGGCGAGACAAAGTACGGTTGTCGAGACACGTCTCGGTCAAGGTGATAACATCGTAACAGCAGCCCCTGGTCGCGAGCAAATAGCTGTCCGTTGATGAATTCAAGCCACCAACATTCTGGTAGTAAATCTCGATGTTGTTGGAAGACGGATCAGGTTCAGCACAGAGCGAAGCCATGTTGCCGTTTTGAGCGCGTTGGAAGGTTCTTTCATCAATCCCATGGATACATGGTTGACATCTGGTCACTTGATGTCGGAGCAAAAGGCAATACTGAAAGCGAAGAATACATCAGCGTTTGAAGAGTTCGGATCAGATGTATACTTGCCATTTGTGGCGGGTTGGTAGGCCCTCTTTCCCATCCCACACACAGGACCAGGACGACTGAAGATCGCTGGCTGAAATTGCTGGACCGTGGCGGGGGGATCGAGGGCTTCCATAGTGCCAACTGCGGTGCGTCCCAGTATGCGATCAGCATCGACACTCCTTCACAATGGCGGTGTAGCTGGGTATAGTGGCATTGCCAATCGTTGCGAAATCCTCTACATGACCATAGATGGGCCGGGTTGCATTGGAGAAGGACATGCTTCTTCTGAAGGCGAAAGAAAATCAGTCGGCGGCCTTCAAATGTTCTTGGTACGGCTATCCTCAAAATCCTTGAACAGTATTCCTTGCGGCTATGTGTGAGGGTTAAGAGCTGCATCACGTCCTTCTTTGGATATTTTTTCGACAGTCTTGCTAACGCTGGGATGAAGGCGTGAAAAATACAGCCAGAGCAACGGTGTGGGCGGTGGAACCGCTACAATGTTGCTATTATCGACTAGCTTTCGACCGCCAACAAGAATATTGCCCGGATCAGGGGCATCCTCGCGACAACGTTTCTGAAGTGGTCGAGAGTAGAGATGGGCGAATGAATCGCGAATCAATCAAAAGAATCGACTCTTCAAAAAGAGCGAATGAATTGCGATTCTGCGATTCACTGAAGGAGTGACAATTTAAACTCAATGAAAACCAAAAATAACCGAATGACTATGAATCATTCTAAAAAAAAACAAAATCATGAACGCATGAGCTCTGGTTGTCTACATCAATATCAACTCATAACTAATTTAAATTTAATAATAGTTGTTATTTCGAGGGAGATACCAATCTTGAGAATGGTGGAATTTTTCGTGAAAAATAGCAATTTTTATTTCAAATTAGTAAAAAAACTACCTTAATTGAAAAATTATCTCAAAAACTCAACTTAGGGGTTAGCTATCTCACACATACAATGTATATGTAAAGTTTAAAATAAATTGGTTAAGTAGTTTTTGAATGACAATTAACACTGCTAATCATGCTTTTCAGAGACATTCTACAAGAAGCTATTTTTGCATATGCAAATTACATATTGTTATTGATATGATACATTATAATGTACAAAAGTTTTAATCAATTACCTTCACCCAACTTGCTACAAAAATCCAAATAATATGTTTTTTTTTCACGCTGAAAAACCCTCAACCACCCCCCCCCCTCCCCTAAACGCCTCTAATAAATACATTTATCCCGTTTCATCTCAAACATTTTTCAAAGTAATGAAAAGAATCACTGAATCGATCAAAAGAGTCGATTCCGTTTAGTGAGTGAATCGCACACGATTCACACCCCAAACTGATTCATTTTGCCCATCTCTAGTAGAGAGGTATCTGAGTTTGGTAGGACTGGAGTAGCTGTTAAATCTTTTCTAGCGAGGCGCGAAATTTGCTGGTTATTTTTGGATAACTCGGCCTTTAGTTCAGCACAGACGTCATCCGTTGTCCCAGCGATAGCAGCGATAACACATCCAAGCAAAGAAACGGTGACGCGAAAGCGAGCAAACTTCATCAGCTTGACACATTCATTTCATACATACATCGTGGATAAGGCATCACGACAGCTTGGGTTCATTTTCCGAATAGCGAAAAACTATATATTATTAGACGTATATTGTCTTAAATCGCTTTACTGCGCGTTGGTCCGCTCAACGTTAGAATATTGTTCAGCTGTTTGGAATCTGTACTACCAGAACGGGATTGACAGAATCGAGGCTGTCCAACGCAGGTTCATACGCTTCGCCCTTCGTCATCTCCCATGGCGAAACAGATTTCAGCTGCCGAGCTATGAAAACCGTTGCCAGCTAATACACCTCGATAATCTCAGCATTCGGAGGGACTGCTCTCGAGCCCTGTTCGTCTCGGACTTACTCTCTGCCAGAGTGGATTGCTCTACAATCCTCGGACGTCTGGATCTTCAAGCCCGCGTTAGAGCTCTACGTAATAACTCCCTTCTGCGAGTTCCGTTCAGGAGAACCAACTATGGTTGCCAGAGCGCTGTTACCGGACTCCAACGAATTTTTAACAGTGTGGCGACGGCCTTTGACTTCAACAGGACGCGGAATGCGATAAAAGTGAAAATGTTGTCAATACTAAAATGTAATTAGTTTAAGCAACCACCATTGGGGCCAAGGGGCCTGTTGGTGAAGGTAATAAACAACATATAACAAACAACATTTCACATCCAAAATAAATTTGGGTTTTCCGCAAGTTTTTTTTAAAAACGGATTGTTAAGTTGTTTCCCACATTGCATATGCACAAGATTTTTGCAAAAGCCCGTGCATTCGATAAAGTCGTCGTCCGATTTGATGATTTTCGCGCAGTAAGCGCATGCCCGTGCCATAATGCGTGCCGATCTGAGAATGCGAACCACGAAATATAGATAGCGCTGCGTTCGGTGGTATGTTTTGGAAGTTAAGTCACAGAAGTTCACTTAACTGCGTTCTTCGCTGGTTTTTTTTTGCAAAAACAAACAGGAGTAGGGTTGCTACCTCTGGAGAGGCTTTGACCCGGAGATTTTCACTGACCTGAGGGGTGGTGAATTTTGAGTGGAACGAGACAGAAATTGGAATCAAAGCGATTGCTCGGCATTTTAGAGCACTTTAATCGCTTTTTATAACTATGTTAAAGTAAAGCTGTAAATTTTTAACGTTTGAGAATGGTTTCATCGGTTTAATCTGGTGTAATAGTTCACTTCCCCGCCTATGTGTCAAGAATACAAAAGCACCAGCTACTCTCACTGTGGAGGATAAGTCGCACGAGCATCGCTCTCCTCCACAACTATCAGGAAAAGGAGGCAGGGCTGCGGCATCACATGGGAAGCACTATGTGGTGTCGGTTATTCATTACCAGAGGTCGCAACCAAAGGGCAAAACAGGGGGCAACCCCCCATCCAACACACAAGGGTCGTTGCAGGAGTAGCAACAACACCAGAAGAACTCATTTGATGTTGACCTAGTCAGTTGGATTAGAAGAAATCTGCCATACCTTGGTGCAGCTGGTGATAAGCACCACTAACAGTGAAGTGATTAGGTAAAATTTGCAGCAAAATAACTTTTTTACACCATTTTGAGCAACTTAGTAGAATGCAACATTTCAATTGTAGCGTATAGCGAAATATTACTTGCCTTAAATTGTAGTAAATTTAATTTGTTTTTCATTTTCATTGCTTTGTGAAACAAATCAGCAATATTTGGTGAAGTCATCTTCGCCACCTTGAAACGAAGAGTTGGTTGGGAAAATAATTGTGAACCAGAATAATAGTTAACTATGACTTTTTCAATATTTTGTAAAGAATCAATTAATTCCAAAAAAATGATACAGTAAGATTCCGTTTTTGGCATGCTCCCATTTTGGCGTACTCCGATTTTGGCAACAAATGGGTTCCATTTTTGGCAACATTCTTATTGTACATAATAAATTTTTAAAATATGTGCAGTAGATATTTTTTCGTATCAATTGACATCACAGTTGACTTTATTTCCAAACATGGGAGTCATTTTTTTCCAAATATTGTTAAAATTGTCTTATAGTTTCAATACATTACTTTGATAATTTTGAGATGTTTTACGCAATGTTGTTTCAAAACAGCATTGCGTTTAAGGGTTACCTATATTTTACACTATACGTGTCGTATTTAATGATTACAATAAGTATAGAAATGTATTATTTATGTAAAATATAACTGGTAACAGTGTTACTAGTGTCTGATGGAATCACTTTTTATAGTAAAACCCATTATCGATTATTACGACGTCAATGCAAAACTTGGCACTAATTTTTCAGTACATATCGAAAGCCCGTATTTAGGAATGCAAAACTGATAGCTCCCAAATAGTTTGTTTTAGCTTCATGATGTCTTTGGCAAATTTGTTAGTTTTTTTAAGATTTCTTGAAATGAATGGAATTGAGGTGGTCCTTGTGGTTAGGGTGTTCAAAATATCGACTGTTTAGATGTGTGAAGTTTACCTGCGCAATGCCTTACAATATAATAACACAAACAAATAGAAGCAAGTTTGCTGATTAAACAAGGCTATCTTTAATTGTTAATTTCCTACAATTTTTTTAAAGATTTGGGGTAGGGTGGCTCTTGAAAAGTTGTTCATTAATTTTTAGAAAGAAGGAAAACAGCTCCAGTAGCGAAATCAACACTACCATGCAGTGAATTGTTTGAGTTTTGACATCCAGTGGACCGAAGAAAAGCGATTAGAATTAAATGATTTGTTACAGCTCCGTAATGGGACCATTCACAAATTATGTAACGCAAAAATGGCCCAAAATTGACTCCCCCCTCCCCCTATGTAACAAATTGTCACAAATTTTTCCATCTCCCCCTCCCCTGTTACGTAACAAATTCCAAGAAAAAAATTTTTTTCTTCGATGAAAACATGTTACGTAACGATCTAGTTAACACCCCCTCCCCCCTATGTCACAACTTGTCACAACTTGTCGTACCCCCCCCCCCCCCTAAAAGTGTTACGTAATTTATGAATGGTCCCAATGAGGGGCATTGTACTCGAGAAGCGTGTGAAGATTGTGAGAATTCTACTGGACGACGCACAGTGTCGTACAAAACCTCCAAATTTTAGTTTGGATTTTTCATGATTCAATATTTTCCTCTGTTTGTGAACAGGTTGAATAGAGTCTTCTCAAAATATTAAGTCTTGAGGACAGGACAAAAGATAGATTTTTTAGACTTTCAAAGGTGAAATAGATGATCAATTCTGGAAAAAATGTGTTCAAACCTATCTTATTCAAATGAATATATCGTTTTAGTTAACATTCCGATTAGGGTCGAACTGATTTCATTAGTAAGGTTATTCGGCGGACTTATATTTGCCATTCAATTCAGTCGATACAAGGTTTTCTTCTCAGTCACTCTTTACGAAGAACAAATAATAAATCGTGCATTAAATTAAAATTATTTATTCAGAGCGGCTGTTTTTTTTAGAATCAGATCGGGAAGATCGCTTGTAGTTCACGATTCTTGAAAATAGTGTACTTTTCGAAAATAAATGCCTTGTTTTGCCCCTTTCTGCCCCGAGGTATGAAAGAAGGTGATTTTTCAAGATATGTCTGAAGGAGACGCATGGTAATGTTTGATTACCCAGGGTTCGCAATATAATTTATAAATGTCTCTTAGCATTATCAACAATTGAAAAAAATGTGCATTCTGTTAAAAATACACTAAACCAATTTTTTTTAAATAAATTTTTAGATATGGTGCACTTTATATTCGTAAATGTTGAATTTTCAAACCACCCTAGGTGCCAAAATTTTGAGGTAAAAAATAAAAAATTAACACCAAATATGAATTCAGCGACGTAAAACTACCAAATGTGAAGTTTTCATCATATTCAAACCCGTTTTGTCCGACTTTTGTATAGAAGGCGATCACTGTGCGACAACTGAATTTGATAAAAACACGAATAAAATTAAATTATCTTGTTTTTTCTTTCATTTCATTCAATTTCAGACATGATTAAAAATCCTTGAAACATGTTTGAAGTCGTAAATTGAAAATCCAAAACTCAAAAATAAGGCTCCATTTTTGATACGGCTCCGGTTTTGGCAACTGAAAAAAATAAAATTGTTGCCAAAAACGGAATCCTACTGTACTATGCTTCTTCCCACCAAACCCGGAGAAATTGATGTAAACCCCGGAGGCCCGGAGATCGCTCCAGAAAACCGGAGTCTCCGGGTCAAACCCGGAGGGGTGGCAACCCTAAACACTTTTAAACTGCACAATAAGAAGGTAAAAACCAAATGCTCATTCGATTAATACAATAAACAATGATAAAAACTTCACAAATCTCGTCAAAAATTAAAAATAGTTGGAGCGATTTATGTAAACAACTAGGATAGGATCCGCCAGCTCTGTCCCCTGTCTTTGAACCAATTCTGAACCAGCTCGTGATTGGACGAAAGTGACATCAGCAGACGTTATGCTTGGAAACTAAATAAACTGGAGGGATACTTGAAAATGTTGTCAGATATTGCGATATAAAACATATAACGACGATTGTTTACTGTGCTGTTTTATTGTTTTCTGGAGATTTCACTTACTTTTATTAACGTCCAACTGTAATTAGACTATTCACAATACTATGATGTAAATTTGTTTCAAAATGACAAACCGTCGGATAATTTTGATCTGTCAAAATACTTATAGAACACGGTGTTCCCAATATTAATGATGATATTTGATTTTGTTATTGTTTATCACTTATGTGACTAGATAAACAACTAATCGGTGAGAATACACTGAACCAAAAAATCAATATCCAGAGGGACACAGCGTCTTTAATAAAAATATAAAAATTCAACAGACAATATGACAATTCCTCGCGCGCACTTTTTATGTTATTTTCTATTTGATTATATTGTTTTGTTTGCATTGCATTGCATTACATGCATTAATTTAGTGTGTTGGGTGTTGAGCCACAAGTGGTGACTTTTCATCCCTATTGTTTACATGATTTGGTTGATTATTAGTAAGATATATTATGTTTTCGCAGTTAAAAGATTTTTGCAGTAGAAAGTTTTAAACCTACTTGTCATGTGAATAAGAATCCTACTTTGATTCTACTAATACATACTACAAAGCTTATTTCTTGAGCGTTTTTTCAAAAAGGCATATCTACTTTGTTTACTTTCTCTTTCGATTTGAACGGCGTCACTATAGCACTTTTCACTTATTTTACAGTACAGATCGAAAGACGGTGGTTTTGACTAGCATATAATGCAAAGAGGTAAGCGATAAATGTTAAAGCGGCCGAATTATTAACAGAAGAGAAAGTAAACAAAGAGAGTCACTCATTGTAGATATGTCGTTTTAAATAATGGGTCTAGATTTATGAATGAACAAACACTGCCACTCTAAAATCGTTGCATCTATATAAAATTAGTTTCGATTCTAGAATATTACTTGCTTAGTTATATGATCAAGACTACTGCAATCGCTGCATTCAATCGTGTACTTTGGAAAAGTTGCAATAATGGTAAAATAGAATTAAAATGCTTGTTCTGTATATGAAATGATACTATGTTGCCTAAAACTTGATTTTTTCCGCACCGGTACGGATTTTTTGCCGTACACAATCCAATTTTTGTTCAGAATTTTTCAAGGTTGAGATTGTCCCATAAAGATTTAAAACAGTTCCAGCTATTAGTTCAGTTTTCAGTCCCAGTTTTCTTTCAGCAGATTTTCTAATATAAGTTTAATCGGATTCGATCGCCCACGAAAGAAAAATATTTGTTTTATTTTAAATCCGAATGTATTAAGAAATAAAATATTTCACATTTAATAGTGTAGTCCTACGTCTACAGTTCGTGCAACCCCAAAGGGCCGTCCATTGTAGATTTTTCGATTTTTTCGCTTTACTGGTAATTTGAATGCATCAACCGCCCTCTTGCAGTACTCTCATGATACGGATTATATCCTTCACTACACAAAATTGAGTTTGGATAGATGCTACCGTAAGCTCAATTTCCAAACAATTCTAGCCGTTCCACTACATCCTTACTTCAGCTCCATTGAGCACAATCCCAACTACATAACAATCGCGCGTAAATGGATCACGTCCACGTAAGGTTCGTCTCTTGCTAGCAATGTCTCCGAAGGTATCGCATGACGATCGTCATCTCATGTCAACCTTAATACCTCCTGTTTTCTATGCAAGCACGCATCAATCACACACTTTACCGGAACCCTTAATTTAATCACAAGTCAGCCAAAAATTTCGAAAAATCACGTGTTTCAAACACTTATGATTTCGTTTGACCAACGGCGCGACAAACAGCAATTTCCGACACACTAACTAATCGTAATAACAGGCCACCACCAGGTCTTTTCTCGACACTTTCAAACTAACCCCCGTCGCATGTGTGGGGAGTCGAGACCCTTTTAACACCAGCATCCAAGCGTTTAATATCTATACATGGACTGGACGCGGAAGAAAGTGAAATGAACGATGACCCTGACTGACTTCGGTTTCTCGGAGCAGACATAGAAGAGCACCCGAAGAAGATGCGACAATTGGGCGTAATAAGGCAGTTTACCGTGTGTTTATGGTGGCTTCACAAAAGCGCCACCCAACGATTACGAGTTGGTCCACGGGAAATGAGCGTAAAAGCAAAATTACTGCGTTATAAACGCTTGGTTCACAGCAACAACAACAACAGCAACTTGATGATTTTAGTTTTTATCGTCTTTTTTAAATTGTCTACGCAGCTGAGCCACCTTGGCCTCGGTAGCCTGAAACAGTAGTTGCCCTTTTCAAAGCCGTCGGCGAGGAGCGAGATTTGGTTGTTTTTTCACGGAAAGGTACTTGACCTACACCGCCAAATATGATGAAAGCGAAAGTGAAAAACAATTATTGAATGAAATCAGTGGTTATGACGAGCTGGTAGTGAGAATTTAGTGATTATACTTTCATAAGCGGTGCACAAATCAGTTTATTGTTTGGTGAAAATGTGTAATTTTTGACAAAACACCTAATTAAAACCAGTTGGATAGAAGTTTCAAATTCAAGGACTTTAAATTTAGAATAACAACGGATCTTAGAACCTCGAATTGCAACAAAGTTATATTTCACAGTTTCAGCAACCGTCAGAAACCGTCAGCAACTCGTACAAAACAGAACACCCAAAACCCGGATCCGATCACCATCCAGCCGAAGCGTAACACAACGACTCCACATCCCACAGCTGTCAGAGTCCATTCCGATCCGGCATCGCTACAATTTAATCAATTTCAATTAATCCAATCCTTCGCCTTCGCTTGGGCAGAACAAAAGTCGTTCCGTTTCGACTCCCCTGAAATTCGATCCATTTTCGAACCCATTTGTTTCCCCATCAAAAGCTAAGGTAGCAAATTAATTTCAATAAACGCAGCGAATTAGAAAAATTAAGTCAACAGGAGATCGCAATCGACCTGCACGCCCGTTGCAATTGCGTTCATTCTACAGAATCAACAAGTTCTTAGGAGCTGCTACAATTCTGGCAGGAAACTTTTGCTAACAATACGACTGGGCATGACAAGGTGGCGGTGCCTGCTGCGGGGGAGGCGTGGGTCGTTACTACTGCGCAGTGGAGGTCTACAAAAAAGTGTTTATGGCAAACCTGGCTCGTTAGGTAGCACCACAAAAAGTGTCAACTGTTGCCATTATTGCTATACGGACTTGTTTCTTAATATTGATTGAATGCGGTATAGACCTGGTGATATCGAAGTAAGATGTTAGTCGAACAAACCAGTCATAATTTGATCAATATACAACTGAGAAGGAATCCAAGTAGTCAGTAGTATCATTGTACTAACGCTGGACGCCAAGGACCAGCAGCGAGGTCTATCGGAATACAGTTAGGTCTTTCGCTTTGGACAGTGCACTGCAATTTACAATTACGAACTCTTTCGATTTACGCTACTTTTTTACGAAGTAAATTCGAAATAACGAACCAAATCCCACAAAAAAGTTTGAGGTCCTACATAGTATGAAGTTGTATACAATTTAATATATATGTATTGGAAGTTGGGTATTATCAGTGGGGAATGTGTGTAGTATAGAACAGTCCCTAACATGGTTCTACTTTACTGCATACGTGCATATAATTCTACACAAATCTGAAGTTATGGACAGCATTTTAAAGAAGCTTAAGCTCTGCCGATAATTCCTTCTGCCTTCTACCTCACTCGTTTTTGCGTTCATGTCGTTGTCGCTGGAGCTTTGATTATCGCTGTTAGATGTTTGGTGCTTTTAGTGCTTTCGAGTGACTCTGGTATAGCTATCTTCTCTCTTATTTCTTCCCTAGCTATGTCAACTATTGGCTTGGGGATACCGTGAAATATTTTTTGTTCGGAATTAATTTGTTTAGTCGTCTGTCTGTGGTGTATCAGCTGATAACAAAAGCGCTTTGGTGGGGTCATTTTTTGTCACTCTAGGTCGAATCGGTCATTAGGCCGAATACGTCATAGGGCCGAATGGATCATTAACCCAATCTGTTGTTCTACGAAGTTTGCGAATACCGTAAACCGGGGTGACATTGATCACTTTTCGAAGTAATCGTTTCATATTTTCAGGCGCAACACATTTTTTCAAGTTTAATATTTTTAAACCATGTACTGATGTAAGGAGAACAAGATTGGATGGTTTTACCTAAAATTGTCCGCTTACAGCTATTTTTCCAAAAATGATTTCAAGTTGATGTCCGTTTTCGTATTCCGGGGTGACTTTGATAACCTGCATGTTCACCCACATTATGTTATAGATGTCAATGTTTTTCATTCAAATGTTTGTTTAAACTAATTCTGGAAATATACTCATTGTTAAATAGATGTTAATTGGTATTATACAAAGTATTCAATGTACTGTAAAATTCGAGTAGTCAAAATTCGTATAATTTGTGTCCAACTAGAATAAAAGATTCTGAAAACCTTTAAAACTGCTAAAATTGTTTTATTTCAGTGCTTTATCAATGTACAAAATGTTTCATCCATTTTAACACGTTGGAATATTGAACAATAAAAAAAAGTTGCGAGTTTAAGCTTAAAAAAATTTGAAATAATTGCCAACTAGTTTCACAAAAAATTGTATTTAAAATAAACAAACTCTTAAAAGTAAATTTGGACATCCCACTCTAAAGGAAAATAAAATCTCGCTTGTAATTTAATTGCTCAAATCTGAGACTTAATGTTTTATAAAAAAATAGACGTTTTATGAAGCTTCGTAAAAATAAGGTATAGTCAAATTTCGGATTTTTTGTAGTTTTTGTACCCAAAAACCGAACAATATACTCAAAAAGTATAATAAACCAGTATTTCATAAGTTTAGAGTAAAAATCATTTCAAACTAAAATAATTCAGAAGACTATTCTGGTTTAATAGGCGATCTACGAAAAAAGTTTCGAGTGATCAAAGTCACCCCGGTTTACGGTATTCAAAAGGCATTCGTGTCCCGTTATAAAAAATTAAACTAGGCTGCATAGTTCGTATGATGCTAAACAAATCGTTTTCAAAGAATATCTGTAGCGCTATGGGGGTGCCCTTGAGATTTTTAAAAATAATCACTACTTTGCAAAGAAAATTGTGTCATTGAGAGAGCCATATGCTGCTTTTGCTTTTTCAGATACAGCTGACGTTAAAGATACTTAATTTTAATTTTATTATAACGACCACATCTTCCATTCAACTAGTTTTACCAGTATCTATTTGAAGGGGTAACTATCAAAAATTCTAGCCCACGTGGCTATATTTACTATGGCTAAATTTACTATGGTATTGTCAAACGAGAACGTGTTTACAATTTCGTAGTAAATCACTTAAAAACCGAACTTAAGTTTTACAGGTTGAACTTATATATTGCTCTATTTGGAGAATTGAGCTCTACCGGTTTATGTAATAAAAGATGAACTGTATTCTTCGTTTAATTATGCGATTGATAGCTTACGCCGTCTTGAAAAGAACAGCTATTAAAGAAGCTTCGTTGATGACCTGTCTAAAGAAACATCAATTAATGCTCTTTAAAATACAGCCAGAAGAATTCTTTCTGTTTTGAACCACTATAAACCGGTTCCTTGAGCAAAATATTGTTTCATGTGATCGACAAGGAAGCGACAAGGAAACCATTCCAAACCGAGTAACAAGCCCCGATCATAACTCGTATCGTCCGATTACAACTGCAATTGTTAAAGAAATCATCGCAGATGTCTCGACAATGTATTTGATATTCACGTTTTTTAGTTGAGGCGAACGTCTTGTTCTCAGATTCCCAGTTTGGTTTTCGATGAAGAAAAGAAACGAGAAACTTGTCTTAGGGGCCACTTGTAAATAACGTACCATTTCCAAAATCCATCCCCCGCAATGCTTCAGTGGAGAGAACAAATTACCTATGTTTTGCAATTTTTTTAAATGCATGTCCCTATAAAACGGCTTTTATCAACATTTGCATTATAACAGAAAATTGCATACAAAATAAACCCATTGAATGTCAAATATAGTGTTGATAGTTTATAATTTTTTGATTGACCCATTGCCAAGTTCTATTTCGTTCAGAAAATTCAAAAAAATACAAAAATGTGCATATACCTGGAAGATTTTTATTTAAATTTAATACAAACTTATATTTTGAAATGTGGAGTTCCATTGCATTTTTTTTCAATTCAGTTTCAAATGAAGAAAGTAAATGAAATGAATGAAATGAATGAAATGAATGAAATGAATGAAATGAATGAAATGAATGAAATGAATGAAATGAATGAAATGAATGAAATGAATGAAATGAATGAAATGAATGAAATGAATGAAATGAATGAAATGAATGAAATGAATGAAATGAATGAAATGAATGAAATGAATGAAATGAATGAAATGAATGAAATGAATGAAATGAATGAAATGAATGAAATGAATGAAATGAATGAAATGAATGAAATGAATGAAATGAATGAAATGAATGAAATGAATGAAATGAATGAAATGAATGAAATGAATGAAATGAATGAAATGAATGAAATGAATGAAATGAATGAAATGAATGAAATGAATGAAATGAATGAAATGAATGAAATGAATGAAATGAATGAAATGAATGAAATGAATGAAATGAATGAAATGAATGAAATGAATGAAATGAATGAAATGAATGAAATGAATGAAATGAATGAAATGAATGAAATGAATGAAATGAATGAAATGAATGAAATGAATGAAATGAATGAAATGAATGAAATGAATGAAATGAATGAAATGAATGAAATGAATGAAATGAATGAAATGAATGAAATGAATGAAATGAATGAAATGAATGAAATGAATGAAATGAATGAAATGAATGAAATGAATGAAATGAATGAAATGAATGAAATGAATGAAATGAATGAAATGAATGAAATGAATGAAATGAATGAAATGAATGAAATGAATGAAATGAATGAAATGAATGAAATGAATGAAATGAATGAAATGAATGAAATGAATGAAATGAATGAAATGAATGAAATGAATGAAATGAATGAAATGAATGAAATGAATGAAATGAATGAAATGAATGAAATGAATGAAATGAATGAAATGAATGAAATGAATGAAATGAATGAAATGAATGAAATGAATGAAATGAATGAAATGAATGAAATGAATGAAATGAATGAAATGAATGAAATGAATGAAATGAATGAAATGAATGAAATGAATGAAATGAATGAAATGAATGAAATGAATGAAATGAATGAAATGAATGAAATGAATGAAATGAATGAAATGAATGAAATGAATGAAATGAATGAAATGAATGAAATGAATGAAATGAATGAAATGAATGAAATGAATGAAATGAATGAAATGAATGAAATGAATGAAATGAATGAAATGAATGAAATGAATGAAATGAATGAAATGAATGAAATGAATGAAATGAATGAAATGAATGAAATGAATGAAATGAATGAAATGAATGAAATGAATGAAATGAATGAAATGAATGAAATGAATGAAATGAATGAAATGAATGAAATGAATGAAATGAATGAAATGAATGAAATGAATGAAATGAATGAAATGAATGAAATGAATGAAATGAATGAAATGAATGAAATGAATGAAATGAATGAAATGAATGAAATGAATGAAATGAATGAAATGAATGAAATGAATGAAATGAATGAAATGAATGAAATGAATGAAATGAATGAAATGAATGAAATGAATGAAATGAATGAAATGAATGAAATGAATGAAATGAATGAAATGAATGAAATGAATGAAATGAATGAAATGAATGAAATGAATGAAATGAATGAAATGAATGAAATGAATGAAATGAATGAAATGAATGAAATGAATGAAATGAATGAAATGAATGAAATGAATGAAATGAATGAAATGAATGAAATGAATGAAATGAATGAAATGAATGAAATGAATGAAATGAATGAAATGAATGAAATGAATGAAATGAATGAAATGAATGAAATGAATGAAATGAATGAAATGAATGAAATGAATGAAATGAATGAAATGAATGAAATGAATGAAATGAATGAAATGAATGAAATGAATGAAATGAATGAAATGAATGAAATGAATGAAATGAATGAAATGAATGAAATGAATGAAATGAATGAAATGAATGAAATGAATGAAATGAATGAAATGAATGAAATGAATGAAATGAATGAAATGAATGAAATGAATGAAATGAATGAAATGAATGAAATGAATGAAATGAATGAAATGAATGAAATGAATGAAATGAATGAAATGAATGAAATGAATGAAATGAATGAAATGAATGAAATGAATGAAATGAATGAAATGAATGAAATGAATGAAATGAATGAAATGAATGAAATGAATGAAATGAATGAAATGAATGAAATGAATGAAATGAATGAAATGAATGAAATGAATGAAATGAATGAAATGAATGAAATGAATGAAATGAATGAAATGAATGAAATGAATGAAATGAATGAAATGAATGAAATGAATGAAATGAATGAAATGAATGAAATGAATGAAATGAATGAAATGAATGAAATGAATGAAATGAATGAAATGAATGAAATGAATGAAATGAATGAAATGAATGAAATGAATGAAATGAATGAAATGAATGAAATGAATGAAATGAATGAAATGAATGAAATGAATGAAATGAATGAAATGAATGAAATGAATGAAATGAATGAAATGAATGAAATGAATGAAATGAATGAAATGAATGAAATGAATGAAATGAATGAAATGAATGAAATGAATGAAATGAATGAAATGAATGAAATGAATGAAATGAATGAAATGAATGAAATGAATGAAATGAATGAAATGAATGAAATGAATGAAATGAATGAAATGAATGAAATGAATGAAATGAATGAAATGAATGAAATGAATGAAATGAATGAAATGAATGAAATGAATGAAATGAATGAAATGAATGAAATGAATGAAATGAATGAAATGAATGAAATGAATGAAATGAATGAAATGAATGAAATGAATGAAATGAATGAAATGAATGAAATGAATGAAATGAATGAAATGAATGAAATGAATGAAATGAATGAAATGAATGAAATGAATGAAATGAATGAAATGAATGAAATGAATGAAATGAATGAAATGAATGAAATGAATGAAATGAATGAAATGAATGAAATGAATGAAATGAATGAAATGAATGAAATGAATGAAATGAATGAAATGAATGAAATGAATGAAATGAATGAAATGAATGAAATGAATGAAATGAATGAAATGAATGAAATGAATGAAATGAATGAAATGAATGAAATGAATGAAATGAATGAAATGAATGAAATGAATGAAATGAATGAAATGAATGAAATGAATGAAATGAATGAAATGAATGAAATGAATGAAATGAATGAAATGAATGAAATGAATGAAATGAATGAAATGAATGAAATGAATGAAATGAATGAAATGAATGAAATGAATGAAATGAATGAAATGAATGAAATGAATGAAATGAATGAAATGAATGAAATGAATGAAATGAATGAAATGAATGAAATGAATGAAATGAATGAAATGAATGAAATGAATGAAATGAATGAAATGAATGAAATGAATGAAATGAATGAAATGAATGAAATGAATGAAATGAATGAAATGAATGAAATGAATGAAATGAATGAAATGAATGAAATGAATGAAATGAATGAAATGAATGAAATGAATGAAATGAATGAAATGAATGAAATGAATGAAATGAATGAAATGAATGAAATGAATGAAATGAATGAAATGAATGAAATGAATGAAATGAATGAAATGAATGAAATGAATGAAATGAATGAAATGAATGAAATGAATGAAATGAATGAAATGAATGAAATGAATGAAATGAATGAAATGAATGAAATGAATGAAATGAATGAAATGAATGAAATGAATGAAATGAATGAAATGAATGAAATGAATGAAATGAATGAAATGAATGAAATGAATGAAATGAATGAAATGAATGAAATGAATGAAATGAATGAAATGAATGAAATGAATGAAATGAATGAAATGAATGAAATGAATGAAATGAATGAAATGAATGAAATGAATGAAATGAATGAAATGAATGAAATGAATGAAATGAATGAAATGAATGAAATGAATGAAATGAATGAAATGAATGAAATGAATGAAATGAATGAAATGAATGAAATGAATGAAATGAATGAAATGAATGAAATGAATGAAATGAATGAAATGAATGAAATGAATGAAATGAATGAAATGAATGAAATGAATGAAATGAATGAAATGAATGAAATGAATGAAATGAATGAAATGAATGAAATGAATGAAATGAATGAAATGAATGAAATGAATGAAATGAATGAAATGAATGAAATGAATGAAATGAATGAAATGAATGAAATGAATGAAATGAATGAAATGAATGAAATGAATGAAATGAATGAAATGAATGAAATGAATGAAATGAATGAAATGAATGAAATGAATGAAATGAATGAAATGAATGAAATGAATGAAATGAATGAAATGAATGAAATGAATGAAATGAATGAAATGAATGAAATGAATGAAATGAATGAAATGAATGAAATGAATGAAATGAATGAAATGAATGAAATGAATGAAATGAATGAAATGAATGAAATGAATGAAATGAATGAAATGAATGAAATGAATGAAATGAATGAAATGAATGAAATGAATGAAATGAATGAAATGAATGAAATGAATGAAATGAATGAAATGAATGAAATGAATGAAATGAATGAAATGAATGAAATGAATGAAATGAATGAAATGAATGAAATGAATGAAATGAATGAAATGAATGAAATGAATGAAATGAATGAAATGAATGAAATGAATGAAATGAATGAAATGAATGAAATGAATGAAATGAATGAAATGAATGAAATGAATGAAATGAATGAAATGAATGAAATGAATGAAATGAATGAAATGAATGAAATGAATGAAATGAATGAAATGAATGAAATGAATGAAATGAATGAAATGAATGAAATGAATGAAATGAATGAAATGAATGAAATGAATGAAATGAATGAAATGAATGAAATGAATGAAATGAATGAAATGAATGAAATGAATGAAATGAATGAAATGAATGAAATGAATGAAATGAATGAAATGAATGAAATGAATGAAATGAATGAAATGAATGAAATGAATGAAATGAATGAAATGAATGAAATGAATGAAATGAATGAAATGAATGAAATGAATGAAATGAATGAAATGAATGAAATGAATGAAATGAATGAAATGAATGAAATGAATGAAATGAATGAAATGAATGAAATGAATGAAATGAATGAAATGAATGAAATGAATGAAATGAATGAAATGAATGAAATGAATGAAATGAATGAAATGAATGAAATGAATGAAATGAATGAAATGAATGAAATGAATGAAATGAATGAAATGAATGAAATGAATGAAATGAATGAAATGAATGAAATGAATGAAATGAATGAAATGAATGAAATGAATGAAATGAATGAAATGAATGAAATGAATGAAATGAATGAAATGAATGAAATGAATGAAATGAATGAAATGAATGAAATGAATGAAATGAATGAAATGAATGAAATGAATGAAATGAATGAAATGAATGAAATGAATGAAATGAATGAAATGAATGAAATGAATGAAATGAATGAAATGAATGAAATGAATGAAATGAATGAAATGAATGAAATGAATGAAATGAATGAAATGAATGAAATGAATGAAATGAATGAAATGAATGAAATGAATGAAATGAATGAAATGAATGAAATGAATGAAATGAATGAAATGAATGAAATGAATGAAATGAATGAAATGAATGAAATGAATGAAATGAATGAAATGAATGAAATGAATGAAATGAATGAAATGAATGAAATGAATGAAATGAATGAAATGAATGAAATGAATGAAATGAATGAAATGAATGAAATGAATGAAATGAATGAAATGAATGAAATGAATGAAATGAATGAAATGAATGAAATGAATGAAATGAATGAAATGAATGAAATGAATGAAATGAATGAAATGAATGAAATGAATGAAATGAATGAAATGAATGAAATGAATGAAATGAATGAAATGAATGAAATGAATGAAATGAATGAAATGAATGAAATGAATGAAATGAATGAAATGAATGAAATGAATGAAATGAATGAAATGAATGAAATGAATGAAATGAATGAAATGAATGAAATGAATGAAATGAATGAAATGAATGAAATGAATGAAATGAATGAAATGAATGAAATGAATGAAATGAATGAAATGAATGAAATGAATGAAATGAATGAAATGAATGAAATGAATGAAATGAATGAAATGAATGAAATGAATGAAATGAATGAAATGAATGAAATGAATGAAATGAATGAAATGAATGAAATGAATGAAATGAATGAAATGAATGAAATGAATGAAATGAATGAAATGAATGAAATGAATGAAATGAATGAAATGAATGAAATGAATGAAATGAATGAAATGAATGAAATGAATGAAATGAATGAAATGAATGAAATGAATGAAATGAATGAAATGAATGAAATGAATGAAATGAATGAAATGAATGAAATGAATGAAATGAATGAAATGAATGAAATGAATGAAATGAATGAAATGAATGAAATGAATGAAATGAATGAAATGAATGAAATGAATGAAATGAATGAAATGAATGAAATGAATGAAATGAATGAAATGAATGAAATGAATGAAATGAATGAAATGAATGAAATGAATGAAATGAATGAAATGAATGAAATGAATGAAATGAATGAAATGAATGAAATGAATGAAATGAATGAAATGAATGAAATGAATGAAATGAATGAAATGAATGAAATGAATGAAATGAATGAAATGAATGAAATGAATGAAATGAATGAAATGAATGAAATGAATGAAATGAATGAAATGAATGAAATGAATGAAATGAATGAAATGAATGAAATGAATGAAATGAATGAAATGAATGAAATGAATGAAATGAATGAAATGAATGAAATGAATGAAATGAATGAAATGAATGAAATGAATGAAATGAATGAAATGAATGAAATGAATGAAATGAATGAAATGAATGAAATGAATGAAATGAATGAAATGAATGAAATGAATGAAATGAATGAAATGAATGAAATGAATGAAATGAATGAAATGAATGAAATGAATGAAATGAATGAAATGAATGAAATGAATGAAATGAATGAAATGAATGAAATGAATGAAATGAATGAAATGAATGAAATGAATGAAATGAATGAAATGAATGAAATGAATGAAATGAATGAAATGAATGAAATGAATGAAATGAATGAAATGAATGAAATGAATGAAATGAATGAAATGAATGAAATGAATGAAATGAATGAAATGAATGAAATGAATGAAATGAATGAAATGAATGAAATGAATGAAATGAATGAAATGAATGAAATGAATGAAATGAATGAAATGAATGAAATGAATGAAATGAATGAAATGAATGAAATGAATGAAATGAATGAAATGAATGAAATGAATGAAATGAATGAAATGAATGAAATGAATGAAATGAATGAAATGAATGAAATGAATGAAATGAATGAAATGAATGAAATGAATGAAATGAATGAAATGAATGAAATGAATGAAATGAATGAAATGAATGAAATGAATGAAATGAATGAAATGAATGAAATGAATGAAATGAATGAAATGAATGAAATGAATGAAATGAATGAAATGAATGAAATGAATGAAATGAATGAAATGAATGAAATGAATGAAATGAATGAAATGAATGAAATGAATGAAATGAATGAAATGAATGAAATGAATGAAATGAATGAAATGAATGAAATGAATGAAATGAATGAAATGAATGAAATGAATGAAATGAATGAAATGAATGAAATGAATGAAATGAATGAAATGAATGAAATGAATGAAATGAATGAAATGAATGAAATGAATGAAATGAATGAAATGAATGAAATGAATGAAATGAATGAAATGAATGAAATGAATGAAATGAATGAAATGAATGAAATGAATGAAATGAATGAAATGAATGAAATGAATGAAATGAATGAAATGAATGAAATGAATGAAATGAATGAAATGAATGAAATGAATGAAATGAATGAAATGAATGAAATGAATGAAATGAATGAAATGAATGAAATGAATGAAATGAATGAAATGAATGAAATGAATGAAATGAATGAAATGAATGAAATGAATGAAATGAATGAAATGAATGAAATGAATGAAATGAATGAAATGAATGAAATGAATGAAATGAATGAAATGAATGAAATGAATGAAATGAATGAAATGAATGAAATGAATGAAATGAATGAAATGAATGAAATGAATGAAATGAATGAAATGAATGAAATGAATGAAATGAATGAAATGAATGAAATGAATGAAATGAATGAAATGAATGAAATGAATGAAATGAATGAAATGAATGAAATGAATGAAATGAATGAAATGAATGAAATGAATGAAATGAATGAAATGAATGAAATGAATGAAATGAATGAAATGAATGAAATGAATGAAATGAAATGAAATGAATGAAATGAATGAAATGAAATGAAATGAATGAAATGAATGAAATGAAATGAAATGAATGAAATGAATGAAATGAAATGAAATGAATGAAATGAATGAAATGAAATGAAATGAATGAAATGAATGAAATGAAATGAAATGAATGAAATGAATGAAATGAAATGAAATGAATGAAATGAATGAAATGAAATGAAATGAATGAAATGAATGAAATGAATGAAATGAATGAAATGAATGAAATGAATGAAATGAATGAAATGAATGAAATGAATGAAATGAATGAAATGAATGAAATGAATGAATGAATGAAATGAATGAAATGAATGAATGAATGAAATGAATGAATGAAATGAATGAATGAAATGAATGAATGAAATGAATGAATGAAATGAATGAATGAAATGAATGAATGAAATGAATGAATGAAATGAATGAATGAAATGAATGAATGAAATGAATGAATGAAATGAATGAATGAAATGAATGAATGAAATGAATGAATGAAATGAATGAATGAAATGAATGAATGAAATGAATGAATGAAATGAATGAATGAAATGAATGAATGAAATGAATGAATGAAATGAATGAATGAAATGAATGAATGAAATGAATGAATGAAATGAATGAATGAAATGAATGAATGAAATGAATGAATGAAATGAATGAATGAAATGAATGAATGAAATGAATGAATGAAATGAATGAATGAAATGAATGAATGAAATGAATGAATGAATGAATGAATGAAATGAATGAATGAAATGAATGAAATGAATGAAATGAATGAAATGAATGAAATGAATGAAATGAATGAAATGAATGAAATGAATGAAATGAATGAAATAAATGATATGAATAAAATGAATGAAACGAATGAAATGAACGAAATGAACGAAATGAACGATATTAACGAAATTAACGAAATTAACGAAATTATCGAAATTATCGAAATTATCGAAATTAACGAAATTATCGAAATTAACGAAATTAACGAAATTAACGAAATTAACGAAATTAACGAAATTAACGAAATTAACTAAATGAACGAAATGAACGAAATGAACGAAATGAACGAAATGAACGAAATGAACGAAATGAACGAAATGAACGAAATGAATGAAATGAACGAAATGAACGAAATGAACGAAATGAACGAAATGAACGAAATGAACGAAATGAACGAAATGAACGAAATGAACGAAATGAACGAAATGAACGAAATGAACGAAATGAACGAAATGAACGAAATGAACGAAATGAACGAAATGAACGAAATGAACGAAATGAACGAAATGAACGAAATGAACGAAATGAACGAAATGAACGAAATGAACGAAATTAACTAAATGAACGAAATGAACGAAATGAACGAAATGAACGAAATGAATGAAATGAACGAAATGAACGAAATGAACGAAATGAACGAAATGAACGAAATGAACGAAATGAACGAAATGAACTAAATGAACGAAATGAACGAAATGAACGAAATGAACGAAATGAACGAAATGAACGAAATGAACGATATGAACGAAATGAACGAAATGAACGAAATGAACGAAATGAACGAAATGAACGAAATGAACGAAATGAACGAAATGAACGAAATGAACGAAATGAACGAAATGAACGAAATGAACGAAATGAACGAAATGAACGAAATGAACGAAATGAACGAAATGAACGAAATGAACGAATTGAACGAAATGAACGAAATGAACGAAATGAACGAAATGAACGAAATGAACGAAATGAACGAAATGAACGAAATGAATTAAATGAACGAAATGAACGAAATGAACGAAATGAACGAAATGAACGAAATGAACGAAATGAACGAAATGAACGAAATGAACGAAATTAACGAAATTAACGAAATTAACGAAATTAACGAAATTAACGAAATTAACGAAATTAACGAAATTAACGAAATTAACGAAATTAACGAAATTAACGAAATTAACGAAATTAACGAAATTAACGAAATGAACGAAATGAACGAAATGAACGAAATGAACGAAATGAACGAAATGAACTAAATGAACTAAATGAACGAAATGAACTAAATGAACGAAATGAACTAAATGAACGAAATTAACGAAATTAACGAAATTAACGAAATTAACGAAATTAACGAAATTAACGAAATTAACGAAATTAACGAAATTAACGAAATTAACGAAATTAACGAAATTAACGAAATTAACGAAATTAACGAAATTAACGAAATTAACGAAATTAACGAAATTAACGAAATTAACGAAATTAACGAAATTAACGAAATTAACGAAATTAACGAAATTAACGAAATTAACGAAATTAACGAAATTAACGAAATTAACGAAATTAACGAAATTAACGAAATTAACGAAATTAACGAAATTAACGAAATTAACGAAATTAACGAAATTAACGAAATTAACGAAATTAACGAAATTAACGAAATTAACGAAATTAACGAAGTTAACGAAATTAACGAAATTAACGAAATTAACGAAATTAACGAAATTAACGAAATTAACGAAATTAACGAAATTAATGAAATTAACGAAATTAACGAAATTACGAAATTAACGAAATTAACGAAATTAACGAAATTAACGAAATTAACGAAATTAACGAAATTAACGAAATTAACGAAATTAACGAAATTAACGAAATTAACGAAATTAACGAAATTAACGAAATTAACGAAATTAACGAAATTAACGAAATTAACGAAATTAACGAAATTAACGAAATTAACGAAATTAACGAAATTAACGAAATTAACGAAATTAACGAAATTAACGAAATTAATGAAATTAATGAAATTAACGAAATTAACGAAATTAACGAAATTAACGAAATTAACGAAATTAACGAAATTAACGAAATTAACGAAATTAACGAAATTAACGAAATTAACGAAATTAACGAAATTAACGAAATTAACGAAATTAACGAAATTAACGAAATTAACGAAATTAACGAAATTAACGAAATTAACGAAATTAACGAAATTAACGAAATTAACGAAATTAACGAAATTAACGAAATTAACGAAATTAACAAAATTAACGAAATTAACGAAATTAACGAAATTAACGAAATTAACGAAATTAACGAAATTAACGAAATTAACGAAATTAACGAAATTAACGAAATTAACGAAATTAACGAAATTAACGAAATTAACGAAATTAACGAAATTAACGAAATTAACGAAATTAACGAAATTAACGAAATTAACGAAATTAACGAAATTAACGAAATTAACGAAATTAACGAAATTAACGAAATTAACGAAATTAACGAAATTAACGAAATTAACGGAATTAACGGAATTAACGAAATTAACGAAATTAACGAAATTAACGAAATTAACGAAATTAACGAAATTAACGAAATTAACGAAATTAACGAAATTAACGAAATTAACGAAATTAACGAAATTAACGAAATTAACGAAATTAACGAAATTAACGAAATTAACGAAATTAACGAAATTAACGAAATTAACGAAATTAACGAAATTAACGAAATTAACGAAATTAACGAAATTAACGAAATTAACGAAATTAACGAAGTTAACGAAATTAACGAAATTAACGAAATTAACGAAATTAACGAAATTAACGAAATTAACGAAATTAACGAAATTAACGAAATTAACGAAATTAACGAAATTAACGAAATTAACGGAATTAACGGAATTAACGGAATTAACGAAATTAACGAAATTAACGAAATTAACGAAATTAACGAAATTAACGAAATTAACGAAATTAACGAAGTTATCGAAATTAACGAAATTAACGAAATTAACGAAATTAACGAAATTAACAAAATTAACGAAATTAACGAAATTAACGAAATTAACGAAATTAACGAAATTAACGAAATAAACGAAAATAACTAAATTAACGAAATGAACGAAATGAATCCAATTAATGCAATGAATCAAATAAATCAAATGAATCAAATGAATCCAATGAATCAATTGAATCAACTGAATCAACTGAATCAAATGAATTAAATGAATCAAATGAATCAAATATATCAAATGAATCAACTGAATCAAATGAATTAAATGAATTAAATAAATCAAATGAATCAAATGAATTCAATAAGTACAATGAATCAAATGAATGAAACGGAAGAAATTGAGTGAAATGAACAAAACAAAAATAAATGAAATGAGTAAATAAAACAAACGAATTAAACAGAAAAACCGGTTTTAATTCACCTAGTAGTGCAATTGTTCCTTTTAAATAAGTTTCAATTTAAAAGTTGTTTCAAACTCAATATCATTTCTAACCAAATTTTTCACTGGTTTTATTAAATGCGGATATTGCGTATTACGAAATGTGTTCAATTCAAAATCGAAATTTCAGACCCACTAGGAAATTTTATTCCGAATCCGCCCCTACTTGAAACAAATTAATATTTTCGATTAGCTTAATCAGCATTTGCTCAATGTTGTCTTTTGGCTAACTTATTTTATCACGCAGGGGTGTGTGTGGGAAGTGGATAAATAACCCACAACCGAACCAATCCCTACCTATCTTAGTATGCCTACTGGGTGTGGATGAGGTAATCGTTTGAGGGTCGTGATGAGGTGACTAGATGGGGGAGTGATAATGGGTAGTGTTCAGAGTGGGTCAATCCTATGCGAACCGTGTGCCTGAGCGTGTTGAACGATTACACTTCGTTGTTGATTTGTGTACGGATTTTTTCAGTTAATTAGCTTATATACGAGAAAGACAAAAACGAACAGAATTGATAAAATGAATAAAAAGAAGGAGAAAACAAGCAGAACAAAATAAATTAAATGATAAAAATTATTAAAATGAAAAATTAAACGATGTAGGAAAGTTATGAATTAATAGAAAAAAATAATTCGGATGAATTGAATAAAATGAATGACTGAAAAAAGTCTGATTATTAAAATGAAGAAACTGAATAAAATGCATTAAGTGGAAAAAATTTAATAGAACGCATAACATTAATCATATGAATAAAATGCATTGAAAGAATAAACTAATCAGAGTGAATCCGAAAAATGAAATGAATAAAATAGACAAAATGAACCCAAATGAAAAAAAAGAATGCTGAATGAAATAAATAATTAAAATGCAATGATCAAATATTTAAAATTAGTAAAAAATTTCAAAATAAACAAGAAGAATGAAATCCATAAAATGGAGAAACTGACAAAATGAGTAAATAGAATGAAATTTTAAAAATAATATTCAAATAAAGTAAATGAAAACGAATTGTACAAATTTGAGAACTATTGATTCAGAAATTTCCGCTATGTTTCTGATAATCCCATTATTTGAAAAATGCCTACAAACATACAACAGACTTTCTAGGGCTTATTAGTTTTCACCTTTTTGTTTATTCTTATTAGTTTTCACCTTTTTGTTTTCGATCTTCTTTTCTTGGTGTCGTCGTTTAAAATAATTAGTTTTAGAATTCAGAGATCTGAGTCTTTTTGGTCACAGATTTCTGAAATAAGGTCTTTGCGCAGATTAAAATTTTCTAGTCCAGCATTTTAAAGCGCAACTAGAAATAGTAAAGTGAGATAAGGTCATATGCCTACGTCTTAAACAGAGAGAGAGAGAAAGATAATGCGATTCGTGAATGAGACAGGTGGGTACTTCAAAATATTCATTCGCATTGAAGTGAATAGTGTGAAGTGTCCAGGCTATGTCAATAGTACAAAAGCTGTACATTCAGTTGATTGCAATGTAGTCTCTTTCCACAGTGATTCTTCTAGCTTTGTTTCACTCGCAGTTCTCGTTCCGGAGGTATGGATAAATAAGTCCTATACAAACCATCACTTTGAAAAAGAAATGGTTCAAACTATCAGAATATGAATTTAAATTCTTGGAAAGCAAGTAACCATTGAAGGTGTCACTGGACAAAAACACTACTTTTGCTGCATGCATGGACATTCTTGAAATTACAAGTGTCACTTGTTTGCGAATAAATATGTTTCTAGTTACAATGATAATAAAAAATGTCCCTTGGAGTTTTCAGTACAAATCAGCGTCATTTGTTGCTACACTGCAATGAAAAAATATAGTCAGATCAACTCTCTGTCCAATGCATAAACTCTGATTGTAATCCTCGCTAATTTACTTGTGCAATACGAAGAACTCTAACGAAACCTGTACTGAATTATCCACCGCCTCTCTATTAATTGCGACTGCCGAGAATCAGTTGAAGTGGTCTCAGTATAGTGCAAATATGGCCAACTAAAACAAACTAAAATCTAGAAGAAACATTGTACTTGCACCTGTCTTCGAGAGTGTAGGGGGCCTTTGGAAGACTTTTTCCCCGGATCTAATTCGTGGATATTTGTGGACTATGATCAGATATTTTTCATGAAAGTTCATACCAATACAATAACTACGCATTTTTAATAATATCCCTTGAAACGGTTGAATGACGTATATCCCCAGTTTTCCAGAGGCGCGATGCGACTACCCAGAATTTTGTATGTGGATGAACATGGTTCATTTCAAGTATGAAATATGTTACGCGAGTTTGAAAGTGTCGCAATATTTATCGACTCGCCCTTTATAATATTAAAATCTATATTTTTATCTATTGTAGACATTTCTTGAATGGATTTCTTAGCTATATGTGTAACATTCGAGAGAAAATATCGAGAAAGAGATGTATTACCAACGTTGAAAACTAAACCACTTTTCGTTACACGCCCTTTTTTGCCAGATTTGCAATATGAGCAACCATATCGAAAACAAAGAAGTTGTTCGACATCGAAATAGAAGGTAAACCAGAACCCGACACCCCAACGTCTTACGATATCGCAAAAATTAGGTAACACGATTCTGCAAAACGGCGTTCACCCTCTCATAAGCGCAGCAGCAGATCTCAAGCATGAACCACCATGGCATTTGAGAGTGAAATGACCGGCTCCGGACTAGCCAAATTGTCCCCGGCAAGCCGGCGCATCGTGATTACGGTGTTTCTTGACTCGGTTTGAAGATTACGGCGATGAGCACCGCGAGATAGGTGTAAAACAATAACATAATAATAATAATTTCCCCATCCTCACAGGTCGCCTTACGCTAGACAACGAGGAAGAGCTGGGGACAGCAGGTGCGGTGACTTTATTGTCTTGGGGGCCGGGCATTTTTGCTGGACCACGTCACATCAGACGAGATCGAGAGTGAAAATTTTCGCGCTTTCACTTTTACGCGGCATTTTTATCTCGGTTTTTCGGTGGGTGCTCTCACGAACGACCAAGAAGTGGGGGTACGGAAGCAGCTCCGTGTCGATACAGAAAATTTTCGCAAAATTATCCCATCATCTAGCTGCCGTTTGGCAGTTGCCGTAGTCCGGGAGCTCTGAGGTCCAAACGGTCAACGATATATTTGTCTGGCAAATTATCTCTACTGATTGGAGGCCACTTTTTTTTCTAAAATTTGCTACACTTTGATTTTTCTCTTCAGCTTGATTCGGATTAAAATTAACGGAAAATTGTTTCCAAGCGTGGTTTGGTTTATCCGGGCGAGAGGATGTTGCAACATGCCAATCGGAACAAAGCAGTGCAGGTTCAACCGCCGCCAGTCGAGCGTGGGTGCATAAAAATGACGTTTCGACGATCGTTTTATAGTCGTGTAGTAATTAAATGTTTCATGCCATGCACACATCACTGTCCGATCCGGACAGACGGATCAATCGAAACAGTGCCAGATTTTCACAGCCAGATAGAGACAAGCAACTTGGAATGCAGAACATGTGGTGGCTTATGCTTGTTTCAACATTCACCAGCAGCTCTTTGGTAGCGCGGATCGGTTCACTTGTTGGAACTCCAAGAAAATGGAAAGGGGGACGGAAATCACAATCAATGGAATAAAAAAAGCAAAACGACAGCCGTCACATCACTCTAAAAGTGATCCATTAATAATCGAATAAATAACATCACGAAAACATAAAGTTGGGACATGAACCGGGGTCGCCCCTTTTTGAAGCGACAACATGTCAGAAAAAGTGTCATTTAATTGAAATGTTATTCGAGGAAAGTCGGGGATTGTTTATTTCTTTTTTCCAACCCCGGGCCAAACGATTGTAATGCAGTGGTCGGTATGACGACAAATTGTTTTGATGATGAGTTGTAATGATTGGAAGATCGATGTGGCGAATGGAAATATGAATCAATTTCAGTAACGAAGAAAAGGCATGGCACAGCGAAGGGAAACTTTCGGTTTAATTGGTAGCATAAACACTGGATGGTGATTGATGTTCTGATATTGTGAGGATTGATTATTAGGTTACCGCGTTTGCTTGTCATGGGTAAAAATCAAAACTGCGAAGCCAATATAGGATAAGGCACAAGCATTCCGTACTTTGTGGTATGAAGTTTGTACTTATCACAATTCGATTTACCTTAAAATATCACATATGCGATCGTTGTTCTTACCTGGAATGAGAAAGTAAAACTATAATAAATTACTATGTTCATTTAATGGAAAGGCAAAATGGAATATAGGTATCTTAACTAGGACCACCCCGAAGGAATTTACCATGCAATTTATTTAATTGCTTAATTTCAGTTGCGTCCCTTTCATTTGTTCGAAAGCAAACAAAATGATGGCAATTTTGCCATCTAAACACAAGTCTCAACCTTCTAAATAAGATATTATAATTTCCCCTATAGGTGAACCAATAATTTAAAAAAACGAACCCCCATTTAGGACCCAACAATCATCCCCATGCACAGAAAAAAACGCGTCTGCACTGGCAAACAATAACCTACACCAGCTGTATGCATTTCGGCCGACTGCCAAAAGTGATGAATCTCTTTATCCTTTTTGAGTCAACCCTCGCACATACCCATGCTCGGCGGTCATCATTGCCACAGCCGACCGCTTCAGATTCATTTTTTCCACGGCTTCGAACTTGACTTTTTGCTAAGTCAAGTTCAAAAGAAGGTTGGCCACATTGGCATTTTTCATTTTCATGTTGTATGTAACGAGAAGGCCCGCCACTCGAAGAGCCGCATCTCGTGAGTAGTCAAAGGGAACGCGTATAGTAGTAGTTCTGTCGGAGTGCATCGATCGCCGAGACGAGGGACGCACATCAACTCCTGCAGGAGCGTGCACATATCATGATACGGAGAGGGAAACAATTCATCATCGGCGTACTTAACCTCGTCGCCACTACATAATTATTCGTGATGCAAGTCATAAATTAAAATTAAATTTTCACCGTTCGGTGTTCCTTCGGGACGGGATGCGAGTGACGTGAAAAATAGATTTCATTCTGGACAGCGATAGGTTATGACGATGATGGTATGCAAACTGTAGGGGAATTATGGTTAAAACCGACACCTTAAGCTTAACACTTTTTCTGAGTTGCCACAAAACCAATAAAATTATAATTTTTATCCAGAACTCTTCTTCAGAAAATTCTTAACAAGATTTAATTTTTTCAGCGCTTCGAAACATTAATTTCATTAAAAATTATTGATTGTAAAACTTGGAAAACAAAGTGACTTTTTGTAGGCACTGCGGGTAAAACCGACACCCTATAGGGGTAAGATCGACACCCCCTTTAATTTATTTTCTCTCCACTTTATTAAAATCTTTATCTTTTTTTAAAAATGAGATATATGCGTGATTAATAAAGTGTGAGTATGTATGATGCAAATATGTGCTTTTTATTGCTATTTATCATGTAGTGAGGGAAAGAAAGTTCGAAAGCGTAGTACTATAAATAAGAGTATTTTATTCTATAGGATTATTTATTGATATGAGTATTTCCAAATAATCCTTGCGCACATCATTGCAACCTCCAGTGTCATTTTATTTCGTAAGAGAAGATTTGCAAGCGTTCTACGTTTTGCTAATTGGATTCATTCACTTATAAGTAACACACACACTTCTTAGTAAAACTATCTTTTTCAGATTTGATTTTTCGGACTCTGATCATCAACGATCTATTGGGGTAAGATTATTGTCTCATTGTGATAAAGTTCGTCTATGACAAACCAAGAGAACACTAGAAATTCGGTTTGATGAGCTTTTTGCAGAAATAGCAACAGCTTCGATAGAATCAGATAAGCAAAAATTACAATTTTTGATTTTTAAAGAGACTTACAAGAAATAAACACAATAAAAGTATTTCTGTGTATTTCTGTTAATACTATAGTGTTCTAATAGGCTAATTGAAGTATCCCGAAAATTCCCAGTATTTTGAAATGAATCACAAGTATACACAACCATCTTAACAGCGTGTCGGTTTTACCCTATCCATAGGGTGTCGGTTTTACCCCAAAAGCGCACATTTTTTTATAAAAGCAATTAAAAATATTGAACTTCTCAAACTCGTCTTCAATGCACCTAGTTGATCATAGGAAAGGCCGATAATAATAGGTACTGAAAAATGGGGTGATTTGAAAAGCTTTTGTTCGGTTAAAACCTTAAAATCTACCAACGAAATTTTACATCCAGACGAGTATGATCGCTGCTGTCATATATTTTGTTTATTTTTATGATATTCGGCGCACTAATGTAAATCCAATTTTTCTTCAATTGCTCTACATAAACGTACTAATAATAATGTATCATTATGAAATGAATAAAAATTTGATTTCTAGAAAAACTTGTGGGGTGTCGGTTTTACCCACAGTGTCGGTTTTTCCCACAATTCCCCTAATAGCCGCTGCTGGATCCGGGTGTTAAGGAGCTTAGAATATGTATAAAACACTTGTTCGATAATAATCCATAATGAATCAAACGTCAAAGGATCGATTTCTTACATGAGTCACATAATATCGTACCATAAGATTTGTCCAGTGCCTTCTTTATACTTGGGCACGCTGTGTTAGGAGCCGAGGCTCCGGGATCGTACAGGCCCCACACTTGATGGCGAAGCGATTTCCTGATTTCAGACGCTTAGTGATTAAGTAATACTTGTTATCTGAACTAACGGCGTTAGTCAGGATAGAGAATAATTTATTTTTTTATTTTATTTTATTTTTTCATATTAAATTCGCAAAAGGGCGAATTAGATTTGTAAACAAACTTTTATTTTGATGGTTTCTCTTAATTTACTATAATTTCAGAGCAGAAAACAATTGAAATTACTTCTAAATTTACATTAACGCATATTTTTCATGAAATTCCACTCTGCAGTAGACTAATGAGCAAAACAAGTTTGTTTACCAAAAACACTTTCGCCCTTTTGACGAATTAATATTGAATTGGAACTTTTTAAACTAAAGTGAAGAAGTGAAGAACGAGAGGAGTGAATTCCAGATTTTGCTCCTAGAAGGAAGGAAGCAACATAGTTTCAGGATTGGATCCTAAGCAGGACCAGACAAGCAGTATTCGAAATTCTTGAAGAAGAAGCATTCAAGAAAGAGATAAAGATTACTATTATTTTGCAATATTTTATTTTTATTGTTAATGTGCTATTTTATTTTTGTGTTGTGTTTAAAGTTATTCTGATCCATTGAATATTTCTCAAATAAACGGTGATTCGGGTGATTCTCTTGACCTTTCTGATTCTAAAGATTTGTATTTTCTCCGATTAGTTTTTTGTATTGATCGCTCCAGTTATGTTTTAATACTTGACGTGATTTGTGCTGTTTAATCGTTGTTTATCGTATCATTCGGTTCAAAATTATGTTTTTGTCCTTGATATTGTGAAGCTTTAAAGTGGTTCCTGTTTGTTTTGGTGTCGTGATAAATCCAGTGAAAAATCGAGATTGTTTACATCACCGGACCTGTGTGTAATTACCCATAAAAAATCCACGCGCTCACTTCGGCATCTGCACGTGGGTAGCGAAAAGTATTTCCCACATTAACTTGGCGCACAGTGAGACGAAAACGAAGAGCTAGACCTAGGGCGGGTAGAAAATCGCTTCGCTTCGTCGCTTCATCAAATCCGTTTGGTCTTCAAGCATGCAGCGTTACTCCGTCAGGTAACATTTGCAGCAGTATATGTCCTGCTGAAGCTTCGACTGGTACTGCTCGCCTTTTAAGTAGTGATAACTTCCAGGCGTGCGTGACGTCATCCGATCATCAAAGTTTTGTCGCTTTATCAGATCTGCTTGGTCTTCAAGCCTGCAGCCTTACACCGTTAGGTGATCATCGTTGGAGTGATGTGGGGGAATTTGAGGAATTGACTCTCGACGCAGACTTGAATGGTAAACTGACGATTTATTACCAGAACGTCCGAGGCCTACGCACAAAATCGACGAAGTTTCATAGCAATCTCTTCCTCCCATTACGATGTAATTGTTCTCACCGAGACTTGGTTAGATGATAGAATTCATTCTCGTCAGCTTTTTGGTGATTCATATGCTGTCTACAGAAACAATCGCAGTTTTGTGAACAGTCGTAAATCACGCGGAGGGGGCGTACTCATAGCCGTATCTACTGCATTGAATAGTTTCGTTGATCCAACACCTGTTGATGTTTCGCTTGAACAGCTGTTCGTTAAACTGAAGTTACATAATCGTTTTGTCAGCATAGGTGTAATTTACTTACCACCAGATCGTAAGAGTGATCTAGTCAGTGCAAATAACCATGTGCGATTAATTGATGCTTTTTTTTCTTGTCTTGGAAGTAATGACTGCGCATTATTGTTTGGAGACTACAATCAGTCTGGCCTCATTTGGGACACACATGACAATGTCGCACCAGTAGTCAACGTACTTCGATCTTACATTTCTACCGCTTGCGCTGCGCTATTAGATGGATTCAGCTTCATCTGTCTCACACAAATTAATAGCGTGGAAATCCGTTATGGTCGTATCCTGGACTTTGTCTTATTGAATGAGACTGCACTTGCCCACTGTCAGATCCGCGAACCTGCCGAATCCATCTCTGCGATTGACGCAAACCATCCACCAGTAGAAGTTATTATCAGTCTGCCGAAACCTGTTATTTTTTAGGATATCCCGAATGATCTTGGTTTTGACTTTCACCGAGCTGATTTCTTGGGGCTTGCATCAGCACTCCTTCATACAGATTGGCATTCACTTGAGGATACGGGAGATATTGACTCTGCCGTGGAATATTTCACTGCCGTGATTGATGCTCTCATGGCTGATTATGTTCCTTTGCGTAGGCCAGCTCGTAAGCCACCGTGGGGTAATGCACATCTACGATATCTTAAACGGCTCAGATCTAAGGCACTTCGATTGTATTGCCGTACACGCTGTCGTTTCGCCAAATATCATTTTGCGCAAGCGAGTAATAATCATCGATCTTATATCCTTCTCTTGTACAAACGCTACTCCATTCGAACACAAGCAAACCTGCGCAGTAATCCCCGACAGTTTTGGAAATTTGTGAACTCCAAGCGGAAGGAGAACGGTTTACCTACTGATATGTTTTTGAAGGAGCAGACTGCCAATCTGGCTTCGGAGAAGTGTGACCTATTCGCTACTCACTTTAAAAGCGCATTCAATAAAACAATTTCATTTCCAGATCAAATTGCGCACGCTTGTAGAGACACTCCATTAAATATTTGTCCTTTGAGAAGTTTCACTGTTACAGATCGGCAGGTTATTGCAGCAGTCAACAAGCAAAAATATTCAGTCACTTCTGGTCTTGACGGCATACCTTCATGTGTTCTCAAGAAATGCGCGAATGTACTAATTTTACCGCTGACAGCTCTATTCAACAGTTTCTTCAGGCAGTGTCGTTATCCTTCCAGCTGGAAAAGATCAATTATGTTTCCTGTATTCAAAAAAGGAGATCGGCGAAATGTTGAAAATTACAGAGGAATTACATCGTTGTGTGCCTGCTCCAAAGTTTTTGAGATCATAATGAACGATGTGCTCTCTGCATCCTGCCAAAGCTACATTTCCCCTGATCAACACGGATTCACCCCAAAAAGATCAACTTCCACGAATCTCGCTCAATTCGAGTCATTCTGCTTATGTAATATGGACGCTGGTGCTCAGGTTGACACTGTATACACCGACTTGAAATCAGCATTTGACAGAGTTGATCACGCAATACTTTTGGAACGGCTGAAGTTATTAGGAGTGTCTCTTGACCTGATCCGTTGGCTCCAATCATATCTGAGAGATCGAACACATGTAGTAAAAATTGGATGTGTGTTCTCTGCCCCTTTTACGAACAACTCGGGTGTTCCCCAAGGAAGTAAATTGGGCCCACTCTTATTTGCTTTTTGGGTTCGAAGAAAGTGTGGCGCTCTGACTGGACGGAGTACGACACACGTAATCAGCGTAGAATTCAACAGCAAAAGATGAAAGATAGGGCGATGGCACGAAGAAAAGCTAATAAAAAGCAGTTGCATCGGGTAATAAATGATCGCAAAAAAACAGACACCAACGTAGCCGTAATACTAATGAGACAAATAAACATCAGATATCCAGAAGCAGTTATTATAACTATAACCTCAATGACAACAACAATAGCAACAACAATAGCAACAATAATCGTAACAACAATCGCAACAACAATAGCAGCAATAATCGCAACAACAACAACAATACGCAATGCGGTCGTCCAACAGCTGGCAACTCTCTTCCCCGGGATAAGGATCTACTTGCGGCGGCAAGGGTGCAATTCTCTAGGCTACCGTTTGAAAATCAGCGTGGTATCAGGTTTCAACGTGGTGAAACACTGAATCCATACCCGGTTGTACATCAATTTAACTCAACTTTCGCACCAGATAGGTTTGTAACCCCCGTCCTGACGAATTCCTTTTCTCAGCGCTGTTCAGCTTGTTCCTGTGAGCATTCGTGTTTTCGTCCAACCTAACGCACTCTTCAGAGGCAGACCATGACGAACCGGTTACGGATGAAAACGGATCAATAGTTTTGCATGATATTTCTAAGTATGACAAATTGCCATTAACTTTATCAGAAACGCTTTCAGAAATTTTGATATATTGTCAAAATTTTAATCGTATGCAGAGCGCATCTAAAATGAGCAAAATCTATAGTAGGGGAATTATGGTTAAAACCGACACCTTAAGCTTAACACATTTTCTAAGTTGCCACAAAACCAATAAAATTATAATTTTAATGCACAATTCTTCTTCAGAAAATTCTTAACAAGACTTAATATTTTCAGCGCATCGAAAAATTAATTTCATTAAAAATTATTGGTTATAAAACTTGGAAAACAAAGTGACTTTTTGTAGGCACTGCGGGTAAAACCGACACCCTATAGGGGTAAGATCGACACCCCCTTTAATTTATTTTCTCTCCACTTTATTAAAATCTTTATCTTTATTAAAAATTAGATATATGCGTGATTAATAAAGTGTGAGTATGTATGATGCAAAATATGTGCTTTTTATTGCTTCATCATGTAGTGAGAGGAAGAAAGTTCGAAAGCGTAGTACTATAAATAAGAGTATTTTATGCTATAGGATTATTTATTGATATGACTATTTCCAAATAATCCTTGCGCACATCATTGCAACTTCCAGTGTCATTTTATTTCGTAAGAGAAGATTTGCAAGCGTTCTACGTTCTGCTAATTGAATTCATTCACTTATAAGTGACACACACACATTTCTTAGTAAAACTATCTTTTTCAGATTTGATTTTTCGGACTCTGATTATCAACGATCTATTGGGGTATACATAATATCATTGTCTCATTGTGATAAAGTTCGTCTATGACAAACCAAGAAAACACTAGAAATTCGGTTTGATGAGCTTTTTGGAGAAATAGCAAAAGCTTCGATGGAATTAGATAAGCAAAAATTCCAATTTTTGATTTTTAAAGAGGCTTATAAGAAATAAACACAATAAAAGTATTTCTGTGTATTTCAGCTATTACTATAGTGTGCTAATAATGTAATTGAAGTGTCACAAAGATCCCCAGCCTTTTGTAATGAATCGCAAGTAAACACAACCATCTTAACAGTGTGTCGGTTTTACCCTAACCAAAGGGTGTCGGTTTTACCCCAACAGCGCACATTTTTTTATAAAAGCAATTAAAAATATTGAATTTCTCAAACTCGTCTTCAATGCATCTAATTGATCATAGGAAAGGCCGATAATAATAGGTACTGAAAAATGGGGTGATTTGAAAAGCTTTTGTTCGGTTAAAACCTTAAAATCTACCAACGAAATTTTACATCCAGACGAGTATGAACGCTGCTGTCGTATGTTTTGTTTATTTTTCTGACATTCGACGCACTAACGTAAATCCAATTTTTTTTCAAATGCTCTACATAAACGTACTAATAATAATGTATCATTAAGAAATGAATAAAAATTTGATTTCTAGGCAAAGTTGTGGGGTGTCGGTTTTACCCACAGTGTCGGTTTTTCCCACAATTCCCCTATTGTATTGAGCTCCTCTTATTCTGTTATTTTAGGCACTGAAACAAGTTGGAACGATAGCATAAAAAGTGAGGAAATTTTTGGTAGTGGCTTTAACGTATTCAGAGACGACCGAAATCTTTTAGAATCTCAAAAGAAGTCTGGTGGAGGAGTTCTTATAGGCGTTTCGGCTCAATTTAATTCTGAAATTCTTCCCACAGTGAAGTTTAAAGAATTTGAACATGTGTGGGTTAAAGCGAACATTTCAGGTGAAATACATGTTTTTGCCTCTGTATATTTCCCACCAGAGCATGCTAATATATCATCGTATGAAGCCTTTTTCAAAATTGCTGAACAAATTTTATTTGAACTTCCGGTCGAGGTCAAAGTTCACATTTACGGAGACTTTAACCAGCGCAATGCCGATTTTATTCCGGATTCTGAAAATGAAAATATTCTAATCCCAGTCGTAGGAGAAAACGAAACATTGAATTTCATCTTTGACAAAACTGCTAGCATAGGATTAAATCAAATAAATCATGTAAAAAATCAACAGAATTGCTATCTTGACCTTTTATTTACAAACACTCAGGATGATTTCTGTGTATCTGAATCTTTGGCTCCTTTGTGGAAAAATGAAGCTTTTCATACTGCTATCGAATTTTCTTTGTTCATCCATAAAAATCAAGAACCCAACGTCTATGACTTTGAGGAAGTCTTTGAATACCATAAAGCTAATTATGACAATATCAGACGGAATGAAGCGAATATTGAAACCGCCCTGGACGTATTTTACAAAATAATTTTCGAAATTATTCATGAAGAGGTGCCCATTAAGAAGAAAAGACGACACGGTAGCTCGAAGCATCCTATTTGGTACAATAGGCAAATTAAAAATCTGAAAAATAGGAAACAAAAAGCCCACAAGCTATACAAGAAAAATCAAAATAACGAGCACTTGGAACAATATCTCGACATTTGCGATAAACTAAATATTGCCATAGATTCTGCACTTGCGGATTACAACTCCAAAACTGAACAGCAGATTAAATCCAGTCCAAAGAATTTTTTAAACTACGTCAAAACTAAATTAAAATCAGACAATTTCCCATCAACAATGCACTTGGATGACAACGTACATAATAGCCCGAAAGAAATCTGCAACCTATTTGCAACATTCTTCCAAGAAATATATACAACTTTTTCTGAACAAGACCGCGATCGCGATTATTTTGCTTTTCTTCCAGATTTGCCTATGGATATTGGTTGCAGTCATGTCATAGTGGAGGACATTTTCAATGCTCTAAACCATTTGGATTCATCAAAAGGTGCTGGCCCTGATGGAATTCCACCATTATTTATGAAAAACCTAGCAACCGAGCTTACAACTCCATTGTTCTGGCTCTTTAATATGTCTTTACAATCTGGAGAGTTTCCCAAAACATGGAAGAGTTCTTTCTTAGTACCTATATATAAATCTGGGAAAAAATCTGACGTTCGCAATTATCGTGGAATAGCCATAATCTCCAGCATTCCGAAACTTTTTGAATCAATCATTAACGAAAAAATATTTCTTCAAATAAAAAACAGAATTACTAACCTCCAACATGGCTTCTTCAAAGGTCGTTCGACCTCAACAAATTTACTAGAATTTATTAACTATTCACTGATTGCAATGGACAATGGAAACTACGTGGAAGCACTTTACACAGACTTTAGTAAAGCATTTGATCGAATCGACATCCCAATGTTACTTTATAAATTAAAAAAGATGGGAATTGAGCCTGAGCTGCGTACGTGGTTAGAATCATATCTATCCAACCGCCAGCAAATAATCAAATTCAAAGGAAAGCAATCTAATCCAATTGAAGTCACCTCAGGAGTTCCACAAGGCTCTCATTTAGGACCTCTATTGTTTATTTTATATGTGAACGATATTTCCTTCCTTCTCAAAAAACTGAAAGTACTAATCTATGCCGATGACATGAAACTTTACTTGGAGATAAGAAATGCCGAGGATATTGATACATTCCAAAACGAAATTCTAGTTTTCCACACGTGGTGTCAAAAAAGCCTCCTACAGCTAAACGTGAAAAAAATGCAATTCAATCACTTTTAGTCGAAAACGACAAACATCGAATGTTGTGATTACCTTAGGAAGACAGACTGTAGCAAAATGTGAAAGAATTAGGGATTTAGGCGTTATATTAGATTCCAAGTTAAATTTTATTGATCATTATAACACAATTATTCACAAAGCTAACAACATGCTCAGTTTTATAAAACGCTTTAGTTATCATTTTGTAGATCCGTATACAATCAAAACATTATATATTGCTTATGTTAGGTCGATATTGGAATATTGCAGCATCGTTTGGTGCCCTTTTTCAAGCACACATGAAGAAAGAATAGAATCTGTACAAAAACAATTCATATTATTTGCCCTTCGTAAACTAGGTTGGATAGCATTTCCTTTGCCATCTTATGAAGCACGCTGCATGCTTATCAATATACAAACATTGAAGGAACGTCGTGAATTTGCAATGCTTTCGTTCATTAATAATATCGTCTCGCATCGTATTGATTCAGCCGAAATTTTATCCAAATTGAACTTTTATGCACCTTCTCGACAGCTACGAAACCGAAGCATATTCTCAATAACTCCATATCGCACAAATTATGCAAAATATGGCCCTATAAATCGAATGATGGCTGTTTATAACCGCTATTGCGAATCAATTGATTTTACAATGTCCAAACTAAAACTCACACAATATTTTATACATAAAAGAAATTCTAACGCATAAGAAAATGATTCTGTAAAAGCTGAAATTGTTTTATTTATAATAAAATTACGTATATATATATATATATATATATATATATATATATATATATATATATATATATATATATATATATATATATATATATATATATATATATATATATATATATATATATATATATATATATATATATATATATATATATATATATATATATATATATATATATATATATATATATATATATATATATATATTTTAGTAAATAAGAAAAATGTAAACATTACTGTAACTATACCAGTCTACATCGATTGACGAAATAAATAAAATAAATAAATATATTAACTATAAGGCAAACCGCCAGATGGGATTCATGTTTAAAATTTCGAATGAATTTAACTCTTTGTCTTCGCTCACTGTATTGCGCATTGGTACGGTCGATATTGGAATCTAACTCCATAATATAGTGTCCGTATCAAGCAACATGGATAGCAAGAATTGAAGCCATTCAAAGAAAATTCGTTCGTTATGCATTAAGACGCCTTCCGTGGCAGGACCCTATTAATCTTCCGCCGTACGAAGACCGCTGTATATTATTAGGTCTACACACGCTTGAAACGAGAAGGAGAGTAGCTCAAGCTGTTTTCGTCGCTAAGATTCTTCTAGGTGAGTATCTACGCCAGAATCATTAGGTCAACTCCACATCTATGCACCAGAACGTGTGCTCCGTCAACGAAGCTTTTAGCTGTTGGAACATAGGAACTCCCTATATGGTGGTCATAATCCGATTCGTTTCATGTCTGCTATATTCAACGAGGTGTTTGCGGATTTCGATTTCAACGTGTCATCCACCACTTTCAAGAACCGGCTGCTAAGGAGTCTCTGACTTGACAGTTATTTACCGACGACTTTTTAATCTGTAGTTTTATTTGCTGCTTTTCATTTATATATATTTTTTTTTACTTTTTCTTTACTTTTTTGTATTAGCCTGTTTTGCTACATTTTTTCTTTTATTTTTATTGTTAAGTTATTATTGTTATTGTTATGTTCTGTATTGTAAATTCAATCGAAAAGATATGGGGTTTTTATGCCAATTTGAGAAGAGTTAATGTTTCACTCAAATTGGCTTTTCCTCATCCTCACATTCATTAAGACCAACCAGGTCAGATGATAAATAAAATAAAATAAATAAATAAAAATCGGCATTATGGCATCGGTGATCACTGCGCGAAAACCGTCAAATCGGACGACGGGAATTAACTCAACAAGCCGTTCTTGAAAAACTTGCGGAAAACCCAAATTTATTTCGGATGTGCAACGAATGTGTCAAGCTGATGAAGTTTGCTCGCTTTCGCGACACTTTTTTTTCACTTGGATGTGTTATTGCTGCTATCGCAGGGAAAACGAATGACGTCTGTGCTGAACTGTAGGCCGAGTTATCAAAAAATAACCAGCTAATTTCGCGCCTCGCAAGAAAGGTTTCAACAGCCACTCCAGTCTGACCTAATTCCGGTACTTCTCGACCATCTCGGAAACGTCGACGCGAGGATGGTCCTGATCTGAGCAGTATTCTTGTCGGTGGTCGAAAGTTAGGCGACAATAGCAACATTCTCACGGTTCCACCTCCCACGCCGTTGCTCTGGTTGTATCTTTCCTGCTTTCATCCCAGTATTAGCAAGAAGACTGTCGAAAAAATGTTCAAAGAAGGACTAAATTGCAGCGACGAAGTAAAGATTATTCCGCTTGTTAAAAAAGGCATAGAGGCCAGTACTCTGAACTTCATGTCCTTCAAAGTTGGAGTTCACCCAAAGTACCGGGATGCAGCTCTTAACCCTTACACATGGCCACAAGGCATATTGTTCAGGGAATTCAGAAGTCGCATGTGCTCCGCTAATCCAACCCGGTCCATCAACCCTACAGAGGACTCCGCAACGATTGGCAATGCTACTATACCAAACTAAGCCGCCATCGTGAAGGAGTGTCGATGCTGATCGCATACTGCGACGCAATGCAGTTACTACTATGGTAGCCCTCGATCCGCCCACTACAGTCGAGCCCTTGCCACCAGCGTTCATCAGTCGTCCCGGTCCTGTATGTGTGGGTGAAGAAGGGGTCTTCCAAGCCGCCTTTCTCGGCAAGTATTATACAAATTGTAACGATACAACGGTTGAACCGATTCACGCTTCTAGTTCATGGTTCGACTCTCGCCGTAAGCTACCACCGTTCCGTTCCTGCTCTCCGCATCGCACCATCGCACAGTGGTCGGAAACGCCAAAAAACGTGAACTTAATTCACTAGAGGCCAAACCATCTAATATATTCAGAGGGTGTCTTTGGAAGAATTGTTTGTATGAATATTTCCCACAATCTGATAACAATTGAAATTAGGCATGGCTTACTATGATCGAACTAAAAAAAATAACTTTTTATGCTGACGACGTAGAAAGTTGGTGTCTTCGACAAAGTTTTAGAAATGCTCATAGTGAAGAATATTATTGAAGAACTTGAGCTTGTAGGACTAAAGGTTATCGAGTTATAAAGCGTTTTCTATGGCAACCCCCTTAAATCTAGTTTTTTCAATATAACTTTTTTCATTGTGACTTTTCGAGCGAACTATGTTCAAGACAAATGTGTAGGTATCAAAACTACATAATATTGTCGAAGACTATATGTAAAAATACTCATTCGTTTCAAAGTTATTGAAGATTTTTACAGTTTTTTACGCCAACTTCAACTACGTATAAGAAAGAAAGGTGCAAACCAAAATGCACGAACACGCACTTTTTTCACTGTCTAAACTATGCACAATAAAGCTAAGAAGGTTTGGTGCATGGCACTCTAGAACCCTATGAATAGGGTACGCTTACTTTATCATTTTTTTTTACTTTTTCCATACAAAAATCAGCAAAAAAAAAATTTCTATTTTTTCCGTAAAATTTGGTAATTAATGGTATGACATTTATTTGTGAACATTAAATTCATTATGACATGTCTATTTGAGTATATATTAGTTTGGGATCTCCAATGATATTAAAAACTTCACATTTTTGCTCCCACGTTTTTAAAAATCTGAACTATTCAGGTATAAGTTGAAATAATACTTGAAATTGAATATCAAATCAAAAATTTAAAAAATTGGGGTAAAAACATCGAAAAAAAATTTTTTTGCTGATTTTTGTATGGAAAAAGTCAAAAAACATGATAAAGTAAGCTTACCCTATTCATAGGGTTCTAGAGTGCCACGCACCAAACCTTCTTAGCTTTATTGTGCATAGTTTAAACAGTTAAATAAGTGCGTGTTCGTGCATTTTGGTTTGCACCTTTCTTTCTTATACGTAGTTGAAGTTGGCGTAAAAAAATGTAAAAATCTTCAATAACTTTGAAACGAATGAGTATTTTTACATATAGTCTTCGACAATATTATGTAGTTTTGATATCTACACATTTGTCTACAACATAGTTTGTACGAAAAGTCACAATAAAAAAAGTTATATTAAAAAAAATAGATTTAAGGGGGTTGCCATAGAAAACGCCTTATAACTCGATAACCTTTAGTCCTACAAGCTCAAGTTCTTCAACAATATTCTTCACTATGAGTATTTCTAAAACTTTGTTGAAGACACCAACTTTCTACGTCGTCAGTATAAAAAGTTATTTTTTTTAGTTCGATCATAGTAAGCCATGCCTAATTTCAATTGTTATCAGATTGTGGGAAATATTCATACAAACAATTCTTCCAAAGACACCCTGTGAATATATTAGATAGTTTGGTCTCTAGTGAATTAAGTTCACGTTTTTGGCGTTTCCGACCACTGTGCATCGGGGTTCAACGCACACCGGGACGCACCGCAGTTGGCACTATGGAAGCCCTCGATCCCCTCGTCACAGTCGAGCAATTGCAGCCAGCGATCATCTGTTGTCCCGGTCCTGTGTGTGGGATGGGCGAAATGGTCTTCCAACCCGCCACAAATGGCAAGCATACATCTGATGTGAACACTTCAAGCGCTGATGTATTCTTCGCTTCCAGTAATTTGCCTTTTCCTCCGACATCTTGTGACCAGATGTCAATCATTTCTCTCGCCGACGCCGATCGTCGCATTCTGGGGCGCGACGCAGCTCATTCGCTCTCTGCTGAATCTGATCCGTCATCCAATAACATCGAGATTTACTATCAGAATGTTGGTGGCATAAATTCAGCAACGGACAGCTATTTGCTCGCGACCACGGGCTGCTGTTATAACGCCATCGCCTTAACCGAAACGTAGCTCGACAACCGTACTCTGTCTCGCCAGGTGTTTGGTTCAACATTCGATGTCTTCCGCTGTGACCGCAATGCCCTCAGCAGCCTCAAGATAACAGGTGGTGGTGTACTCATCGCCATTCGCTATGATATGAAAGCCCGAGTGATCAACGATGAGCGGTGAGCGAGCTCGGAGCAAGTGTGGATATCAGTGAAACTTGCCGATCGCAATTTGTTCCTGTGTGTCATGTATTTTCCACCTGACAGAATTCGTGATTACAACCTGATCGATGTACATCTTTCCTCCGTTTCTTTCGTCACCTCGATCGCTGCCCGCTGTCTGATGATATTGTTATACTGGACGACTTCAACTTACCTGGCTTGAAGTGGTGCCAGGCAAGTAATGGATTTTTACGATTGGATATCGAAAAATCTATGCTTAAGAACAATGTCAGTTGAATCTTGGATAACTACAGTAGCGCAACTGTTCGGCAAATTAATAATGTAAATGGGCGTACATTGGACCTCTCCTTTGTAAGTGCCCGGGACTACGCTCCGTACTGCTACGCCGCTCCGACTCCTTTAGTCCAGCATGTGCGCCATCATCCCCCACTACATATTGTACTCGCTGGTAACCTAGGAGTGAATTTTGAAGACGTCTCAGACGTGCCTTCTTTAGACACCATCGAAACGTCGAGCGTCAACTGAAACCTAAGCCCAAGTCGTTCTGGAAGTATGTTAACGAGCAGCTAACTATCTTGGAATCTCGTTTTTAAATGTTGTATCGAAACTATTCAAGATGGTTGTTTTAGACCCTATTTTCTTTCAGCGAAAACACCTGCTCTGGTTCACAATATATGCGGCCTTCGACAAAATCAATATCCCATTAGCGAAGCTGGACAAGCTCGGTATTCATGGACAACTTCTGCGCTGGTTTCGTTCCTACTTCGATGGAAGGCAACTACAAATCAGCATTAAGGACTGTCTATCTGCACCATTCTTCGCTACATCTGGCATCCCACAAGGAAACCATCTCGGTCCAGTAATATTCCTGCTCTACTTTAATGACGTCAATACCACATTACAAGCACCTCGCCTTTCTTTCGCCGACGGCATGAAAATTTTTCGACAAATACGGGATAAACCCGATGCTGAGCTTCTTCAGAGGGAACTAAACAGCTTTAGTACGTGATGTGATCTAAACAGAATGGTTTTAAACCCGAGCAAATGCCCAATCGTTATGTTCACGCGGAAACGCCATCCGACTCAGTTTAACTACCATTTCTTCGACTCGAGCATTCCAAGACACTCTCACATCAAAGATCTCGGAGTCATCATGGATTTGTTAAATCCACATACTTCATATAGCGTGGATAAGGCATCACGACAGCTTGGGTTCATATTCCGAATAGCCGAAAACTTCAGGGACGTATACGGTCTTAAATCGCTTTACTGCGCGTTGGTCCGATCAACGTTAGAATATTGATCTGCTGTTTGAAATCCGTACTACCAGAACGGGATTGACAGAATCGAGGCTGTCCAACGCCGGTTCATACACTTCGCACTTCGGCATCTCCCATGGCGAAACATCTTTCAGCTGCCGAGCTATGAAAACCGTTGCCAGCTAATACACCTCGATACACTCAGCATTCGGAGGGACCGCTCTCGAGCCCTGTTTGTCTCGGATTTACTGTCTGCCAGAGTGGATTGCCCTACAATCCTCGGACGTCAGGATCTTCAAGCCGGTGTTCGAGCTCTACGTAATAACTTTCTTCTGCGAGTTCCGTTCACAAGAACCAACTATGGTTGCCAGAGCGCTGTTACTGGACGAATTTTTAACAGTGTGGCGACGGACTTTGATATTGGCAATTTTAAAATTTAGTTGGTCCGATTTTTATAAAGCTAGTTTCAAATGAAAGGTATACTATCACCAAATATTGCTATAGAATTTTGTACGAATCGGTTATATTGTTCCGGACATATTGGCTAGAATGTTCGGTCACATCTGTCCAAAAATCGAATGCGCAGTATTGCATTTGTAATGTTCCCACAATATGAACTTAGATTTCTTTTAGTGAGTATAACAATAGTAATACGATATTCGTATTGGTATAGGTGAATGGGTAAATTATAGTGATACAATAAATAGTACAGTAACCATACGTAATATTGTACATTTTGTTGCTCCTGTTACTAGTTCGAATGTCTGCCATGTTCTATATCTGCCATGATTTAGCCAAAAGCAACACAAACATGACAAAAAGTGGCAAAACGATTAGACAAATTATCTATCTATGGTTATCATTTATGCGGGTAGTGCTACGATCCATTTATTGCACCAAAGTAATAACAATAAAATATTTACATTGAGTGAGGCAAACCGTCTAAAACTAATGTTAATAAATGAGAATGGCAAAATTACACCATTAGGTGGATTAAAACGAGTTTTTAAGTGGAAATCGATTACAGGGTTACATACCTTTTTATTTATCAGAAAATCCAATTTTTTTATTACTTTATCTGAAAGTACAACTCCTTGAGAATATTCTCCCAAATTTTTATAGAGGTCCGAGAAATGGAGCGAAAGTTACGAAGCGTCTACCAAAAGCAGTGGTAACTTGAAATTTTAAGCTCGATTAGGGGAACATGGGGAGACCAAGCGACCAAGCGCAAAATTCAATTTTGGCTATGGTGCCTTCTACTCGATTCTTAATTTTTTTTCAAAAATATTTTTATGCTTGTTTCGATCCCTTAAAGTAATTTTTAAAGTTTGAAATGAAAAATATTACGTAATTAATAAATTTGCATTAAATGATGTAATTTTTTATCAAACTTTGTATGGACATATCTGCTCGACTAGTAATTACTATTAATGTACTAATATACCATATTAATCTTTGTGAAGCAGTGGAAAGATTTTACATAAATTGGAACATTGGAATAGTTATTACTAGAACTTGAATGACATTGAACGCAATAACTAATGTTGGGGAGACTTGACCAAGATTTTATGGGGAGACTTGACCAAGTGGCAATTAGCTGAAGAAAGATACAAAATTCCTGACATTTATTATGCTTTGGTATCTACTGTTAATGTTACTCGCGCCATAAAAAAATCCCACCTCAAGCATAAGTATTTATATTTTAGTATTATTAAACAAAGTTAGCAATAGTAGGACTGATTTCGTGATATGCGAACATGCAATGCAAGCCGTACAGTTGATCTTTAAAAAGAAATGCATTAAAAAAAAATCGAAATTTATCACATGCAACCCTTTTATATTTTTTACTGCTACCTAAAGATCTCGACAATATGGAAAAAAATAATTACAGTATGTTTTATGTCATTATTTTTGTTAAGATTTTTCAAAGTTCTCTTGGTCAAGTCTCCCCAACGCCTTGGTCAAGTCTCCCCGCAGTGGGGAGACTTGACCAAAAAAAACGATCTCAGAAAAACTTTTGTAACTTTTCAAAAATTAAATTAAAAATTCTGCAAAAAATCATGAAAACGCATAATAACTTTGCACATTATATCTCAATGACTTTTGAGGGATTGAAGGCCTTTTAAGAGATTTATGCAGCTTTAGCTGAAAACCTGGTCAAGTCTCCCCAATTTCAATTGATTGTAATTAATTTTTCTTGGACCTTGATGATTTATTTTTTATATATAAATTTTTATTTTGTAGATGAGAATGTTTTAATACAATTTTTAGAAGTTTTGGGATTTTAGATGATCTATTGATCTTTAATCGTGATCACCGAAAATCTCTAAAGCCATAACTCCGCCAATTATCAATATATTTTTATAAACTTATGTTTGTTTATTTCACTGCAAAATGTATCACCAAAATACTATAAGTTTGATGTAATGAAATGCCTTTACGTACATTCAAACTTTTTTGACATTTTTCGCACTAGAAGGTATGTAACCCCCTTAATAGAGAGCTTAAACCAAAGTAGATTGGACGGGCTTCTACAATCGGAGTCAGAACCCATTAGATTTTCGACTGATTCCAGAATCCGGAATACAAAGCGTCGAAATTCAACCAACTAATGGAATATAATAGCTGTCAAGGTCGTACGCAGTTTGAAGCTGCGACGGGCTGGAGCCTCTTTCAATTCCTTTGGAATATACACGCGGCAACGCAATATTTCCCAGGAGTACCAAGAGCCAATCCCTATTCGCTAATTAGATCACAGTGTAACCGCACATGCACCCTTTTCCCGCTTTCGAAGTCGTATGCAATCAAGGACTGAATAGGATACCCTCCGAAGTCATCGACGCCGACCACGTTCAGACAAATGCATCCAGCAAAATACACCCACACATACCCATTGAGAGTAATACATAAGATTATATGTAAGAATTGGCCTTTCAATTATTACTATCCGAATTCCGAAATTTTTCTTGTTTCCACGATCGAGCTAGCCAGAGAGGAGAGACCGTGAGAGTCTACCCCAGACTGTCCCCGTGCCTTGACCGCGGACTATGGGCTTTTCAAAAGCTTGCCATCTGCCAGTCAGTAGCATGCCAGAAACTTCTGGTCCGATAGCTAAGCAAAACACGCTAGTGATTACAAGCCAAATTTAAAGCGAAAAGCTCATCTTTGAGAGTACTATCAACCTCAGTCGGGTACTGGGATATTCTGGTAATACTGGAAATTAAGGAATGGCTAGAGTAAGCGCAGAGATTAAATTCAACGGTCCTGAATCAGTTGCCAATTTCGATGTGTTGGCTAAAGCAAAAGATCCCGTCTTGGGATGCATCCGATCACAGCAACTATTGGCGCAATCTACAACTTAAACAATATCAATAAAAACTTTTTTATAAAAAACATGCTCTGTTATCCTACATTTTTCGAACCACCACTGCGGCTTGCTGATCAGTGCTTTAACGAGCCACTGCAAACTCAATTAACACATGGTTATTATTCAGCTCCCTGAATCATTTTTATGTGATCTTTGTGAATCCGACTATTTCCTAAGCAACTCTTATTGAATAAATAATCAACAATGAAACATTATGAAATCAGTGTGCAATTCGCTAAAATCATCGTCACAGCGCAGAGCAGCACAGCGCAATCATGTTCAATGTTCAATCTAAGCACGGATAACGGGATGAAACAACTTAGAGACCATACCATACCTCAAAATTAATCACTTTTTGATCACATTCATTGACCCTACGAGGAATGAATCTCAAATGACCCCATTCTTTGTCCTGGTTCTTCGTGACAACTCTTCAGCTTCAACGTTGCGTCTGACCGGCCAGCAATGGCAAATATGTAGAAGATTCGTGACTTAATCTTCACTCCTCTGCGTGCCGGTGAGTGCAACATCGTACTCAAATACCGTTTTTTAATTGCAACAGCAGCGCGGTATGGTAATCTGTGGCAACCGATCCCAAACTGTGATGACCCAATGAACCGCGGCTCTGTCCACACCCTGACCAATAGGATCGTGACGATAAAGTAATTTGCAGGATTGTCAAAATCCATCCATTGCATGTGCGAACAGAGCAGAAGGTATTTCATTCATGATTAAACCAGTGCAGGGTTGCCTGTATGGGTCGTTTTGTTGAGGTAATTGGTTTTTGAGTTGATTAAAAAATCAGTCAGGTGTGTCGTTTGCTATGCACAATCCTCGAAATATATCAAGATAATTGCCGCTGTACCGTACATACCGAAGGAACATCAATTTAAAGATTGCTTTAACAATTTTTGACATACTCCTAATTTTACCACGTTATTCAGTAGGCTTCCAGGTATGTAAAAACATACATTTCCGAACTCGACTAACTGAGTCGAATGATATATGACAATTGGCACTCCGGAGCGGGATTAGGATGAGTGATTCTTTATTCTTTATTAGTATTATACACCAACAGGCATACCAAAGCCCCAATGGTGTTGGTCTTAATAATAAACTTATTACTAACATTCAAGTCATATACACAAATAGTGGTCATACAATAAATCACAAAAACGGTAAAAAAGTCAAATGTGATTGAAAGGTTGATTAAAAAGTCTAGAAAATCGCTGACGCAGAGTTTATTTTTTATTTTTGGATCGCGGTCACTCTAGGTTCGCTCTGAACTGTCATTTTAATATGGCTTTTGTAAATATTAGAGCGAGCCTAGAGCGACTCGGATCTAAAACCGATGTCAGCATTCGTTTGGAGGAGAGCGAGTAAAGGCGCTATAACCTAGGCTTAATGAGCCAGGGCAAGGTGTAAATACCTCTGTCCCATCCCGAAGGACCAAAGGAGTGACATTAACCTTCTTAGCAAAGTCACTCCCAACGTTTTATCATAACCCCCTATAAACTGAAACGGTCGGTACGGTTGTCCTCGTTTCTTCCTCATTCAAGTTTCAAAACGATTCGTTGGTTGAATTGTTCATTAAATGAATAACTCAATTGCCGTATAATATTGAAACATCTTCAAACCCAACTCTGCACAGTAGGCCTGGCCGTTTTAATATTTGCGACATATTGTAATATGCTTCAAATATTAATATTGACAAGAAAAACACTAAAGAATATCTGCAGTGTTTTCCAGGATGCTTTTCAATACTGGCTGTGTAAGGGTTAGAATAGAATAGAATAGAATAGAAAATCGCTGACGCAGAGTTTGTCTAGACACGTTGAAATCGAAAGCTGAGGCAACATGGTTGAAAATCCTTTGTAGACCAGTGATAGTTCCCTGCATACTATAATTAGTGCGTCTGAACGGTAATCGAAGCATAATGTTGTTGCATAATTTTCGTGGTGCGACGTTTATATTAATTTGTTCTACCATAGCTGGGACATCTATATGACCTTGCAAAGTGTCGGCGATGAACAATGCTCTTGCTGTATTCCTTCGAACACAAAGGGATTCCAGTTGACTCAACTAACACCGGTTTTCATAGCTAGGTAATCGGACAGAATCTCTCCACGGCAATCTACGGAGCGCGAAACGTAGAAAGCGACGCTGTACGCTTTCAATTCTCTCAACGCCGTTATTGTAGTTTTGGCTCCACACTTCAGGGCAATATTCTAAGATTGATCGGGATAAAGCGCAGTATAGCGATTTGAGACAATAAACATCTGTAAAATTTTTGGCTATCCTGAAGATGCATCCTAGCGCTCGAGACGCTTTACCGACTGCATAGGAGACGTGTTGTTTGAACGTAAGTTGAGAATCCAGAATCACGCCCAGGTCCTTCATGTGACTGACGCGTTCGATTTCTGTTTCTAGAAGACGGTACTTAAAATAGATCGAATCCTTTTTCCGTGAAAATGATATTACCGAGCACTTCTTTGGGTTTACATACATGCGGTTCATGGTACACCAGTCAGCAAAGGCTTGAAGCTGCTGTTGGAGAAATCTGCAATCTTCAATTGTACGAATTATGCGATAAATCTTGATATCATCCGCGAAGGACAATCGGGAAGTCTTCAGAATTAGATATACATCATTGAAGTATATCAGAAACATCAACGGTCCCAAGTGGCTTCCTTGAGGTATTCCTGACTTAGGTACTGCTTACAGTGAGCCTGAAGAGGTTCCATAATCGCCAGCTCGAACAACTTCGAGACAGGGGGAGTTCTGCTAGCAGCGAGTTTGATTTGCTCAATAGTTAGTGCCTCATCTGTAAATACATTCGCGAAATTTTTCCGAGAAATGTTCACATATGTCTCGAGATGTAGTAGCTGTGTTCCCATTGAAAGTCATAGACGACGGCAGTCCTGATTCCTTGCGCTGCTCGTTCACATATTTCCAGAAACGTTTAAGATGCGACTTGAGATTATGCTGAATATTTTGCTGGTGTCGATGGAAACAGTGTTGACTGGCTCGTTTGGACGCATGGTTGAGACTGACGTAACAGTCTCTGAGTGATATTGTGCGATACTTGGTAAACCTCCGCAGGGCAACTCTCTTTATAGACTTCAGCCGTCGCAGTGTACTCGTTTGCCATGGAGCGCCGGTTTGTCGATGGTGAACTTTCTTTGGAACGTGCCTGTCAATAGCGTACACTAGAACGTTTGAAAAGGTTTGAACTGCGGTTTCAATATCTTCGGGGTCCAGAATATTTTCCCAATTAATGGTGGAAAGAAGGTCTGCGATACTGCGATGATCAGCTTTACGGAAATTGTAGGAGACAGAAAGCGGTAATATATCGAAGTCATGCACCACAGAGCTATCAATCGTGGCGATCAGCGGAGGATGATGTGCCACTGGCTTTACTAGGGGAGAGGGAGCCGTCACTATTAATGTGGAGGAAACCTGGTCGCTGACAAAACAAAGATCGAGATGGCGGCTATTCTCATTGGCAATAGGATTGATTTGTAGTAACGTGGCTGAGCTATAGCTGTCAAGTAGCCTCACTGCACATGGGTGGAGAACGGAATGGTCCGAATCCGGATAAAGAAATTCATTACGGGAAGATTTCCATGAAATGCTAGGAAGGTTAAAACACACAAAGCACACAAGTACAACTTACGGTCGCCAAGCTCGATAATCGTCCAAACCTGCTCTAGACAATCCCAAGAAGTGCTCTCGACGATTCTTGCCTTCAAGCTGGTTTTAACCGCTACTAATACGCCGCCTCCGGTAGATTTTCGGCTGTTGCTAGGGCTCCGGTCACAGCGAAACACCTCGTATTCAGTACCAAACACCTGACTGGAAAGCGTGTCATCGTTCAACCATGTTTCGACGAAGACAATGATGCCAAAACTCTTATCGGAGACTGCAAGACGGTATTGCTCAATGATTGAATTAATACCACCAACATTTTGGTAGTATAGCAGCTGTTTAGCCCGTTGTTGACCAATGCAGGAAATCGAAGAGCTTTGAGGCAAGAAAGAGCTCACAGATGCATTGTACTTGCCTTACAGTTATTGATGTTTGCATACTTAACACTATTGGCCAGCTCTATAGTTACATAGTTGCACAATCAGTTTAAAAACCCGTGGAAATTCTTTTCAAATATATCCAACAATAAAAAATATTGTGTACCAGTTGCGCAACATTTAAAACTTTCAACAAGTTGCAATTGCTACTTGAGGCTGATATGGTACAATTCATGGAGAACTGGAATCGGGGAACATTTCAGCGCTTGAATTATTCAGAAAGGATGGGTACTTGCCGCAGAGGAAAGTTTGGAAGACCCTTTATCCACTCCCGCACACAGGACCGGGACGACTGGTGAACGTTGCCTGCAGTAGCTGGACTGTGGCGGAGGGATCGAGGGCTTCCATAATACAAGCTGCGGTGCATCCCGGTAGCCCATTAGCGAAATCTATCCTGCTTTGGCTGGTCGAAATTGAATTCCCGAACGAGTACTCCAGTCGGCCAAGTAGGCGCTTTGAGTGCAGTGTCCTTTAGTTCGCTAGGAAGCTCAACTCGGAAAGAAACGAAGTTGAGTTTCGTAAAGTCGGTGTCCTTCTTTACCAACACAACTGCTTTGGGTGCATCGCTTATTCCAAGGCATTCTTGGGTCATGGCAACGATTTCCTCCACTGTATGGCTCGGGTCAAGACAGCTCAAATAGACCCAAAACTGCTCCCGCTCATCCGCACCTGTTCTGATTTCCCGCTGAATGGCTCTAGTGCCCCAGACAGCGGCTGCAGTGGCGCGAATTTTAGCATTATTCTCGCGACGTCGCGTCGTTTCGGAGTGGGCGGATCCTCCGGAAGTCGCTTGACAAACAGCCCCCTTTGAGTTACAGAACCAGAATTGGCCGGAAAATGATTTTCAATACGGCTCGAGAGATTTGAGACAACCGTGTTCAAATTATCTACAGCCTCACATAATTTTTTTGTGTCCACAATGGGAGCAGCGGAAACGGATTGCTGCACCCACTCGTTGAAACAGCGAGCACAATCGTCACAGTGCCAGTACAGGTTGTTGTTGAAACTAGACAACAGGTCTAGTGCGGATTGCTGCATACCGGAAATACAGGTGCGGTGGAAAATCGATTCGCCATGGCCGCGACATGCAATTTTCTCAATTCCATTAACGGGAGAGTCGCATGACTTGCAACTAAAGGGCGAACGCGAAATTATTGCGACACATTCAATAGGGCATAACTTTTTTACCATTGGGTAAAAATCAACCAAATTTTGTACACTTTCTCATTGATGTGTATTGTTTACATGCTGTCAAACTCGAAGTCGTGTTTTTCGATTCAACGAAAATGGAGGTGAACCAACGCGAGTCGAGAGCACAAATTCTTTCCAAACACCTGGAATTTCCTCACCTGTCGCACCGGCAGTTGGGAAAAATGTTGAACATTCATCATTCAACCGTCTCCAGAGTGTTGAAGCGGTTCCAGGAGCGGTTGACGTTGGACCACGACAAAGGAGCTGGAAGAAAACCGGGACCGGAGAACAAAAAGACGGAGGGAAAGGTGAAGCGGATGATTAAAGCAAATCCCAACGTCTCAAGCCGTGATTTGGCTAAAAAGATCGGCATGTCGCAGAGCTACGTCCAGAATGCAAAGAAGAGAGCTGGACTACATACATACAAGGTACAGAACTTCCCAAACCGCGATGAGCAGCAACAATCGACACCTAAAACTCGGTCACGGAAGCTCTACGAGAAGATGCTGACAAAATATGGCTGCTGTGTGATGGACGACGAAACGTATATAAAAGCCGATTTCAAGCAAATTCCGGGGTTGGAGTTTTTCACCGGCAAGCGCAAGTTCTATGTGGACGACAAATTTAAGAAGAAGAAAATGTCGAAGCTCGCCTCAAAATATCTCATTTGGCAGGCCATCTGCTCTTGCGGACTGAGGAGTGAGCCTTTCGTGACAAAGGGCACAGTAAATGGCGAGATCTACAAATCTGAGTGCCTCGAGAAGCGCCTTTTGCCGTTCTTGCAGCAGCACGACGAAGCTCCGCTATTTTGGCCAGATTTGGCATCATGCCACTATTCTAAAAGTGTCCTGGAGTGGTATGAGGTCAATTCTGTCAATTTTGTTCCAAAGGACTTGAATCCGCCAAACTGTCCGGAGCTGCGCGCGGTGGAGCAGTACTGGGCAATGATGCAGCGGGAACTTCGGAAGAGCAAGAAGACAGTCAAAGACGAGAAGGACATGTTAAGAAAATGAAAAAAACTCATCATAACTCATAACTGATTTCAACCCGCCTTTTGTCGCTTACGACCTTTTGAAAACCCACCCAAGATTTCGTCTCGCTGTGCGCAAAGTTCAAGTGTGGGGAACACTTTCCACTACTCGCGTGCAGATGGCGAAGTGAGCGCGTAAATTTTTTTGTGGGGAATTACACACAGGTTGCAGTTTCACAATTTCACCGTAGACTTACAAAATTTTCACAAGGATTTCAAAGTTTTCACAAGGATTTCACTGCTGAGCAGTACACGATACAAAACAGAATGTCCGTCAAGCGACTGGAAATTTTTTCGCCGAAAAACGGTAAGTAAAACACAGATAAAATGGAACTTTCTCCAGAGCAAAAAATCGTAAACACGATGTAAACAAACTTCATTACAGTGCTATGGGATTGCAGAATCTTTCTATATAAGAAAGGCAAAATGGATTTTGTTGTTAATGTAATGACCCAATCTATTTCTATTCTATTCTATTCTAACCCTTACACAGCCAGTGTAAGCATATTTTCATACGTCGCAAATATTAAAACGGCCAGGCCTGCTATGCAGAGTTGGGTTTTGAAGTTGTTTCAAAATTAGACGGCAATTAAATTATTCATTTAACCCATTCATGCCCATGTTGTTTGTGGACAACAACGTTTTTAAACAGCTATAACTTTTGGTTGAGGCAAGATTTGCTCACAAAAATAAGTAAGCCTAATGAATGTGACTATTGCGTTTCATTTGAGTATTAAAAGTTACAAGGATCAGCTCTAGAACTGAAGTTATTGTAATTAGTCTGATTGGATTCAGATGGAGCAGTGCTGCCAGGGACAGTTTACGTTGAAGACGGAAAATGAATTTTTCATATATCTTCGTTATGTTGCAATATTTTTGAGAAGTGATAAAACCTATCAATTTAGACAGTCTTTGCCTACATTTTCCACGCAAGTGGACTTTTGTAAATATTCTAGAAAAATTGTATTGAGCATTGGAAGGTAAAAATTGAGCAGCTTCTAGCACTGCGAGGGTACCACCTAGCTTTATGAAAAAAGGCTTTTGGTGTTTGTTGACCCCACCGTTTTCAAGGAAAAATAGTTTTTAAACCCTACCTGAACTAGAAAAAAGTTGGGCATGAAAGGGTTAATGAATAATTTAATTGACGAATTGTTTTGAATCTTAAAGGAGAAAGAAACGAGGACAACCGTAACGACAGTTTCAGTTTAAAGGAAGTATAATAAATCGTTGGGAGTGACTTGGCTAAGAAGGTTAATGTCACTCCGTTGGTCCTTTGGAATGGGACAGAGGTTAATGTAATGACCCAATCGAGCTGTAATTCGATTTCAGTGCCACTAAATTATATATGTGTAAAAATACCCTCAAAATTTGAAAACAATCGATTGAAATTTGTTGTCGGTATCGGTCCACCCGATTTGAAGCTCAAAAAAATTCACCATGGTGAAGGGGCAATTTTGTTGCGTTGAGACGATGATTTTGGCGGATTGCACACTGCCTTCATCATGTTTGACTGCTGATTATCTAATAAGTTATTAATAGGTAAGTAGGAATTCATACCAATCCGACCCATATTGAAACCTCAACAGCTTGATAGCCATCATTGCCGGCCGCCCTCATCTTCATCGTTCAAGGGGAAGGATAAAGGATAAGGTAGACGGGAAGTGTTGATGCTGCACCTACTTAACGGAAGGTAGACGACTCATCAGGCTCTTCCATAGGCGTCGCAGAGTTGGTCGTTTGAAAGGGTATAAGGTCTAGGATTCGCTCCAAGCAAGCGATACGACCTGTAAAGCATGGTTTATTAGGTAGTAGTCTAGTTGGTTTTCGAGTACACAATCACTCAAAAAAGAAAAGATCTTATTTAGTTTTTAGTTCTTTTTAAACACTGGGTAGCCGGCTACCAAGAGTATCCTGTTTGCTAAACAAAAGCAATTTGAACTCCTCACAACCAACCGTGGGAGTATTGCCTAGGAAAGCTTATCTTATCTGCGTAATGGGCCGGATCACTATTTATTACGACAGTATTCAAAAAACTTCGCTATTCCTTTTCTACGACATATTTATTGAGTTGAAAACTACCGAGGGATAACACGTTGTACAGATAAAGAGCGCAAGATGTTATAAACAAGGAAAGTATTTCCTATATTCCGTATCGGATTGCTTGTGAAATACACGTATACGAACGATTAATCGTGAAGGGGCAATTTTGTTATCAAAAACTTAAATAAATAAGTTTTTAGGAACGTGTCCAATGGAAAAGAGACAGAGAAAGAATAACCGGAACGGTGACAATTTATCTTTCATTCACACTGAGAAATTATTTCTTTTATTTACAATTCACACTGAGAAAAAATATGTCCTCAAGCAGGAATCGAACCTGCGATCTTCCAGCCACTAGTTGGGTGTTCCACTTCGACATCAAGAAACTGTGATGATGTCATCATAGATTCCCAAACAGTATCGTGATCACCGCCAATGTAACCGTCCGCGCTACGAGCCCAAGAAGACCTCGTTAAACTCGGTGGCTTTTGCGCCACTCTCGCGTACGAGAGACCACCGGTCGTTTGTTAGCCCGACTACTTGGTATGAGACTCCTCAAGGGATGGCCCGAACGGCTATTGGTGGCTTACGAAAATCGCTACAACTGAAATCTTTCCGCTATAAAACCCTACTCGCCAATAAGAAGATTATCGCCAACGGAAACGGAAACGCACGGATTTATTTCAACTCTAACAAATAAACGTCATGAGTGAGATTGAATTCGAAGATTGCTTTATTCAAATTTACGAAGCTAAACATCACGGAACTAAACGGAAGGTAATAATAAAACTTAATGAATTCAAATCAAACACTTTAATCGAGCTCATTCGGATCGGACAGTTTGCTCTGGTGGAAAAAGGGAAATCATGGCCATGGATTTGCTGCTGGCGACGGGCGATGTTGACTGTCGTGACGATGAACGATGGCGACGACGATGGCGAACCCACGCCGATGGTGTGCGAGATGGCGGCGGGTGACGCTTCGACGGGAAAATGGCGATGTGGCTTGTGTGCGAATGGCCGAAACTAAAGGTGCGGAGGGTGGCGTGGCTGGACGGAAGCGTCCGGTTTGATTCACGAGAGCGCACGCAGAAAAAACGTCTTCCACCGAGGCCAACGTGTTCTGGATGGCCTTCGCGTACTATGCTTCCGCTACGGACCACCTCAGAACGGAATGAAACCTCCGCTTCTGACTCGGTTCCTCGGTACGCCTTTGGCTACGTACAGGACGAGGACCGGCTCTCGGACTTCAACCCACGGGAACGTAACGCAAGAATTGGGTCGGGAAACACGGACGGTGATTGGTGGCCGTCGTGAGAATTTCGTAGCGGAACAACGAACTTACCAACCTCTCCGTTTGACTGCCGTAAGGCGGGCCTTGACGAAACACACAAGCCTCGGAGATCCTTCTCCGGACGTAGACTGGACTCCCGTTGGTCCCAAAATTCCAGCTCGTACATAAAACGCCCGTTGGACGAGCACTTTTTGTACTTTTATCACTTCAAAAACTATAGAAAAGTTCCAACGCGATGACTTAAACTGGTCGAATCGACTTTATAATTTAACTATCAAACGTAACGAACTTTAGCTATCAAACGTAACGAACTTCTTAATACCAGCCAAGACGTTTACGAAATGCACGAGCGTTTCTTCTCTCGTGTTTAAGAAACCTCCAATCGATAGAAACGACGACGTTGGATTCCGAGATGGCGATAAAATTAGCATGGCGGTTATATATAAGATTTGGCGGGAAAATATAAATAATTTATAACCTATCTTTTTGCAAGGTTTCGTGAAATTTAACAACCTTTGATTTAGCCGAGACATGAACCTTATCCAAATATTATAGCAACTAATATATTCGAAGTATCTCGTAAGAAGCTTGCTATAAACAGTTCGAATGTATTTCTAACCATAACGATTAATTGCTACTTCGTTTTCATTTTAAAACTTTGCTATTATTTACTAAATAATTGACACAGAACACAAAACGTTACATCACACTAACAGGTTTTGTGAAAATTTGATCGATAAAATTGATCAAATTTTCATAACTTCAGATGGAAATTATTTTCAAGCAAAATAAATCAACGCAACTTAATATTAACTAACAATTTTCCTATTGTTGTCCAAACTGACAGCAGCAATGTGCAGCCTATTGCGATATTTCATGCATGTATTTTCTACTAAAAACCCCTAAACCCGAACGTAAAATATTGAACCATCATAATAATGGAGCGGTTTCCACCAATAAAATAATAATTGAAAACCTGAAACTAAAAGTATTCAGTCACATCATCGGAGGACTATATCCGATCCACTGCGTACCCTGAATATTCCCACAAACTAACTTTTACCATTACCAATCACTCCGTTGGTGCGATGGTAGAACGTAAACTGAGATGAGTCGACACTACATCGGATAACTATGTCCGATAATTCACGTGAGCTAACACTTCTCTTAAACTGGAGCCAATAATTAATCATCACCAATCAATCCGTTGGCGCAATGATTTAAACGTAACTGGGAATAAATTTAGAAACAATCTAGGTATCCATAACTGAGATTGAGGCCAATTTATTCCCTAAAACCACCACCACCAATCATTCGTTGATGCCATGGCTAAACGTAGCGTAAATGATTATTTTCCTAGTGTATTCATCCGATGCTTTCTATCTGACCCATTGTTACACCTCGGATACGTAATCTGCTGAACAACCCCTAAAAACATCGCAAGAAATACATCGCATAAAAACTGACAGCATCACAGCACAACCCTGCTGTTGATTGACAACTCACATGTCAAGTGTCAAAACAGTTAGAGTAAATAAAGAAACGTCAAAAACGAAACGTTCACAAGTACGTAAAGTTTGTCGCGAGTGAGAGTGTCTGCCCGTTCGTCAGAATGTTTCCGGATTTTTTCCGGAATGCGGAAAACCAGGGGAATTGAAGGTAATTTGTATTAAATATTCGTATAATCTGCCTTTTCCTTTCTTCTACACAAGTTCCTATGGGGGAACGAAATACCCGAAATGCAGTGGAAACAGAGAACCCTAACCTCATAAAGGGTAACAATCAGCCAACATGTGGCCGTTGCCCTTGAATTTTTTTCAAGTTCACCTTGTTGGAAGGAACCCGATACCCAACAAACAGAATAGGGTTTCTGAACGATTCCGAGCCCATTACCTACCAATGGACCCATCTATCCCCAATGCCTCTTTTAAGCAAATCGTCACCGCCTCTTTTCAGGCAGGCACTCACTCGTTTGCGTCCCATTAGCTAGCTCAGACACCACCAGACTTTGGTGGTGGATAGAACTATGGAGCAGCATAGGGGAGAGTGGGTACACTTGATCCCACTTTTGTTTTTTCCCATAACTTTTCAATGAATTATAAATTTTTATTGAAAAATTCTCCATTTTGTAGTTAATTCGAATTGTAAGAGCTATGAATAATGTATAAATCCGAATACTATGTACTGTCAGCAATATGAACAGTTTTGAAAATCATACTAAAACGAGGTTTTTATAAAAACGGGTGTTAACTTGATCCCCCGCCTACTAGGGCTAAAGAAACAAAGCACACTATGACCTATAGACACGAAAATTTAGTTAACCACCTATCCTGACAAATTAATTAATAAGACTACCTTTTTAGATACACGACAAACTTTAACCACAGTAAAAAGTCAAGACAAGTATTTGCGGTAAATCAGTGCTGTTTAACTGGATTTTCCAATCTTTAGTAACTTATACCATGATTAGTTCACGGAAAAAACATTTTAGATCAAGACTACCCAGTGTTACAGGGATCAAAAATACCTGTTGTATGAGGTGAACAAAATTTAAATTTTTTTATATGTGTTGTGAAACCTTTTATTCGAAAAACGTGTTTTTCTATACAAAAGCCTTTAGAAAGTAATCGTAATTGAAGTTGTATTTCGACGATCTCCTACAACCGATCAAAAAATTTGTAAGAAGATCTTCGAGATAGATTTAAACACATATTTTCTAAAATATTACACAACTTTTCCAAACCAAATATAATTCATCAGATTTGTTTTTAAACATCATAAACGAGCAAATATTTCATTTTATTTTTATATTTTGATAACTTTATGCGTATACTTTCAGTTGTTTGACGACTATTGTTAATTATTCTGAGGAGGTTATCGGCTGTATCAGTCAAAATAAAACGGCAAAAACGAAGTATTGCCGTATAAAGGTATAAAGGTGAAATAAAATCACCGAAACTGCCGGATTAAGAAGCAATACTTCGTTTTTGCCGTTTTATTTTGACTGATACAGCCGATTTATGCGTATAGATTATGAGATATGGCCAGGTATTCAAATATCCCCAAGGATCAAGTGTCCTCACCAGTGGCGTAGCCATGGGGTGGGGGGGTTGGGGGTTAAACCCCCCCCCCCAAACCAAAATTAATTGGATTGAAAAAAAAAATAATTGATACTGACGAATTTAATTTAATATTCCACAAAATATTTTTGGAAAAATATTCTCTGATCACTACATTGAGAACTGTGTTTAAAGCGTCATGAGAACTTTTGGAAAATTGTGGGAAGGGGATCTTGTAACTTATCTCTTAGCCAAAATCCCATAGTTGTCAAATTACTTCAATGTAAAATAAAATAACTGTCTGAATTATTATGAGCTCATTTTTGGAAAGATGCTTCAAAATATGGATTAGAGACAATTTTTCGAATGGGAATCTAAATTTGAATAGCTTGATTGCATATAAAACATAAGCTTGTTTACCGAAAACTTGCATACATTTCAACATTTGCTGAAAATGTATTTTTTTAGATTGTGTAGAGTTTAGTTCAATATAGTTAACAACAAGAATAACATTTCAGAAACTAGTTGAAAGCTGATGTAATTTTGTCTCTAGCAGGTCAGGATCGGTTTTATGAGCATTGGATTTTTGTTGTATTATCAACTATATGAATAGCCTCTTAGCAGGATGCAATGAATGGCGTACTGAAATTTTGTGTGCTACGTACTAGTACTGCAAGTTGTGAGGTTGACTAATGAAGAAAAGTAAAATTAATGCTCAATAAATTTTTAACGGTCACAATCACATTCATGCGAAACTGCCAAATTTCGATGTTAAGTAACATTGAAGAATTTCAAAACGTAAAACTGTTCATCTGCTGATAGAATAATTTTGACGGTTAATCCTCCTAGAAGTAATTATAGAAAAGAATTACTCTTCAAGCAAATTTGAGTCGAGACCTAATGTCTCCAGCAAAGTTTTCGAAAGTGCTATTTCAAACAACTTTGTCAAAGACATAAATATCCCACATATTCAGAGTATCGAAATATAGTAGTAGAAAACCTTTACAACAAGCTATTCTGAAATTACTGTATTTGATAAATCACTTCTGCGGTAATTAAATAATAAATTCACATTGCGTTCAAGGTGCCTTTGAAGCTTACAAAAAAATAAGGGAACTGGATTTAAAACAAATAATTCCCAGGGATTAAAAGGACTCAAAAACACAAAGAGTGATTCCATTTGCAGGAGCTAGCATCAATTCGGCGCTGGCTTAGTCCGCCCACCAAGTTAGTGTCGGATTCTGATGATATGAAGTCGAAACGCAAGTTTCAGTTCCATCCATCCATAATTTAATTATAGGTTTTGTGTTCTCAACTCGCAATGATTGTTTCAAACAATTTTATCCGTAGCGCAGAAAAAAATAGTTTTCACCTAAATTTTTCTTCACTTAGGAGAAATACAGCAGGCCCAGTCCATTTAAATCCCTATATGTTGAATTCATGTAGCCTTCATGTTTTCAACAAAATTGATTGAAATGACATTATCAAAAACTTTGCTGAAGGCACCATGTCTCTTAATATTTTTGAAAAATTAATTCACTATAATTACCTCTATGAGAATTAATCACTAAAATTTCTATATCAAAGCAGGCGCTGTTTTATGTTGATAACTTCCCGAAGTTGCCAAACCTTCAAAGTCTAGGATTATTATATTAGGTGATCTTGAACGTTGAAAATTTTTTAGATCATTTATCCCACTTTAAAAGATCGCAATTTTTGACTTCATTGACATTTTATACAAGAAAATAATCTATAGAGGTTTGAAAACTGTTCCATGTTGATCCTTCTTGTTTGTAGACTGGAATGACATCTGTTAGACTACTTATGTTTTTGAGTTTTCAATAATTGATCAAACTCATATTAAATTTTAGCATTTTTTCAAAAAATTTGCGATTCTCATCAAAACCCCCTCCAAACCAAATTTCTGGCTACGCCACTGGTCCTCACTCTCCCCTATTGAAGTCTGCCTTCAAAGCCTATCGGCTCCTGCTTGAGGACATATGTTTTCTCAGTGTGTCCAATAAAAGGTGAATTGTCACCGTTCCGGTCATTCTTTCTCTGTCTATTTTCCATTAGACACGTTCCTAAAAACCTTGAAAAATGGAAAAAAAACCTGGCTCGCATCAAAACAATCGAATATATGTCATGTATATATGTATGTTAAATAAATAGTATTTATTTGTTCGTTGAAATATATGTAATTATGAACTTCGACAGCTTTTACTATACCTCCAAAAAACTCGAATGTCACATTCTCTCTTCAATGAGAAAAGCACAATTACACCATTAGGTGAATCAAATAAAGTTTCTAATTTCAAACCCACCAATAATCAATTTCTCATAACCCAGACACTGCGAGACCTTCCGGACAAACTGCACACAGATTGTCGATGGTGATTCCCAGCACAGTGCACAAAACCGCATTTATCCGATTCTTCTGGTAAATCATTAATTTCACTGCTCGTTATGAAAAACTGACGTTGAGGAATCAATAGCAATGACCGTCTCGGGCCAGGAGCAGTGCACAGTGTAAACACTAAAGCTTCTTTCGCAAAGTATGCAAGTTTGTGTACCTACATTTGCTGGCTCAGAGAAAAAGTCAATAACCGCCCGAGGTTGGGGTAAAGAATCGGTATCATTTTTCCGCCATACCTCGAGCAAGGAAAGCAAAACGGGCCCCGCAAAAGCGGCATCTCGTTTGCTCTGAAGACCATTCCAACGGTGATTAATGGCGGGAAAATCTGGACAAAACGATCGGGATGCAATCTGTCCGAATGCTTAGGGCCGTTCTCACCGGACCTTGTAAGCGGACATTTAAATGCTCGCGAGACTAAGCTAAATAGTGGCCTAGGCGCCGACGCCCCACCAGGAGAAAAATAACTGAATTAACACTTGCTGACGGTGAAATAATGTCACCCGTGGGTTATACATAGATAAATAACTTAGCAACTGACTGGAAGATACTCGGAGAGGAAAGCGTCTTCCGGAAGAAGCTACTTGTCGCGTGTGCAGCATACGTTTGTCATTTGCGTATTGCGGGTTCCAGTTTCACCCTCTGGACCGCAAGCACCATTCCGGAGGACATCTCCCGGTATCAGCAGGTTTCTGGGAAATTAATAGATACCCTGTCGTTAGGTAAGTAGCTCAAACTATTTGTTCAACATGGCGGGTACAAATGGCCACACCGAATGGTGGCGCTGACGAAGAAGATGGAATTCGATTGGATTAAATTGTGTCTCTATCGTGTATGTGATTTAAGAAAATTTTTCTGCGATAGGGTGAATCCTTGTCGGCTACTTGTTTGAATGTTAAGCAGCTTTCAAAAAATGAAAATTGTTGAATGGACAAATAAATTTATTAACCAACGATAATAGTGTATCCATCATAGCTTAAACCGATCTGTTGCCGATCGCTCACCCAAAAAGAATCGGACAAGCGTGAATATGTAGTAAGTGGTACAGCCACCAATCATCAACGCCCATGAACCGGTAAACGTGTGTCGCCGCATTTAATGCGCTCTGATGATAAATGGAATCATTAGGATTAATAGCGGAAACCACGCTCCTAGCTCTGTCTTACAATTCAATCATACGGTCGGCTATTATCCACATCTATTGAACGGACCGACCGACCGAACCAGCTCACACGGGAAACGTGGCGTTTGATCCATGACTGTGAAGGAAAAAAATGTCACCTGAGCTGCGGTAAGAAGTATCCCAAGACACCGCGGGTGGTCTGCGGGAGAGTTTGCTTTTTATCCCGGAGATCGAACGCTCGTTCTCACCTTTCTAATAGGTCCATCACGCAGCGAGGAATTCTATTTCATACGGGCCAAAGTGCCCTATTAGACGATCATTTACTTGGCTCCAACCACAGCGAATGAAGGAAGCAGAATTAGGTCACTGTGATTCCGACGATGATCGAAAATACGGTCCGGCAAAAAGATGGTTCAGTAATATATTGGTTGATCGGGACTTTTTTGTGTCTCCGTTGGTCTACATCACATGCGCTTGATCGTCTTCCTGGCCTCGTGAGCATCTTGATTGGATTTTTATTGCACGATAAATCTTTCCATAATTGGGTCCCATGCATCAACGGTCATGCCGAAGGCGATAAATGCTGAGCCAAAAAGAAATTCTCTGATAAACATCCAATTGGTTTGCTGATGGAACTTTGAATTGAATTTTCGAGGGAAATCAGCAATCTACGTTCCCTTGCTAAACGGTTTTTAACTTTATTTACGAGTGAGATCGGTACTCTCAAGTCCCGTATGCCACAAAAGTCCGTTCCATCCATTGGGTAAGGCACTGAAAAATGGTAACAATCCGTTATCACTGAAGCCCTGTAAAACTCTAATAAAATTTTGTTCTGTGTTGGCAAAATACGCAATACCTACATACATCGATGTTGTTCAATGAATCTACCATCAAAGGTATGAAAGGTAAAAAGTCGGCTGCTTTTCTTCTTTTTGAAGATCTATCTACCCAGCAAGAAATTGTTCATACATGCTTTCACAGTGACGCAACAGTAGATTTCAGGGCAAACAGATGATTGACAAGGGAATTATGTAAAAGTGAACTTGAGAAGCGTGTCGTTGGGGTTTGCATCATATTGAAGTCATGGGTTTCATTGAGCTTATTGAAGCTCGTTTGTTGGCACAAGCAAAAATGAAAGATGCACGATTGTCCGTCTCGACTTGACGATCACCCAATGCTTTATGTACACAAAACACATATGATCGTAGGTCATTATGTAAAGTTTCCTCTTCCATGAACAATTTGGGTGATCTGCCAAGACGATGCACACTGGACGACAGACCAACCAACCGAGCTACCTACCGGACGTACAAGGCGAAGAAGAATTTTATCTCCTATCATCGATCACCGCTGCTCGCCTGAGCATCATTTATTATTTGGCGAACTGCATCCAATCGAAATTGCAATCGCTGCAGCCCAGCTATCGCCGATTGCGAGTCAATCAGCGCCATCGATCGATCAATCGATCAGAGAAACGTCAATAATTAGTCAATCCGTGCCCCGTAGGATGAAGTGGTTTCCCCGCTTACAATAATTAGTCAACATGCTGTCCAATACACGATGACGGTTCGCTGCTCAATGATGACTTGAGCCAATGCCTGCCTCAGTGATTACATGGAATCCTTGACGAATTTTGCGAAAAGCCCTCCTCGACCTTTCGCTCCCTGATGATGTCAGAGCAGGTATCACATATTCCGGTCTATGATTGGATTTTTCAACGTCTTATGTAACCAGGGGTTACATTCTCACAGTCACGACACCTAGTAATTAGCAAGAAATTTTCTTCTATAGTCACTGGGTGACGTGATTGTGAGAATAGGACCCCAGACATGTTCACAGTAGTTATAGAAATATAGAATTAAAAGCATCATACGGTGTTCAAAAAATCGATTCATGGATCACTGAATATATTTGCTAATCCATTTACCGCATTTAATATTCTGAAGAAAAAAATTTGTTTCGAAAGGAAAATATCTCTTAACGAGCTAGTTTAATGAACTGTGAAAGGAATAGCAGCTTACCCCTTGCACCATTTGGCCAGGACAGAAACTGTGCAAAAGCACGAAATGTTAAATATGAACAGCTCGGTTTGGTGTAAATGCAACCATATAGAATGGTTGAAAATGGCGAAAAACTAGAAGCTGGTAATGTTTAAGAAACAGCCACGTGATTGATGCAGGACCACAGATAAATTATGAAGACCCCGTATCACATTCAGATGGACCACACCCACCGTTTACTGCTAGTAGTTGGTCGGTGTTAAGTCAGACCGGACTATGTAACATCGTGTTGATTTCAAAAAAAAAAAACTGTTTTAATCCACCTAGAGGTGCAATTGTGCCTTTCTCATTTCTCCAAACTATGATATAATAGCTGGTTCGTACAATATAACATTATGGAAATGTCTTTCATTCTTATTACACTTGGTAAGTATATATAAGAGCACCTTTTTGCATTCATCGCGGTATCGGTTTGAATCGGAGTTTTCTATGTGATCGCACTCCACAACCCGTAACTCCGGAGCCGGAAGTCGGATGGAGATGGAATTTAATATCAGTTTCCGGGGACGCAACACCTTTCATTTGAGACTAAGTTGATCAAATCGGTCTAGCCATTTTCGAGAAACCAATATAACCGTTATTCTGAATTTGGATGCTTCCGGATCCGTCGATGGTGGCCAGTGTGACCAAAGAGCCTTTGAATGACTGTTGGGGACCTAGATCTACAAATTCAACAGTTGTGTTTACATTTTGGAAAAAATTTCACCATTTTATATTCATCGCAGAATTCGTTAGAATCGGGATTTGCTGCGTGATCGTACTTATCACCCTGTAATTCAGGAACCAGAACTCGGATCCACACAAAATTCAACAGCAGCTGATGGACCTTTCATTTAAAATTAAGTTTGTCAAAATCGGTTCAGAAAATTCCGAGAAACCGATGTGGACAAATCAACAAATTTTGTTTTGTAACCATACTCTTCAACTCGTAATCCGGAACAAGATGTCGGTTGAAAATGAAATTCAATAGCAACCTATGGGAATATTATACCTTTCATTTGAATCTTAGTTTGTAAAAATCGGTTCAGCCATCTCCAAGAAACCGATGTGGACATTTTGTTAACAAATCCGCACATACATACATACATACATACATACATACATACATACACACAGATATTTTGCGATCTCGGCAAACTGGGTCAAATGTTATATGAGACTCGGCCCTCCGGGCCTCGGTTAGAAAGTCGGTTTTTGGAGCAATTGCATAACCTTTCTATATAAGAAAGGCAAAAGAGTAATATTTAATTAGCTTAATAAGCATGAGTTCAATGTTATCTTCATGTGATTATAATTTGGAAAGGTTGGTGGAGTGGGTTTGAACATGTAGGGAATGGGGGGTTAGTAGAGTGGGAGTGGAGGTGGATGAAGGAAATGCGGACGTGAGGGTGGTCCAAGAGGAGGGGAGTGATGAAGGAGGGAGGTGTAAGGGCAAGGCGGCGGGAGGGGCGGTGACGCAATACTCAACTGCATATTTTGCCTTCCATTTGAGACTTGGTTTGAGAAAATCGGTTCAGTCATCACCGTTGAACCGATGTGACTTTAAGTGTGGAATATGCCCGGAATTCCGGACTTCCGGAATCGTCGATAGTGGACAATATATTCAAAGAATGTTTGATTGGCAATCAGTGATCTAGATCTGCGATTAGAAGTAATTTGGTGACATTTCAATAGTTTTTAGCCTCTGAGGTATTACGATTGTACCGATTTATATGGGAAATTCCAGTGTATCCTTACTAACACCCCTGTAACTCCGGAAGCAAGAGTCAGAACCGAATGAAATTCAGCAGCTGTCAATGGCATTACTGTATCTTTCATTTGAAATCAAGTTTGTAAAAATCGGTAGAGAATTCGTTGTGGAATGGGTGTGATATTAGTTTAGGAACTTGGCGGGTTCCCCGGGGGCGTCATGAACCGTCATAGGTGGCCAATGTGGTCAAAGCTGCTTTGATTGATCTTTAGTGATCCAGACCAGCAAACTAGAGTAATGTTACATCAATTTCAATATGTTTTACATCATTTGAACATCATGGTGGTACCAGTTTATATGGGAATTTGCTGTGTGACCGCACTCTTCAACCCGTAACTCCGGAACCGGAAGTCGGATCAACTAAAAATTCAATAGCAGCTTATGGGAGCGTTATACCTTTCAGATGAAACTAAGTTTGCGAAAATCGGTTCAGCCATCTCTGAGAAAATTGTGTGAGTTTAAATGACACACACACACATACACACACACACACATACATACACACACAGACATTTGCCGATCTCGACGAACTGAATGGAATGGTGTATGACACTCGGCCCTCCGGGCCTCGGTTAAAAAGTCGATTTTTACAGTGATTGCATAGCCTTTCTTTATATGAGAAAGGCAAAAAGATTTTAAAGTTTCAATCGCAGCATCCTTCACATTATAATTCGAAATTTATTTTCGCAATGATTCATGCTAATTGTAATATATCACAATTCTGGCAAAAATCGAATGTAGCTTCTTTATCCAGTGCACGATAGTCCGAATTCACAATTTAGGAAGACAAAAATGTTTGTGGCTAAACCTTTTATTTTAGAGACACGATGTCTTTAGGACAAATAATCAGTATCGAATAGGCCATCTCCAGGTGTAGATGGTAATAGCGTGACTCTAATCGTTAGGGTGCTTCAAAAGTTATTTTCTGAATGTGAGGAGATAGAATATTTCAGTCTTCAGCAAAATTGTATAGGAACTTATATCAAACAACTTTGCCGAAGACGTCGTAGTTGTATTTCCAAAGATTTTTATTTTATAGCTATTTTAATTCAGCAACTTAGGGTGTTCCTAACAAAAACAGTTTTTTTGCTCTTTCTTATTTTTTATTTCTCATAAACAGTGTCTTTAGACAACTTATAAAGCTCATCAAGACAATTTTTTTGATAATAGAAGAATTTTACAATATTTATATCCGAAATTGGGGCAAACAAAAATAATTTCTTCGTCTTGCATACTTTCAGGCATGTTTAGAAAAAAATTGCGAAGGTGATATTTCTGAAAAAAATTTAAATGGAGTTTGAAAATTGTGATTTTACTACTGGAAAATGCCTCATATAGAGTCAAAATTTCTCAAATGGGCCACCCAAATCAGGTGATATAGCAATTTCGATGAAAGATTCAGTTTTTTGGAAGAATGTGGCTTTTTTTTAATTTCGATTGTAGAGGTTTTAACCTTAAGGTCATTCGCCTCTTCGGGTTATAAAAATCTCTGCTGAAAAATTTCTAACTCTATGTGCGGGGTCGGGACTCGAGCCCAGGTGCGCTGCGTACAAGGCAATCAATTTACCAACTACGCTATGACCGTCCCCACATTTAATTTAGAATAATGTAGCTACAAATGGCGGACCATCTTCTTTTCTCGACGACATGTTGTTAGGCACTAAATGTAGCATATGTGATGTTTTTTTCGAAGAGTTATTTAATTTTTTTATGAACAATTGTTAGAAATTTTGAATTTGAAAATTTTGGATTTGAAAAAATCACGAACTATCTATGACAATTTTATTGCTGATTAGTTCGTTAAAATTGAATTAGACCGCCTGTAGTAAAGTTTTAAAAATAAACGGGCTATAATTTTTAAATGTCAGTATTATCATAGACCAACAGACAAAAAACTCGAAAAAAATTCTTCTCCCGCTTTAACGGTCATTTTAAATATATTTGGGACTGTGGTCGCATTTGCGATTATGGCGCCACTGATATATCGTCGCTGTTGTGCTATCTTATGACAAACGCCATTTTGGGGTAAACTTAGTTAGATATGCCATATCACTTGGCTAAAAAATCTCTACAAAGTCACATTTTCAGAATTTTGATATTCTGCTTGATTACTGAAATATAGCGAGAAACGTCCTGAGAAATTTTTAATTTTTTGCTTCAAATAACTGTATCTGTGCATTGGCTCCAGTTATCTTGATGTATAAGATATTTTTGTGTGTAAAACTATCTGAGAAATATAATGGCATAATCATTTTCAAAACAAAAATACAAGATTACTGAGAAAAATGCAGTTTAAGTTTTAAACCGGAAATGTAGTACTGTAACCAAAAATAATTATTTCTTCTAAATTCCCTGACTCATTTCCTTCAAAGTGCATCTCACCGATTGTTTATAGACCAAATGAAGCCAAAGATATGAATAAAAGTAATAATGGATGATTTTTTTTCTATGGAAAATTTTCCATGCACGATTATGACACGCCATACAACTTTTATCATCAATACACACCTATGACACGTGTGAGTGCGACTTTTGTTTACATTTATAGTAAAAACCGATCTTCGTAATATTTGAGATATTAACACAGAGTAGATAGATGCATCAATTGTCTTCTTATAATTGTTTTACCATTTATAAGTTCCAAGATATTTAATCTCAAACTTTAAAAATAGTTTTTCTTGAAATGTGCTAAATGGCTCTTGTCATTAGATAACACAACAGCGACGATATGCGCAAGTATGCGGTGATAGACCACTAGTGAAAAAGCGTTTCTGAGCCTGAGGGATAATCCTTTTGCAAATGAATGGTTGGGACCGTGTATAAAAGGTGGAGCTAGTGTTCTAGTAAAATTCGCGGATCGATATTTTTTGAAGGAATTTCCTCAAAGTGTTATGTCTGTTTAACATGTGAAAAAAAATGTTTGTGTGTCCATCTAAATTCGATGTTGAAAAGCCACATACAACCAAAAAATTGGATCTTCCATCGAAATTGCGATATCACCTAATTTAGGTGGCCCATTTGAGAAATTTTGACTCTATATGAGGCATTTTCCAGTAGTAAAATCACAATTTTCAAATTCCATTTAAATTTTTTTCAGAAATATCACCTTCACAGTTTTTCTAAACATGCCTGAAAATGTTCTCTTTGAAATGCAAGAAGAAGAAATTATTTTTGTTTGCCTCAATTTTGGATATAAATATGGTAAAATGAACTATTTTTCATTCAATATTGCTCATAACTTCGGTTCTAGAAGTTCTAAAAGTGATCTGAATTCTACTATTTAAAAAAATTGTCTCGATGAGCTTTATAAGTTGTCTGAAGACATTGTTTATGAGAAATAAAAAATAAAAAAGTTAGAGCAAAAAAACTGTTTTTGTTAGGAACACCCTAAGTTGCTAAATTAAAATAGCTATAAAATAAAACCTTTGGAGACACAACTATGACGTTTTCGACAAAGTTGCTTGGTATAAGTTCCTCTACAATGTTGCTGAAGACTGAAAGATTCTATCTCCTCACATTCAGAAAATAATTTTTGAAGCACCCTAACGATAAGAGCTACCCTAATACCATCTATATCTGGAGAGGGCCTATTCGATCCTGATTTTTTGTCCTGAAGACATCATAGCTCTAAAACGTAAGGTTTAGCTACAAACATTTTTGTCTTCCTATTTTGTGAATTCGGACCACTGTGCAGTGCTATCATTACCTCACTCTTTAAGATTTTGCGACTTAGTTCGGTCTGACTTAACACCGACCAGTTGAAATGGATCTACAATTATTTTATGAATATTACAAGCATTTATCATTCTAACGATTCATATTCATATTAACTACAGAAAGTTAACTGGCATTGGGCTGAAACAATCTGCAACTCTCAGAATTGTTATCATGTGTTTATTGCTCTGGGAAGCCAGCTACTGAGAATTTGTGATAGATTTATCGTTTGTTGAAATAATTTGGAAATTCCCGGTTTGTAAAAAAAAGGAACTTCAGCTCCGGACAGCTGACAGTATGTGCTTTTAATTTCCTCAAACAGCAAGTGAAAGATTTTATTATTGCTTTTTTGTTGTGACCAACGACTAACCTTTCAAAATAGGAGCCCCTTTTCAAAATTGCGGAAGAAAAATCATGTAGGGTAAGGTGGGGCAAATCCGACCTGGTAAATGGATTTGGCTGTAAAATGCTCATTTTACATCGGATTAAGTCGTTTTATATACCAAATTAAAGGTTAGACTCCTGGACAACTTTCTATATATAGCATTTAATTTGGATCTTGGGAATATCTTGTGATACATGCGTTTTACAAAAATGTTCATTTTTGCTGTTTTCAAAAATGGTGGGGTAAACCCGACCCCCTATGTTTTTGATTGATTTAGTACAGATATTATCCATATTTTATGGTTTTTCAATGATAAATTAATGAATGCTGTGTTATTGAATTGTAACATGAAGAAAATGGAGTTCAATGTCAATCTTGGAATGCTAAAATCACGAGCAGTAGCACGTAATGATATTCCCATTTGCATCGGAGCAATTTCTCGACGAATACTATAATCATCACGTTTTTGTGTTTTTCGTTTGTAATTATGAATCATTTTGCATCAAAATAATAAATAATAACGATAAAAATATTTTTTAATTTGAAAAATAAAAATTTTCTTAGCAAAAAAGCGGTCGGATTTACTCCAATATTTAGAGGTCGGATTTGCCCCACCGCGTCATTTTTCATTACGATGCAATTAAAAAAAATATGAAAAAGGTTGAACTAAATTCTTCTATGCACTTTGTAGGACTCTAATCAAAGAATTCAAATCCACTTACATTTATTATGCAATCACTTTAACAATCAGAAATATCCTGTAGTCAATGATGCGCAAAAGTCAAATCAAAAGTTGTAAAAACACACTTTTTGTCGTTTGAGCATCTCAATGTAGACTAATGAAATGCTGTCATACCACAATTATGATTATTTTCGATGTTCTACACGACAACATTGATATTAGTTCGCGTAGTGCTTCTGATTTTCGATAACAGAGGGGGTCGGGTTTACCCAACGGTCGGATTTGCCCCACCTTACCCTAAGCTTTTGAACGCTTATATCTTTTGTTGTACTGAATGGAATTAATTAATTTCTTCGGCATTTTGTCGAAAATATTTGTAGCAATGTTGTATTAAATTTTGGAATATGCATTATCAACGGAAAAATTGTGTTTTAGAAAATCTTCCGAAAACGGCTCGGAAAAAGTGAAAATTTGAAGCCCATCTCGAACTATTCAAAACTATTTTTCCTTGAAAACAGTGAGATCAAGAAACACGAAAAACCTTCTTTCATCAAGATAGATGCTTCCCTCGCAGTGCAAGAAGCTGCTCATTTTTTTTCCTTTCCAATGCTCAATACAATTCTCCTAGAATATTTACAATAGTCCAATCGTATGAAAAACGTAGTCAAAGACAGTCTAAATTGATAAGTTTGATCAGTTTTCAATAAGATTGCAACATAACGATGACAATGCATTTTCGCAATCAATTGTCTGGTCTGGTCTGGTGACACCATTCTCAAAAATAAGCTGGTGTTTGTTCAAAACCATATTGGGAAACATTCCTAGTATCAGATGAAGCATTGCATTAACCTTGTAATGACCAAAAGTTATTTTGGAATCATTCTGCGAAGTGAAAATGATATGCCACTAAAATAGCTTTCCAGCTAATTTTTAAGAAGGATCCTAAAACAATTCACAGGTTAATAATTCTAATGGCAACTTTAAATACCTATACTGACACGGAAAATCCTTTTGGATCGAGATTCGAACAAATGATGCCAGTTGATCGGGCAAAAGAAAGAAAAAATTGATAAACAATATCAGAATGACTCAATCACAGTGTAAGGCTCTGACACGAATGCCGCTACAGTGGTAAAGTGTCAAAAATAAACAAAAAAACAGTGTAAGGTGAATTAAGTTGGTTTCTTGACTTCTCAACTTAGCTCACGTGAATAAGGAAATAATTCTGGAAAACTATCGAAAACACCAAGCCTTTGTGCTGAACATATTCTGAGACATTTAGTATTCAAGCGTAGGTGTTAATGGTATATTTTCAGTGTTAACAGAATTTATAAATTTCCCGTACTATCCATATAAACTTGATACGCAGTGCACAGATCCGGGGAGCAATCATTCGCCTCCAAAATTTACACAGTCATTTGGGACCACAAAAGGAACTCATAAAGTGCTGGGCCGGAAAGTGGCATATGTCGAGCCACTCTACTGACCACCCTCTGCAATCAATCCAATTTAAAATATTTAGCGATAAACTCCAAGATGGAGAGAAAGGTGGGAACATTTGACACTTTTGAGTGTATTAGTCTTATACTTGCAAAATTAAGCATGGCGGCCGGAGCCCATAAACATCCGAACTAGCATCCTTATTCTTTGGCGCACGATGATTAGCTAGAAAAGGCCGAGCTTCACCTCGGATCCACCGAATAGAACACTTATGGACACTTTTTAGCTCGAAAAAAAACGATTAAATTAACTATGACCGAACCGAAACAAAACTTATGGCAACAGAAAGACCAACTACCTCATATGTTTGTATTTTTTTTTTCATATCCTCTTGTTTTTTCGGCTTCATCAATGAAAAATGACAACCGCACTCACACACAGAAAAAATGTGCACACCTGTATCCATCTTGGATAAACTCGATGTTAATTCAAATCTTACTGCTAGTTCGCAACAGCACTTCGATTCAATCAGGTAAATCTAAGATGTTGCAATACTAAAGCAAAACTTTGATGGCAATTGTGAAAACCTGCGAGACATTTGCTTACAACCAATTTATTCACATTTTCCATGAAGACCATTTTTAGCTGACTAGGGTGATGAGCCTATTTGCGCCATGTTTCTATTATCACCCTACCCATTTGAAGCCGTTGGTTAGAGCAGTGTCTGCCATCTTTGTTCAACGCATTGAGTCAAATGGTAGCGCAACAATAGGGGCGCTCGATTCGAATTTTTGGTTGCGCTCAAGCACGAGAATTTCACTGTTTTCAGTACATTTGTGTTATTATATTGGTTCTAAACAACGAATCAAAGCTGTTGATGTCAATTTTTACGTATTCCATTGATTGTAGGGCGAGAAATTAACGAATTAGTGAGGTACCTTGCATAGTATGGTGAAAATAGGCACTTCACCCTAATTACAATTTAACTGAAAACCGGTTTTCAACGAAAATCGGGTTTCATTCAAGTGAAGAAATTGGCCGTTGGGGATCATCCATAAATGACGTAGCATTATATGGGGGAGGGGAGAGTTTTGCTTTTTGTGATGATGTGTGACGACGGGGGGTAGGGGGTCATGTCAGGCTGCGTAGTTTTTTTAAAGGGGAATAACTAACAACGTTCTTTATTTAAAAAAAATTACAGGGACAGGGGGAGAGTTACCGTCAAGCTACGTAATTACCAGGGGGTATTTAGAAGTTTGTGACGAAATGCTACGATGGGGGAGGGGGGTGTTAAAAATTACTCAAAAAATACTACGTCATTTATGGATGGACCCTTGGGGTTTGTGAAAACACAATTCTACAGTGATTACTTCCTGATTGTTTATCTTTTTCATCCCGTACCCAAATTAGCAATAGTGCTGTACGCAAATATAATAGGTTTAGCTGCTACTATGCAAACTATAGCCCCTTAAAATTAAAACAAAAAATTCAAAAAAACGGTCATAAATATTTAAAACGAGTTGAAGTGTTCCGCCAAAAAATGTATTTATAAAGCATCTCCAACTTTTCAAAACATTGAAAAAATACCAAATCAAATAAAAAAGTTATAACATCCAACTTCTCTTTAAGGGGGTATGTCGACATGTACATCTGTTCCATTTCATAACTTTTTTCTCTTGAGAGGTAGACATTTAGTATCTTCAACAAATTTTCTCAAAAAAAATTCCTCTACAAACTTTCCACAGACACCTTACCATTAAAAAAGTAAATTAATTTTTTTTATCCGAGTAATTTAAAATTTGCTATCATTAAATTGAAGTGATCAAGAAATAAGGAAACCTTTCCGAAGACATCAAAGTGCTACAACTAATCGTTTTGGGGACCATACATAAATGAAGTAGCATTATATGGGGAAGAGGGGAGTTTTGTATTTTGTGATGATGTGTGACGACAGGGGGTAGGGGGTCATGTCATGCTACGTAGCTTTTTAAAGGGATATAGGGGTTGACCTGATTCACCACCTTACCCGTTTCATCGAATTAACATCGTTTTTATTTTTTTTTTTTTAACGATGGCAATGGGGGGGAGGGTTACCACCAAGCTACGTAATTACCAGGGGGTATTTGGAGTTTTGTGACGAAATGCTACGATGGGGGAGTGGGGTGTTGAAAATCACTCAAAAAATGCTACATCATTTATGGATGATCCCTTGTCGCAAATATCAATGTCCAACTTTTTTGGATTTCGTCCCACTGTGCACCACTATGCTTCCTTCACTTTGTGCTGAGTATGGTCGATTTGTTCGCTTATCATCCAAAGAACGAGAACTGCTACTCTTACTTTTTATTGTATGGTGAATAATGGACTCAATTGGGTGATTATGTGGCCCATATTATGATTGGAGTGCACGAAACACATTCCACACAGAGCTGATTTTCCTTATATAGTTGAATAATTTGAAGACGGTAAGCCGGTGTAAGTCGTTCCACTATGAAGTGGCAAACAATAGTGAGCTACAATGGAGTGACAGTTTGCTGTTAGCGCCCATTAACCACTAGATAAAGCCCTGTTAAAAAAAACTTCACGTTGAATCACCCTGTATACGAATAAATTAATAACATTTCAAGTGAAATAAGCACGCTTGCCAAAAACCTCTAAAATAAGGACATGTCTTTTAAAACGAGGAGGGTTGATAACCCTATCGACTGGTCTCACGAACACTAATGCAGTTTCTTGGTTGGAAGCAATCCCATTTGCTTTTGTCGTCTTTGTTTAAAGTTTTAATATAATGTTTTGTGTCATGTAAAAACATGAGCTGTAGTAAAGTCTATTGACTTCGTTCCTTCCTTTTTGACAGTGATTTTTTAAAACCTCGGGCTTTGACATTGGTGTCAACGCATTGAAAAGGTTCTATAGATCAATATCGGTTAGATGGGACAAGAAAAGATTTAACCATATCAGGCGAGTAGCAACCCAGAACAGTCGAAAGGGAACTCGCATCGTCCCTATTACCACTCGGTCGAACGTAGACGAAATTCTCACCCAGGTTTCCGGTGGGCCAAAAATTTTTTCTGAAGGTCTGACAGACAGAGCTTTACCAGAATGCCTTTCATGAGAAGCAGTGAAATTGAAAGACAGATAGGTATTCTAGAGCGAATCAGTTATAAACTTAGAACAGAAAACTAGGACTAGGCAGACGCATATGGACACGATCGAAAGGAAATGTGAAGAATCCTTTGCCTTCTACTAAGTAAGAGTTGGGCGTTGCACCCAAGTCTACCGCATGGTCTTTGATAGAACATCACTCAACATCATGTTTTACCGCCGACGCCGAGTTTATAACTGATTCGCTCTAGAATACCTATCCGTCTGTCAATTTCATTGTCTTCGTTTCTCTTAGTCTTAAATTTGCCGAAAATAGCCAGCAAACAAAATCGATACAGTAGAACCTTGCGGCAATTGAAAGCATAGTAACATATAAAAATAATTGCGTACGATTTGAGAGCAAACCGTCACATTTTTAGATTTGAACCAATTCGCAACTAGTCTAAGAAAACTAGATTTACCTTTTTATTTAATCCACTTTCAATTTTCCATTCAATATACAAGCTAGGCTTCGATTTACTACCACGTCTCCAAAGATTTCGTCTCAACAAACTTCTAGAATATATATTAAACGGATTGTTGCTGTCAATTAATAATATTAGGGCTAATGGGACAATATTATTTACATTTTCGGGTTATTTCTCGTTATACAATATCATAGACTATAGTATATTTGCTAAAATCAATAACAATTTTGGTGTGAGAACTCGCCATTTGTGCAAATACATATATTTTAAAGATACACAATCCAAAACACGAAACTGAATTAAGCCAATGCAAAAAGTATGTTAAATAACAAGTGATGAATATTAACAAAGAAGTAAAAGTATGAAAACAAGAACAATAAATGACCAAACCAACATTCTGCTGCAATCTAACCAAATCGAATGCAAGAAACAATTTAACCAGCCTAACTATCACACACGCTCTCATTTCGTGTACCACTTTCTTTCCAGTATGAAGGAAGTTGACACGTTCGCGCTAAAGGGCACAGAACTCCAGATACCGTGTAACAACACTGGTAGGTATCGCTCACATGTACCTGCAGACAAGTACAATCAACTTCTTTATGTTCTGAACAGCTGCAAAGATTAACGAACCATCTCCGCGCGTATGGCTCTTGCTCGCACAGGTTCCTTCATCCTACGGAAGATAAGCTCACATAATATGTAAACACGAATGCAGTCTGATGAAACTGTTATGTTGACTAAAGGGGAAGTCGGTGCCGAAACGCACTTCTGCTGAGATAACAGATTACCGCAATTGATGTGATATCGCTTGTATTTAGAAAAGTTGCTTTAAAATCTTACAGATAAATCGTAGCACAAGTTAAGATAAATAAGTTTACCTCATCGTACCATACCGCATACCAAATCCCACGGTGAAATCAAAAGTTCCGAAAAACATACCACATGACGCGAAAAAAAATAAACTGAGTGCTTTGTACATGCAAATAAAGAATAAATTTTTAGGCTTCGTTAGCTGCGTTATCTGGACCAGTTGTGTTGTGTAGTAAGAAAAAAACACATCACAGGTTGTTGAACTTGAAAAAGGCATCAAATTTCTTCCAAATTGGTTCCCGGGGATCCGCTGCTGTACTCAAGTAATTGAATTCAAAAGGTACGTGGGCGGCTAAGAAGAGCAGCGTGTTTTGAAAGGATTGTGATTTAGCATCCTTTTGTTCTTGCTCAACTGCTTCAAATTGTTCAAACAGCCGACAAAGGGACACTTCTTGGAATCACATTGTTACTCTTTGAAAGCGTTTGCCTGAGTGAATCTTGTCGAAGCGATGACAATGGTTGGCGTATCTTTTCTGCACCACGCATCGAAATTTCAATAGTGAAAAAAAATCATGAAATGTGACATTGTGATTCATACCATCACTCAACAAGGTCCTCCGCATAAAATTGCAGTCAAACCAGTGAAGACAAACAATCTTTCGTGGCGTCAACTTACAAGGTTTTTTGTTGCATGGAGACAGAGATCAATCCTGTAGACCTGTTATGTTTGCTGGAACGAACGGCCGGTTCGGACCTTCCAACAAAGTGAAACTTATTTACTGGCAGCCGCTAGCTAGAGCTTCATAATATTTATCAAGCGTATCTAACTCAAATAATAATTATCATTAATTTATTAACACTTGAAACATTGGTTTGCCGGAAAACCGGGCCTGCCTGACCATGATATCATCAGTTCAGTGCATACCGGAGTCAGTGGCGATATTCGAAACGCAAGTAAAGAGGGGTTATTTTTTAATGAAATCAAGGGGGTACAAAAAAATCTGTTCATAAATTTATTAAAAATAAAATTAAAAAAGAGGTTCGAGGACCAAACTCCTGGCATTATGCATTTTCCCTTAGGAGGAAAAATTTTTCAATAAAAGCTAATTTTGCGTATAAGGGCACAATACAAAACATGAAAGTTCATTTTTTAGTGTGGTTTGATTCTCCTTGTCAGTAACTGACACCAACTTTGAACCAGTTAGATAAGTCCAAATTGGTGCCAGTTAAACACTTAATCCCAAAAGTATCGAACCAGGTGTTTGGTCCTCGAACCAAAATCACACCTGTTCCAAAAATGTCCAATATCCGTCATGTACTCGTCAAGCCAGATGCGAGAATATCTTGATTCACTTCCCTTGCATTTTGCTCGATTCATTTTACCTGCTATTCTTCACAGTGGTTGTAGATGTAGATCCTTAGACTTGTGTTCAAAGACGATCTTCTTTAACCTGTGACATCAATACTATATAGAGCGTTATGTCGCGAACCTCAAAGGACATACAGATAGAAAAAATCATCAACATATTGTTGTAATTGGACGCAATATCTCATTGAAATTTGTATTATGACCCTCCATGAGTACGTACCGCATCCATATATCGAAAGATAATTGGATATGCATGTTGATCTTTAGACCATAACTCCAGTAAATTCTGGGAATATCTGTAACAAATATACCCATTTGATACAGAATAGTTTTTATGTTATATAATGATTCGAGTTTTTAAACTGCTTTTACGAGGAAATTCTATACGAATGTGAAGAGAACTTTTTTTTCCAAACTATCCCAAATAACGAAAAACTTTTTTGTACGGACCAATTCAATTTACGAACCTTCGGTTTGGTTCGTAAATGGAGGTTTCAGTGTATCTGGTTGAAATGTCATATGAGATTTTTGGCATTCCAAAAAGCACTGGCAAATCCGTGTTTGATCTCAAAATTCCAAGATTAGAAGCTGTTTGTTTCAGCTTTGTGTCAGAGCTTCCTCCAATTTTTATGCTTAGCGGCCTTTCAAAAGGAAAGTTTAAGCCTTTACAAGGAATCTCATCTACCTAAAGTTTTTTAGGAGGAGCAAAACATTTCCTGAGCCAAGAGAGCACAATGATTTGTTGTACTGCGTGGCGTAGCTCGCTTCAGTATTTTTGCAAACGAGTCCTTAAAGCATTTTTATGAGAATGATTCGGATTCATCGGTCGCTGTTTGTACGCGGGGTATGGTAATAGGCCATGTGGACTCTCCCTACAATAAACACACTTTTCAGCATTCTTAGTGCGAGAGTCATCCTTTGGATTCTTTGCGCGATTATCATACCAAGTCTTGCTACATTAGCCCATTTGCTTACATTTAGCGTTGGGGATTCCGGGGCTAGTTGACGGTCCCTTTTTCTTCGTCTCTATTAGACATATAGTGCTGCGTCTCGTTGTGTAGCTAAAGTTATGTAAAACCCATTATCCAGAGTGTTTTTGTTGAAAATCTTTTTGTTTTGTAAAAGTTGTGGGCGATATTGTGTTTTAGAGCATACCAAGTATTTTTTTAAATTTTAAACACTTTGTGTTATTTAGGGTGATTTTAAATCTATTTCCCAATTGATCATATTCTTCGATAGTGCGTAAAAAAAACGTTCAGTATCCGTATAGATATAAAATCTATTCAAGAAATAATGTTATTTTGGAACTTGTTTTTTTTTGTAAAATATGCGGTTGGGGTAAGTTGGCGGTGACGCACGCGCAAATGTGCAAATATAGTCATCAAATATTTTCATATTTGGAATTCACTCCAAAGTAAAACTTTGTGTATCTCGTCAATGCAAGAGATATTTATATCGGCCTATCGCCTGAAGAATTTCGAAAATTTGCTTTTGAATATAGATACGAGTTTGAAGCGATGCAACTATTCTATTTCGCCAGTCTGTACCATCAGTACGATTGTCATTTAAACTAGTTGCTCACTGCAGCAAAGGGTCCCGGAAACAGCTAGTCTCGTGCTTTACCATTCGATCTCAACTTCATTAACAGGCTTATAGACGCGGTAGTGCTTCATAAAAGACTTGTCGTGAGTAGCGTCGTAGGAATTTTCTTCTTTTGAATAAATATATTTCTTTCTTTTTAAATATATCGAAACAATTAATTTTTAAAACTACTTCAACTAGTCCTCACTTCTGAAGTTTGAAATTGAGTAAATTTTGATTTAAACTCTTCTGAACACTTCAATCATAATTTTCTCGAAACTATGTATCAAATTCGGTACCATCGATATCTCAAGAATCACCCAATCAATCCCTTCACTTTTTTCTTTTAAAGGTGTATTGGTTTAACTAGTTTTTGCCCCATCTTCTTTGGAAACTTTTATGCATAAGTATTTTTTATGCAATTAAAGACGATTTTTAGAAGAAATAAATATTTTTTTCTTCAAACCCAAACCCAAACAAAAACCCCAATCCAAACCCAAACCTAAATCCAAACCCAAATCCAAATCCAAACCCAAATCCAAATCCAAACCCAAAGCCAAACCCAAACTGAAACCCAAACCCAAATCCAAACCTAAACCCATTTCAAATTCACCATTTTGTTCATATTTTGTTTTTTTATATATTAGTCGAGAACTAGAATGTTTCTTTCCCGATGAACACTCGAGCGCCAATCGATGGTACCGCATTTCATATATTTTTTGCATAGGCAACTTCAAAGAGCCGAACAGGAGTGATAAGGGGCTTTTCGTATGCAACTAAAAATTGCCATTGAAGACTAGAATAAATTTTGTAATCAGTAAAACTCTCAATCCATTTTAACTTCCAGTTTTCGTGTTGTGTCGGTTCCGATAGCATGAAGTAACAAGTTACTTTACGCTTGTCCGAACATGCCGTAGACTGAGGTGATTCGCATTTCTAATGCCAAAAGATCCTGACTCCTGCGATAGCAGACAAAGGTTTAAGTCGCCGGTAAACTCTAAGCCTGCTCATATAACTCTTTCCACGCTTTTCTAAACTTTCTTCCTTCAACTCCTTGCTTCACCTTCCAGTCCCTTGCTAATCAAATGCCTTAACAACAGCTATTTTCAAGAAAAAAAAATAAATATTTGTCAGAAAACAGGTTCAAAAACATTCTTGCCCCCTTAGACTGAATATTACAACTCGTAGCTTATCTGAGCCAACTTTCGAACCAGGTCTTTTCAGGAGATGTTATGTAAGACAGTAAGCACGGGCCTAGATCTCAGCGCAAAGTAAAAACTTAAAGAAGGAAGAGAAAGAAATCATGGGGGATGTGTAAAAAAAAATATCAACACTAGATCATCAATGTATTTTTATTTCACTTGTATGTTGATAAACTCGGTGGGTAATGTCTTGGACATAACCAGAATATCGCAATAGCGCCCGGACTGGTAGTTTAATCCTAATAATATGTCCAATAATCGACAATCCACCAGTCAGATCACATCTCTTAAACACTGTCTCATTATACTTGTCTTGATATACAATGGCCTGTATAGATGCCGCATCCGTTGCCTTCAAAAAAAGCGTCAACTGATTGCACGAATAAACAGTTCAAGATCAGCAGCTGGGATTTGCCTCAAATGAGTGACAGTCAAACACAAACGAACTTCGGTGGATTCCTTTTTAAATCGAGTATTTTTACAAGTTTCTATCCATCGGAAAACTATAACGGTCGGTGAAAGAAAAAAATTTCTAGTCTAGTCTCGGCAATTCTACACATACACATCGGTTGGTGGAGGAATAAATATTCACTTAAGTCCCCAATCCTCCATCCGTCGCCTTTAAATACCTAGCTAGTTTCACAGTCTCCAGTAAAAATGTTCCGTCCGTCACCTTCGAACAGCTGACTTAGAATGAATTACCTACAAACTGAGCTTTAGTTTAAAATTTCAGAAAATTTAAGTGTTTTGTTAGTGCAGAATTATTGATGGATTAGCCCGAAATATTCCGCATCGCTTTCGAAAGAATTTGTGGTGTGGTTTGTACGCGAATAACATCATTGACCCTTTTTCTACAAAAATTCTGCTATAGCTATCAGCATCAACAACATTAGCAACAAATATCGAGACGTAGATTAGGACTGGTTGATTTAAAATGTAGGCACACGAGATTTGAAAGACTTCTGGTCTAATCAAGATGGAAAGACAAGTTATACGGCCGTTTTAATACTCGGTTTATTGATGAAATGATGACGATTTTCGATAGACGAACCCTGTCGATTGACTGCCTCGATATCGCGATTTGACGTCCTTGGACATCGAATTATTAAAATTGCTGCACCTAGCTCATTTTGTCGATTTGAGGTACGACGAAGTTCCAGGCGAAAAAATCACGAGTTCGTGATGGTCCAGAAACCATGTTGGGGTCGATCTTAGCCAGGATGCATGGATTTACCAATGTTTCACTTCACCTACTCTGTAGTATAAACATTTTGTTGCTTCTACCTATCTATTGTGGTACGATGAGTGTCAATCCTAAGCAAATAGCTGTCCCGTTACGAGTAAACTGCGCTGCTGTGGATTTTTCGACAAGTCCCGCAAGACCGTCTATTCGGGAAGTGGAACAGTTGTTAAAAGTGAGTACGGTGCCTAATGTGGCAGATATCCGCACCGTGCAATTTAATCATATCAATCATAATGTTCTGATTATGTTCAGGACCACTACTCAAGCAGAGTCGTTCATTCCGCGAAACATCATACAGTACACCGTCGAATACAAAAACGTTATAGTCAGTATTCCCATATATGTTGAATGATGATTCAATCGAGGTACGATAACACGATCAGGCGCCACTTACCTCTAATCATGTAATTAAACAACTCATGTTAAATTACAAACAGGTGGCCCCTGTTAGGGAAGATACTTGGAGAAACTTCTTCCCAGGTGTTCCCAACGATATTCATGTGGTAATAATATGTCCGATGAAACCTATCCCCTTCTACCTGACTCTTCGAATAAATGCCAATGGAGTTCAAGATACTAAAAATACTCTCACGTGCAAGTTCTATAGTTAGACATCACATCACGGAAAACCAAGCGGAGTAGTTAAGAAAAATTGAACAACTGCAACAGATACTAGAACAGATTCTATTATCTGCGGATCAGAAAATAACAAACACTCACTCTTCAACGACTACACATAATGCCTTCAAATCGACAAGCAGCACAACCAACAAAGAAGCCAACGCCAAAAAAGACGGGTACAATAGTGACTCGTAAAAACAATAACCAACAAGATCATTCTTCGGCGCATAAAACGAAATCAGTAGCGATGACAACATGAACATGAACGCGAGAGAAGGCTGACCGATTTACCCCCATCTTGTGTTAGATAACGAAGCACCAGAAAAATTCTACACGTAGTAGCAAACAACGTCAACAGGATCCATCGGACAAGAAACAAATGTAGCTGTTCGACTTTTAATTGTACACATTGTAAAACATAAGAGACCAACGGCTCAGTAAAGCTAATTAAACTAATTCATATAAAAAAACTGGTAAGCGAAAGATCAACATTGAATGCGAGTCTCACGAAATGCTGATGTTCTCGTAAAAATGACCAACATTTGACCGACCGAATGACATTTTTTAAACATTTTGGACATTTATCTGAAATTATTTGATTTCATACGCTACCAAAATAAATAAACAACAATTGTTGTCATCAATTTTTTGTGCGTTTGATTTCGATTTAAAGAAAACTATAACAGTGGCGTAGCCAGAAATTTGGTCTGGAGGGGGTTTTGACGAAAATCAGATTTTTCAAAAATGTTGGCGGGTCTATTAATGACATTTAATCTGTAGGCCGCGATTGACTGGGTACTACCGTGTTCTGCAGTAATAGCGAAATGGGATGGTGTGAGCGGGCATGGGCGCTATAACCCTGCCATAGGCAGAACTAAATACCTGTCGCAGGTGTCAGTTATGTTGGGTGGCGGACTACGAGAGGAGAAAAGGATGAGCAGAAAACTCGCAACTTCGAAACCATAGCATTGGAGGAGCTTTGTTAGACGTGGTAGAAGGTGTGGAAATACGGGGATCGAGCGACGGCACAAGAGCTGGGCAAAATGCGCCAACGCGTAATCAAATGGCAGGCGATCCGCGAAAGGATGTGTGTAGTGTGGATCAAAGGTAGGGTTGTGGTACCGGTAATACCGGTACTGAACAAAAGCCAGTACCGGTATTTTCGGTACTATACAATTTTTTATGACAAATATGTTAACTCAGCAGGGGGATCTGTTTCAAAATATCGGTCTGCAAGATAACGTTTGATTATATTAATTTGCCTTCTAGATAAATCGTAGAGATAACACCTTTGTGTGGCAATGAGGTGGGGCCATCATCATAATAATTCCAGAAGTTAAAGTTTTATTAGCGACATTCTGATTGGTTTCCACTATACACTGGGTGTCGCGTAATAAGACTATGGTCTAAGTCATGTCTGTATTTGGTTTGCTCTTAAACCTTTATCTATAAAAGAACGAACAGCGATTTAGTAGCTAACAGTTTTAGACTTGGTGAACTGCTTCAAATGGGGCGATTTGTAATTATTGCTGATCGGAAAATTCAGCAAAACTCCATAGTTTACAGGAAAGCAAGAAGCCGTGATATGCATTAGAGAATAGTAGGCGAACGACATAAAGGTCGAAACCAATTTTCAGAAAAGCAAGAGTGAAAATGCGATTAACCTGCTCCGATTTATTGCCATTCTCGTTTTGATTTACTGTTGTTAATAGGGTTTCATACATTTACCATCTGTGCAAGTCGACGAAAGTCGCACCACTTAGCAGTTATTGATTTCAAAGTGGCCTAGATTTCGAAATAAAAGAAGGTGCCCTATACGAAAAATATCTTCTGTGAAATGAGTCTTGCCATTCCGAAACAATTAAAAACAATAAACATGTTTTTTGATCAGCAAAAATCAATCATCTGAGAATAAGATCATGAGTTTGAGCATTCAATTTCAGTTTGAAGCTCTTTTCGATTTTTTTAAAACAATATTCAAGTACGGGTACTTTACCGGTACTGAGGGCTTCAGTACCGTAGTACCAGTTCTCGCCAAAAAGGGTCGGTACTGCGAACCCTAATCAAAGGCCATTTCTTCGACTAGAGCATTATCAATGTGCACTGACCTCACGAAGCCGAGAAAGATACATTGTATGCTCAGCTGGAGCATGTCTATGATAGCTGCCTATGGCGGAATGTTGAGCTCTTCATCGGTGACATAAACATTCTAATAGGCCGGGGGTATTGTATAAACCGGTTATCGCATAGGATTGTCTGTACACTTTATAAATAGTGTGCAGAAATTCTCACGATTGATAAGTATATTATGACGAACACCTAAATAGCGAAGAAGTAGACGACAAGAGTGCGACAAGAATCAGCTAGGAGACGCGCGAAGTCGACGACAGATTCTGGATCTACCTAAGATTCATGAAAAAATAGGACGGTTGAACCGCTGGCAATGATCAACTGACATGTAAGCTACTCAAACACAAACTAAGGAATTGGCTAGAGCACTCCACTGGGTGCGTTTGAAGATCTGGAAGGAGGATATTTTACCGAAGTATAGGATGTAGGGAGTAGTATGTCCCATCTATAAAAAATGGTGTTAGGCGGGATTTTTGCAACTAATTACCGATTAATCCCATTACTGAACTGCCCTTGTATGCAAAGGTGACGTAAATGCCATCGAGTATATTTTTCAGGAAATCGCAACTTTATTTTTCGCATTTCAACAGGTTATTTTTAATTTTTGTTTGAAGGCGTTAGCACTGCAAGATGCCAATTTTTGTAGTGAACTTAAAAATACAAAAAAGTTAAATTTGACCAAGGTGGCGTTGAAGTCACTTTTGCATAATGGGATAGTAAACGTCATCTAGAAGGTGTTCTCCCAAATTCTTTGCTGCCGCCTATAACCGGTAGTAAAGGAATTCGTAGTACAATATGGCCTGTAATGCACAAATACGGGTCGCATTCATATCTTCAACCAAGCTATTTGCAATAACATTCTTGAAAACTTTGCTGAAGACGCTAAGTCTCGAACTAAATTTGATTGGAATTAGTAATACATCCAACAGGACAAAATAATCAACAAAATTATGCTGCTAAATACTAAAACTCCAAACGCTGATGGTTCCCAAATTATGGAATCATGGCGCCATTCAATTTGATACCCAAATGCACATCATAAATAGCGAAAAACGTGACAAATCTTCAATTTTTTTATTGCCAATCTTAGCTAGTGGCACTTTATATAAGTGATAACCCAAAAAAATTAAATGGACATAAAAACCGATTCTGACCTGTTAGAGACAAGCGTAAAACGCCATTTTTCATCAGTTTCTATGTAGGCGTTTTCGTTGAACTATTTTGCTTGATATTTACATGATTTATCAATTATAGGATCCTCACTGAAATATTAGTTACAAGATCTCATTCTCACAATTTACAAAAAGTCCCCATAACGTTTAAAACATTAGGTTCTCAATGTAATGAACAGATAATAAACTAGTCAGTATCAAACTTTTGTTTTCTTCAATTCCAGTATTTTGGTATGAAGGGGGTTTTAACCCCCAACCCCCCCCCCCCTTGGCTACGACACTGAACTATAAAAACGTCCTTTAATATTTATAAACTATCCCAGACAAGAAATAGCACTTACGATTCTCTTCGCAAGAAATTTTCATAACTATTTTTCCATCAAAAATATTTCTTTGAATATTTGATAGTGGGAGAACGCTCATCCAATTATTTCGCTTATTCGTCTGATCAGTTTTCATACTGTGTTTCTCTAGCTCCCTTTGCTACGTTCCTGTATTCAACAATGATTAAGATCCGAGAGTCTGTCGCTCTACCAACTACACACACACCAATAGAGAGTTCGATAAGTTATAGTGCAGACGAAAGACTGACTGCGATCCGCTTAAACGTGTCATTAGGCAACTTTGCGTTGAAGGAGCATCTATCATTCGAAGGGGAGACTACAGCATAGTAGATACGCTAGGTAAAAGCGTTTCACCTGTGCTTATCAAACGCGAATCCCAACTCAACTCGACCGACGGCACGCTCGACTCGGTCGGCCATTTGTACCGAGGGGAAACATTTTTCCGGCCACGGGTCCACCGTTTGATTCATCCACGGCTGTACGATTGCAGTGTACAAATTATCTAAACGACAAGTGTGAAATGGCTCAATTAAATAACAGTTATAGCAATTATTTTATTACTCGATCGTGTTGATACTGATTTATGAATCAACCACGATCAGGCGGCAAGCTTTGGCATTGCGTTCCCATTTTGCCGTGGGTATTGATTTGTAGATATTAATTATGGTCGTTGTTTGTTGGTAAACTGCTAAGGCTGAAAAACGTAAATATAAAATATACGTTGTTATCTGTACGTTAAAATCTCAAATCTGATCAAATGGTTACCGCTTCCTACCTAATACCAATTCATTCAGCTGATTTTAAGTCCGCTTCCGTAGGTACTTTACAAAACTAAGATTATGCAACGTTTATTCCAAAAAATGCATCAACTTTTGACTTCTCGGCCCTTTTGTTGAACTCTACGCGCCAGATTACGTACTTCCGTGTACTTTCAATAAGACCTGAGTCGTACTGCCCAAACAAACGGGCACTTAGTATTTCCACAAATCCTCACATCATCTCAGATTAAAATTGCACAGAGTAGGTACAAGATTAATTACTTCACTCTATCACTGCCGTTTTCGGCACCTTTTTGGACGGAAAGCAAGTCGTACGACTACTACGACGACGACGCAACGACCCGCCGCGCACGGTTGCTGCCAAAAGAAAGGTGCAGACGGACCTCCACTTTATAAGTCATTCATTCGAAGATGAATCAAGCGTAATGACCCGTGCGGTAAAAGGGTACACGCGAGTGTATGCAATGCTTGTGTCGTACAGGGACAAGGAGATAATCTTGTAGATGCATATCGGCAGGTCAACTAAGTTGGTTGAATATTACTCGGTAATAGCACTATTTGTTTCGGGTTGATTATGCGTATTTCGTACCTACCTACCTTAGCCGACGTAACAGAACGAGCGTAAATGATTACTCTCCCGATTGTATTAAGCCCGGGTGAATGGTAGCCAGTACCATTCACGCTCTTTAGCCCTTCACCGGAACTACCGACCGACAAATAGCTGCTGTGCTGGCAAGTGCGTGCTTGAAAACCTGCGGTCAACAGGGATCAGGTACAAATCGATAAAAAACGAGAACCCAAAATCGAGATTCAATTTTCCTCTTTGTGTCCTCGCGGGCAGCTCGGAAAGATATTTCCTTTCTGGTGAAATGTAAACAATAAATGGCCACCGGCACGACACGCACGGTGCATACATGAAATCGTAAACAAAAACTGCAAGGTTTAAAATTTGCCAGATAAGCTTCGAATGGGATTGGTTTTTTGATACTTGTGAGCTGCGATCCTTATCTTCGCTCCGAGCCTGCTGATTTCGAGTGGCGCAGAAGCCTCTATGTAGGTAGAATGATTGAACAGAAATGTTGACTGAAAACTCGCAAAGTATAGCTTATATATTGCCATGATTTCGCTTTTGAGTTCATGTGCGCACTAAGGTTAACAAAAATCATATAAAAACGACAGTTTCGAGAAAAAGTTAAACAATTTATAATCGGTGCGTTTCTTTTTCTTTGGTATAGTGCCAGTAATGATCGGTTCTGAAATCTTTTGACAGCAATTTGTTTACAAAACCATTTTTGTGAACTTCTGTGCAAAAGTTATTTCATTTTATTTCGTCTAGGATGGCCACACGATGAAAGACAAACTTGTTTGAATCCACCATGTGGTGCAATTCTGTGTATATATAAGTAGCCACGAACCTGATGAGCAACATATGTTTGCCGACACACTTGAAATAAGCAGCAATATATTATTTATTTAGCTTAATCAGCGTTAGTTCAATGCTGTCTTCATGTTAACATCTTTTGAAATGCGGGGGTGTGGGAGAGGGTGTGTCATAATTAGTGGGATGCGTTGGGAAATAAATAAAACATTTTGGTACACGAGATGGGTTAAGGGAATGCGGGTGTGAGGTTGGTCTGGCAGAGTTACCCGATCAGAAACACATAACAGAAATATTTCAAAATTATATCTCGCATTATTACTTGTTATAAATTTCTGTTATTTTAACTACTAACGAGACCTAATTTATAACACAATATGTTACAAAAATTGTGTTCTGTTATAATCTTGTTATTTCATTCTGATCGGGTAGGGAAGGGGGTGTGAGATAAAGGAGCTTGGGGGGGATGGGGGGAGCAACCTCCAACGGCATATTATACCTTTCATTTGAGAACTAAGTTAGTGAAAATTAGTTCAGTCATCAACGAAGTTGTTTTAGTTCTATAATATGCCCAGAACCCGGGATTTCCGGAATTATCGATAGTGGGCAATAAATTCCAAGAATCTTTAACACTCGGAATACCAAGGGGGTAAAAAAATGGGAACACTTACTTTGACCGGTCATATCTCAGCCGTTACATAATCGATTTTAAATCTGTCTTCACCAATATAAAGGTAAGTCTTTTGTGAATACGTCAAATTAAAAAAAAATAGAAGAATAGAGTTGTCTACCGTAAGTTACAGTAAAAAGAGTATAACAAAGTCAGTGAGAAAAAAATGGGAACGCTTCTTTGACTTGCCATATCTTAGCTGTTTGCTCACCATTGGATAGTTAAATCTTTTATAAAAACAGTGAACAAAGAATGATGAATGTGTATCTGAAGTAATTGTAAAAACAGTAATTGAGAGTCAGTACAGACGAAATGAGTTTTTCTGTTCAAACAATCGTATCACGACCGTTTGTCAACCATTTTCAATTTTCCTTACACCAATGCAATCCTTAGAGCTTCTAGACTTGTAATATATGCAATAAATAGTAGATTTTCAAAAATTACTATACTTTTTCGAGTTTTTAGAAGATAGGATTTTTACAATGTACGTGGCATACGGTTGATTGAAATTCATTGCGATTTGTTAGTTTTACGGTTTGAAAATTACCTGTTTACTCAATAGTTCTACATATTATACATGGATACTATTATATCAAAATGTTTGCACGAACGTGGAGAAACACATTATTGTATGTAAGTTACTAAATAATAGAGTGTGTTAGGATGATTCAGTAAATACGAAAGAAGTTCAGAATTTTAAAATATTCGTCATATAACTTTAAATTTGAAGCGATGACCTATACATTTTAATACACCAGTCGATTGTAATTGATGGCGGCTACAATTTCCAAAAAAAACACATTTTTATATTTTCTCAAAAAATAGCCAAAAGTACGTAGAAGTACAGAAATTTCATTTAGTTGGCAAAAAACGTCGAATTCAAAGCGATGGCCTATACCTTTTTATATACCAATCGATTATAATTGATTTTGGTTACAATTTCTGGAAGAACAATTTTTATATTTTCTCAAAAAATAGACAAAAGTACGTAGAACTACAGTAATTTCATTTAGTTGACAAATAGCTTCAAGTATTCAAAGCTATCACATATGCAATTTATACACCAATCGATTGTAATTGATTTTGGCTACAATTTCTGAAAGAATATATTTTGTGTGCCACAATATTGACGTTACCGGCGAAGCTAAAAAGCTGAACAGATTTCCGGAAAACTTTGTCAATCCTAGCTCTTATTATCACACCTTACCGTAGCCCTTTCCGAGTTTCAAAAGGACTCGAAAGTATTTCTATTACTCATCACACATCACTCGATCTATTTTCGTTTGTCCGCCGTATTTGGGCATTATATGCTAGTATTCTCAACGAACTCGCTTGCTAACGGTGATTGGCGGCGACAAAGAATTTGGGAGAACACCTTCAGCAATATGATTGCTCGGTAACTATTTGCAGCAATCCCGCCTAACACCCTTTTCATAGATGGGACATACTACTACCTCCATCCAATCTTCCGGTAAAACCTGTTTCTCCCAGATCTTTAAAACGACCCAGTGAAGCTCTACCCAACGCCTCTCTTCCGTGGTTTAGCAGCTCACATGGCAGTTGATCATTGCCAGCGGCTTTATTAGTCCTCAACCCGCCGATCACCTCATGAATCTTCGGTAGATCTTGCGCTAGAAATCTGTCGTCGGCTGCGCATATCCCCAGGCTGATTCTCGTTCTCGGGTCACGCTTCGTGAGGGCAGTGCACGTTAACGATGCTGTAGTTGTGGAAATTGCCTTTAATCCACACACATCCTTTCGCTGATCGTCTGCTACTTGATTACGCGTTGGCGCATCTTGCCCAGCACAGCAAGGCTTATTCCCAACTTGTTTGTTGTGCCGTCGCTCTAGTAGCATGTAACCGCGTGAGGACCGCTTTTCCACACATTCTGTCCTGCCATGCAAAGTTCCTACAATGCTACGGCTTTGCAGTTGTGAGTTTTTAGCTCAGTTAGATGTGCCAAGTTTCCAATCGTAGTCCTTTTTTAGTTACGTGGGCTTTGATCGATAATTCCGATCTGCCATGTCCTCCTGATTCTTCGTAACGTGATGTTTTCCGGGCGGCTTGTTGGGTTTGACACAACCTCCTGTCTCCTAGGACAGCCGCGAGGGGTTTCTTTGCCACCTCACGTATTCTGTTCTGTCTACGGTAGAGTTATAGCACATGCCCACTCGCACCTTCTCATTTCGCTTCTACTTCACAAGACGGTAGTACCCAGTCGATGGCGGGCTACAGATTAAATGTCATCAATAGACGCACGGAGAAGCATGAGATAGGAGCTTGTGAACACTGAGAAGTATTCACCAAGATATGTTCCATTTTAAAAGTGAATATACTTTGATTTTAAAACATTTTATTAAAAAAAAAGTTGTCTATGAAGATATGAAAGGTATTCTTTATATTTTTTTCTAATTTTTAGAATGGAATGGTAACTGCTGAACTGTTTTTGTTTCTGAACTTTAAATATTTTATCAAATTTACATTATATTGAAACATTTTCGCAAAATCAACGATTTTCATCAAACCACCCTCCCCCTCCCCAAGCCAAATTTTCGGCTACGCCAATGGAGTGATTGCACAGCCGTTGTTCAGATTAGAAAGGCTAAAAGGAGAGAATTAATTTTGCACAAAGGCCAAACTCAACGCATGTGCGTAATCCTTTGTAGACTAGCTCGCGTGTATCGATGCATTGTCTTGTTGAAGCGTTAGTCTTGCAGAGCGAAATCATCCAATGTCGGGCTTGAGATATTCTTCTAGCACGGCCTGACGATCATCTTAAGGGGGTCTGGTGTAAGGTGCTCAACCCGAATTTGTTATTTTGTTTTACGATTTTGACGGCAAGGCAATAAAGGATCTTTTGTGTATTGTTAAGATTTATTTATACACTCACTGTGCACGAAAAAAAATATGTTCAGTCATGCAGAGCCACACATACGAGCGCTCCAAGACTAGACGTCCAACCATTTCCACGCCGAGGAGCGCCGCGGCGAACACGATAACGCTTGATAAAATTGTCTGACACAGAAAATTCAATAAGATTTGTAAAGCTTAGACTTGTGGTTACGATCTCATATTTTACTGTAAATTTCGCACACTTTTCTTCAAAATAATAGGCAGAAGATTTTTTTTATTCAGTTTTCTGTGATTCATCGACAAGCAACACATATTGGGCATTCTCATAAAAAATCAAGTCAATTCGTTGATTAGTTTTTTAGATATCGTGTTAGGCAATTTGAAACACGTTTTTAAAGGGTATTTTCTCTTGAAAGTATGGGTAGAAGCAATTTAGAGTGTATTGTTTAAACTGTATTTTTATCGTAGTCAGTTTTTTAAAAAAATTTGCCGATATATTGAAATCTGCGTGTGTTACAGCAAATACGCGCGAGGAATGCATGGCTGTTTGAAACAAAAGCAGTTCAGCGTGTCCACCGAGATTTCGGGAGACTATTCTAGAGGTTCAATACTAACAATTAAGCGGACAAAAAAGTCATTTTTTGCCCACTACACCAGACGCCCCCTTAAAACAATGGTAAAGCGAAAAATTGACCCTTGAAAAATATTGGTAATAGTGTGGTCCAAAAAAACTACACTCACTACATTAGTAGACGAGATGGGAAATGTCACCTACTAAAACACTGCTTTATGCCAATTGCAGTGGACCGTGATTTTGATTGTGATATTGAGTTCACGGTTCGGATGAGCGGGCGTATGGACTTTACGATCGCGTGGGAATAAGCGCGCTTGAGATTGCGTTACTCGGCTTATAAGTGCTATTGCGTTCGCTAAGTTGCTTTTGCGTTGACGAAATCTTGGGCGTAGGTGTGCGTGAATGATCGTAATTGTCTGTTCGTTTTTGTGTTTCATCGTGAAGGGTTCGGGCGTTTGTTAGTTAACGTGTTCGATCGCTTGCTTGGGCATATGTATGTCGCGTGGACAATTGAATGTCACGTATGCTAGCGTGTATGTAACTGCGCGTGTATGAATTTGATTTTTTAACCGTGTGTCCATTCACATATTCGTGTGTGTTCTTGGATGATCCCACGGACCGCGAATCTGATATTTAATTTTCAGTGCACGGTGCTAGAAAAGAGCAAGTGTTCCCATATCACCAGAACTCCCGGTCATGTCGCCGTGGAACGTGTTGTCTAGTGGAATTTAGCAGCAATCTTTCTAATTGGTCCAACTGTATGCATGAACCTAGGACTGAGGGTAGAGACTTCAAGACGTGACCGATTCATGATCGTGCGAACGGTGGATTATACTTATCTCAAAAAGATCTAAATCTAAGATTGTTCGTTCGTCCTTAATGTTGGCGAGATTGTGAGTGTAAGTGTGGGTAGATAATCGTAAATGCACGTTCGCGTTTGTGACCAGGTTTGTGTTATCACGAAGGCAACGAGCGTTTACACGTTTGGAATGAGAGAGATTGAGAGTGTATATGAGAAAATATGCAATTGATTGTGTTAGTGAATAAATATAGTAAAAAAAGGAGCATGCCGAATAAAGATAAAAAGATGAGAAGAGATTAAGTAGAAGCGCATAAACTGCCCGGTATTATTTTTGGTATAAATGACTAATGGAAATTTTTTGCCGGCGTCGGCGGTAAAACATGATGATGAGTTATGTTCTACCATAGACCATGCGGTAGACTTGGGTGCAACACCCAACTCCTACTTAGCAGAAGGCAAAGAATTCTTCACATTTCCTTTCGATCATGTCCATATAAGCCTGCCTAGTCCTAGTTTTCCGTTCTAAGTTTATAACTGATTCGCTCTAGAATACCTATCCGTCTTTCAATTTCATTGCTTTCGTTTCTCTTAGTCTCAAATTTGCCGAAAATAGCCAACAAAATCGATACAGTAGAACCTTGCGGCAATTAAAACATAGTAACAGAATTGCATTCTGTTAGAATTTTATCATACTATGCTGACCGGGAATAGATGATTCACTTGCGTCGGTAAATTAATCGTACCATAATTTATCCCATCCGATCTTTCCAAATGAATCGAATCGAATCCTCGAATTGAACACCGGAAAAAGTAATCAACGAATCCTAGGAAGCGAAAGTTGCATGCTAGATAATAAATTATCCACTATTCTAACATATACGCCAGTTCTACATCCATTCACTAACCCAGTTGTGGCAGATACTCAGACGAACTGATATACAGATAGACATACGACTAGCCTCTCGATCCCCACAAAACCATCTTAAAGCATTTGTCAGTCAGAGGTTCTTTAAAACTGATACACGAAATATGCTTGGTGATGTTTGAAATTCCGTCAAACCCATTAACCTAGGAAAGTAATGCCCCAACAGGATTTTGAAAATGCAAGCAAAAACTAGAAATTTAAGCTTTCATTCAGTTTTCATTGTTCTTGGCCCAAAAAATAGTAAAAATTGCCTTTTCATTTTTTTTTTAAATTCACATTGAAGAGTACGAAATTACTTTTAATTTGATTTAAACTATATGAAAATCGATCAAATCATTATCTTGCAATCAGAGACTAAATGAGTGACAAAAGGTAAAAGTTACAAGGGCAGAACATTTTTCGTAATAGAATGTAAAACTGGGATATAAACTTCAAGCGTAAAAATCGGACAGAATCCTCACTATAAAAATCATAATAAATATGTCCGATTCATGCAAATTCATGCAAAAGACTATCAAACTTTTAACCTTGAATGAAACGTTATGAGGGTTTTTCTACAAAGGCATTATTCATTTTTAACAGCTTTTGAATTTCACTCACTCATTTATTTTGGTCATCTACTAACCAAATGATATCCATGTTGCCGTTATGTAGGATTTAGAAATGGCTTTAATTATCAATTTCCGTTACCAATTATCTTGGACTATGGATGAGTTCGACTGTTTACCCGAATCTCATTTGACTGGTGTCAATTGAAAGCGGTATCTTTTCATTTGACAGAATTAAAAGGAGGAGGGTGAATATGAACCGCGACACATTTGAAAGCGATGGTGAATAAAGAGCCATGAACCCAATATCAGTGTAAAGGCAACGGAAGTGTTAAATGAATATGAATGTTTCCCTAGCCGACTCATTGGCTGCGTCAGTTTCGATTGAATGAACTGAAATTTTACTGCATTGCCAATAATACTTCGTCAAAATACAACCACGTAATCGAGATTTTTTATTCAATACATCTAGAATGCTAGAGTAAACGTTTGGTGATATTAGTCATAAGGAGATAAAAATGTTAGCAACAAAAATGAACGGTGCTATGTATCAAAAAATTGCATCAGACACTTGCAAAAGTTTTCGTACTTTGGACAGTCAATACAAAAGGTTTCCATTTTGAGTGCATTTCTCATATTTCTCAAGGTTTAATAACAATCCAATTCTCTTAATACTAAGCTGCTTTATCGATTCTATTATGTATTCCATGCAAATGAATTTTGAAATTTTCCTGATGTCACATCTAGTGTTATCATCTAGATTCTAGATGATGGCTAGAGTGATCGGAAAAATGACCACCAACGAGCCACCCTTAAGTCGCGTCCTAGTCCCACCACGCATGTATGCTCCAAAATTGAACCACGTCCCATTTGGTTTAGCTAGTGGACCAAGGTGTTGGAAAAATGCATTGAATTTTTCGATAATTTACATCGAGAAAGCCCACTTACTTGCCTTTTCACCACCAGGTAGCACTGTTTATATCGGTTTATCACTGTAAGCGAAAATAAGAAAGATAATTTTATTGTCTACAACTTATAGAATCCAGCTCCCTTAGGAGAAATTATTGAACATTGAGTGAAGTGATGTCTGAGTCAGTTTTGCCTAACAGCTCGTGAGGGCGAATCAGAGGCCGATTCCCACGAACTTTAATGTTTGCGAAATAATTGTTAGATTCAGCTGAATAGTATGTTTGGAAGAGTTTTAGTATATGGCATGAGTCATCTTTTAAATAGAAAATTTTATTCTGCGTTTTAGCACATAAAGGGCGCAAACAATAACTTTTTAATGGAGTGATATATAAATGAGTTATCTTCTACAAAGTTGTAGAACTGGCCTTTTTCAGTCATTTCTGTGGACATGTATATATTATATCTCTCTTCTTTAAAAGTTAGTGTTTGCCCCAGAGTTAAAAATATTCAAATTCATTGAATGAAAATTGATCATATTCAGCCGCATTCATTTTCAATGTTCAGTGACGCAGCTGAAAATGTCAAACGAACAAACCGCCCATTCAACCATGCAGATTTTCATTCGTCTCTGATTATTACACGAAGCGGCCGTGCAGCAACGGATCAAACGCATCAAAGTAGGCCCTGGCACAATGTAAGCGATGATGATTGTTGTTTCACATGCTTTACCGGCATTTGACAACATTTTCCTATATAATTAGTGAAATGAATATATTGTACGATATTCAACTGAATGAATAACATGGATATTTGAATGAATATTTTTTCTATTCACCGCGAGTCGCATCAGGTTCATTTTCAGCCGTCAAAAAAGAGCTTCGATTATTTTTAACTCTGGTTTGCCCCCTCTACGCAATGAAATATGAAACTACAATTTTATAGTCGAAAGAGCCGAATCTTGCAAAAAAGTTCGTGGAATCGACTATTTGTTACCTGCCATGTGACGATAGGGCCCTTGGAAAACGGACTCAGACATAACTTCATTAAAAGTTTATTAACTTATCCTGGATTGATTTGCAGTTGTCGTCAAAGTTGTATACAATTAAAATTATCTTTCTTATTTTCACTTGTTGTGATAAAATAATTTCTACAGTGCCACCTAGCGACGAAAATGCGAGCTAGTGGAGTTTCCTTACGTAAATTGTCAAAAAATCCCATACAAACTTCCAACACGGTGGTCCGATAGCTGGACTTGTTCGATTTGGTTCAAATTTGGACACTCCTGCTGGAACTAGGAATCAAGGGTGGGCCAATAGAGTTCGTTTATTTTCTGGTCAGTCTAATGATGGGATATATTATCGCGGGATTAACGTAAATTGAAAAAAGAAATAAAAATTGAAGTCTCCCATCCTAGCATGATTTTGGTAAGTGAGCCATACGATCCATTTACTTCTTGTATCTAATTATTGTTCTCTGCTGCTGAAACTGAACTTCTTTGATATGGGATCCTCGTAAATTCTTTTCGTTTGTTCCACCACTCACACGTCAAGGCACGCAAAGCGAACGGACAGTTCCCAGTATGTTAGTTGCCAGAATCTGTTTGAGCTGATACGAACAAAATAAAAAGCCAGCTACACTTACCGTTCCCTGAAGATAAGCGATCCGCAATCCGCTCACGATATCCGCCGCCGGACGGAGGAAGTCTGTTTCGAATCGTTCCAGATCGCCGTGAAAGGTACAGACCAGTAGATCGCGGGCCTGTCGGATCAGCACCGGGCGTGTGTGGTCCACGTAATCGGGATACAGTGGCCCAAAGTGCTGGTCTATCAGCTTCTCAATACCGTTCGATGATAAATTGCCCACGGTTGCCATCGGCGGTGACGAAAGAGGAATCTGTTTGTTCGGAGAAATGGGAAGAGAAGAAGAAGAAAAGGAACATCAGTACACAGTGTATAAAACGATCGTTTATCACGAGAAATGCGTTCACTGATGCAAATTGTTACACAGCGGTCTGGTTGGCCAATGGCTATGCAAAAACGAAAACAACGTGTCGGCCGAGGACGGCTCCGAGTAAGTGGTTCAACTTGTTTGTTTAGCAGAAACCAGAGCGATTTCCGCGAAAAGCAAATAAAGTGTGTAACCTAGATGTTGCACCGATCATCATAAACAACGATGTAAAGATTGCCTTTCGAAATGTACTAGTTACGACAGTTCCTTGAATAAGGTTGTAATAAGAGGAAAAACCGATTTTAGGGTTTTGCGATGACTAAGAATTGATTGCCCATTATGGATTAAGTAATTTAACCGTTCCCCGAACCATTGAACGTATGTTATGCACAACATAAAGGCAAAAAAACTCCGGCGAATGCCTCACTCAATCTCAGTTCCTTTGGACCACCAACGTCGATGAGGTTGGTGTTCTAACACCCAGCCGGCAAACGTTGCGTTGAGTTGTCCACCGCAGAACAGAATGGCCACCGCCAAAGGCAATATGCAGTAAATTCCGGGATAGCGTACACTCCATAACAAATACCTGACACGTGACAAGATATTGATTTCAATTGCAGTTTGCTTTTATCCCTTATCTAATAGCGTTCTAGCCGAGAACGGGCGCGGTTCTAACTACCTAGACGAGAATTTCTCACCATCGCATCGCACGGCAGCCTACGGGCCTTTCGGTTGTTGTTATTGTGGTTGTTGTTCCGATCGTTTCGTAATAGTTTTAGTGTTTATTCTTTCGCTTTCGACCAATATTCTTGGTCGTTCGAAGCCGTTCATATAGTTCAGTGACCCGCAACATAAATATTGCAAAAGCCTTCATCTTTTGTGCCTGTAATAAATCATGGTTACCTTCTAACACAGCACAGAATCAATATATCACTACACTGAGAGAAAAAACCCTAAATAGACCGTCAATGAAAGTTAATTGTACGAATTCGTCTGAAATTGTTATTTAACAAAATGAAAATAATATGACTTGAATGAACATCTGTGTCATTGATAGTTAAAGTTAGGATTTGTTGTGTTAGATTAATAATAAATTTAATGCACCATACGAATTATTTTCGTAATTATATCGAAGTTAAAATCTACAGCCCTGGTACAAGGCAAGTTACAATTATCTTTTTAATCTTGCATGTAACTTCTTGTGTTGCTACTTTTTTATCTGCCTGTTTGGGTTCGTACCTAACACATTATTTTGAAGACTTTGTTATAAACATGATATTTTTTCGTTAACCCTTTCATGCCCAACTTTTTACTGGTGCATGTAGGGTTTCAAAACTATTTTTCATTGAAATCGGTTGGGTCAAGAAACACGAAAAGCCAATTTTCATAAAGATAGGTGATTCCATGGCAGTGCTAGAAGCTGGTCAATTTTTACCTTCTAATACTCAATACAATTCCCCTAGAATAATTACAATAGTCCAATTACGTGTAAAACGTATCCAACGACAGTCTAAATTGATAAGTTTTAACAGTTTTCAATAATATTGCACCATAATGAAGGTATATGAGAAAATCATTTTCCGTCGTCAACGTAAACTGTCCATGGCAGCACTGCTCCATCGGAATCCAATCAGACTAATTGCAGTAACTTCAGTTCTAGAGCTGATCCTTGTAACTGTTAATACTCAAATTGAAAGCAATAATTACATTAATGAGCCTTACTTGTTTTTGTGAGCAAATCTCGCCTCAATCGAAAGTTATAGCTGTTTAAAAACGTTGTTGTCCACAAACAACATGGGCATGAATGGGTTAAAATATATTCGTTGATTTGAGAGATATTAAAGCACGCGACACGAACAGCCATTAGGCAAAACGTGCTTGACAACATCGTCCGGTTCCGCTTTGAGTACAGTGCAGCAGCACGAGCCGAACGCCATACCTCAGTATTGAGGATGAGACACCCGCCAGGAGACTATCGTGTTGCATGTTTGGCATGATCCTTGCCAATACGTTAGTTGTCATCTCAGTCTTCTCACATACATAGTCGACATGGCTGTTGTAATTTAATTGATCATCGACCAATCCTAGGTGCTTCATCGCACGCATCGATGGGATGGATTTCCCCTCGACGCTGATCACGAAACGTTGGATTTTTTACGATTGCTGACCAGCATTACCTCCGTCTTATGGCGAGCCAGCAGCAACTTGACGCCAGGCATCCAGATTCTCACGATAACTGTTGTCTCTGCCGTCAACATCTCCACCTCCTCAATGGTATAGCCAGTTATCATCAGCACAACGTCATCTGCAAAGCCCACGATCTCGACTCCCCTGGGCAAATGCAGAGTTAACACTCCATTGTACACTATATTCCAGAGCGTTGGACCAAGTATAGAGCCCTGACAGCACTGCCGAGATAGCGATCTAACGGAAAAGGCGAGGCATTCGATACTGTGCGTTAGTGACACTTGACGTGAAGAACGCATTCAACAGCGCAAGCTGGGATGCCATCGCGCTCTCGTTACACCGGCTTAGCCTACCGGTGGGTCTGTACCGGATCCTGGAAAGTTACTTCCAAAACCGCGTACTGCTATAAAAAACCGATGCCGGTCAGAAAAGGGTTCCGATTACCGCCGGAGTCCCGTAGGGCTCGATCCTAGGCCCGGTGCTATGGAACCTCATGTATGACGGGGTTCTGAGATTGAAGTTCCCTCCTGGGTCAAGATCGTCGGCTTTGCTGACGACGTAACCTTGGAGGTCTACGGGGAGTCAATCCCTGAAGTAGAACTAACCGCAGAACACGCGATCAACACGGTGGAGGAAAGGATGAGCGCGAGAGGCCTGGAGCTCGCTCATCATAAGACGGAGGTAGTTATCGTCAACAACCGCAAGTCGACACAACATGCAGTTATCCATGTGGGAGAAGTCGCGATCACTTCACAGCGAAGTCTGAAGTCTCTCGGAGTCATTATAGACGACAAGCTGACCTGCGGCAGCCATGTCGACTATACATGCAAGAGAGCGTCGACTGCTGTTGCGGCTCTATCGAGGATGATGTCCAACAGCTCAAAGTTGTGCGCCAGTTGACGTAGGTTACTGGCAGGCGTTGCCGTATCTATCCTCAGGTACGGCGGCCCGTCATGGTCAAGAGCACTGAGGGTAACCAGTTACCTACAGAAACTGGAGAGCACCTACCGCGTGAGTGATATCTGCCTACCGCACGGTATCACACGATGCATCCTGCGTGATAGCGAGCATGATGCCAGTCGGGCTGGTCATTCGGGAAGATGAGGAGTGCTTCGAGCTACGTGGAAATAGAGGAGCCCGCGAGCGCACCAGGGTGACCTCGGTCGCCAGATGGCAGCGTGAGTGGGACAACTCCTCGAAAGGTAGGTGGACCCACCGGCTGATAGCTAGCATATAGAGCTGGGTGGGAAGACCCGATAAGGAAGTTCACTTCCACCTGACACGATTCCTGTCAGGCCATGGCTGTTTCCGACAGTACCTCCACAGGTTCGGGCACGCGGAGGTCCCAGTCTGCCCGGACTGCCCAGGTGTAGACGAAACTGCCGAACACATACTGTTCGTATGTCATCGGTTCGACGTCGAAAGAAGAGCAATGCTTGACGTCTGTGGCTGTGACACAACCCCTGATACCCTTATTCAGCGGATGTGTCAATCGGTGGAGAAGTGGAACGCAGTCTCAGCTGCTACCATCCAGATTGCCAGTAGGCTACAGGTAATCTGGCGAACCGAGCAACAGACAACGGGCACGGCTAACTAGTGATTGGTTAGCTGGAGCGAAAAAGGCCAAGCGCAAAAAAGAGAGTGAATAGTCTGTTCATGCCGAGGCAGGCTGGCGCAGCGAATGGCAACCGCGTAAGGGGTAAACCCAGCCACCCCGAAGCAAGACAGAAGAGTGAGTGTATAGGCGTATAAGTGGACTGCCTCATGCCAAGACGGGAGGGTCGTAGCGTAGTATGTTGGGACTTAGCTATCGATGCCTCATGGCGTGGCAGAGGAGTGAAAGGATGAGCATCCAAGTCAGTCTCACACGGCATGTTAACGGTGAGCACAAAAGTCAGCCTCACATGGTATGGTAGAGGCTAGCACAAAAGTAAGCTTAACAAGGAATGAAAAAGGTGAGCACACAAGTCAGCCTCGCAAGGAACGAAAAAGGTGAGCACAAAAGTCAGCCTCATGTGGGAGTGTTTGAGAGTGAAGTCAGCCTGTTGAGAACGACCCTTTCCAGAAGTTTACCAAGAGTATCCAGCAACACCAGCTTCTAGATCCTCCATCTATCCGGGAAGTAGGCTTCATCCAGGCATTTCTGTAGAACTATGCTGAACAGGGCCGAAAACGCTAGGAACGCGGTTTTCAGTACTACGTTGCAGATATCATTCGGACCAGGAGCTTTCTTCGCTTTAAACCCTTTTGTCATTATAAGGAGCACGTCTTTGTAGAGTAGATTGTCACCGGCATTTCCACCGTCTGCATCAACGTACGATGTAAGCGGCCATGCGGTTGAGTCATACTTCGGGAAAAGACGCTCCACGATAATCTTCGTTTTGTCAGTCCACATTTCAACTTGGCGTCGATGGACCTTTGATCCTGGCCAACACGGCACGGTAAGCATTACCATGGGGTTAGCGTCTACTTCTCCGCACAGCTACTTGTAGCAGGTGGACTTGATTAGCACTATCTCGCATTCAAAAGTGGCCCTTCCCGAATGTCACCATACACTCTTCTCTGACTGCCTCAGATCTTGCTATCTGAACGCGTCTTCCGGCTTTTAAGCATACAACCCGGAGGATTTCGTTTGGTGCGAAGTGCTTCCACTCTGCTGTCTAGCGTAAGGGAGCACAACAGCTACATACGAATACACCATTGATCCTGGCGATCACGAAGCCTTCGCGTGTGCTATCTACCACCTCTTGGATAGAGAAACCGCCCATTACGTGGATTGCCGCCATCCCTGCACTAACTACCACCCAGTTACCGTTATTGGGAGGAATAGGATACGGTTCTGCAATAATCACAACGTTGCGCTTCGTTTCTGTTGTTGACTGCCATAACAGTGTGCAATGTCGCAATGATTTAGATTAAACTGGGTTACGTATTCTGGGCATAAAAAGCCTCCCGTCATGTGGTCGTTTCCGACCTCATTTGTGTACTTCGGTTGCTTTGTGCAGTTTCTAGTAATGTGTATCTTCTCCTCACATTTTCTGCACATATCAGATCTGTCCGGGCCTTTACAGTTTCTTGGCTGATGGCCGAAAACCTGAAACACCTCTCCGTATGTTTAGTGGCTCTAGGGATCTATCGTAACGAGCACACCAACCATCCGACTTTGATCTTACCTGGCTAGCGATAAGCGTATCACTGCTGTCTGTGTGCCACTATACGCCTTCCTCAACCTGTTTGACATCTACTCTTTCTCTAGGTTACATTGCTCTATTAGTGCGCTGCTCACTTCGTCTTCCGTTGTGATCCCGACCAGATTACTGCACTCGACCACCGCTTCTTAAGCTAAAGCTGACACGTTCGCTTCTCCTTCCACCGCTTCTGCTACGTGTTCCCGATAGGTCGAGCTCTTGATCAGCTCGAACAGCATCTCACCTTTCTGAGTGCGCCTGGTTCTTATAACATTCTCCATCTGCTCCTTCAGCTTGGGATCCTCTCTCTCCCCCCCCCCCTCACCCTCAAAAGGGTGAGAGAGGATTCCAAGCTGAAGGACCTCAAAAGTGTGTGTGTTTTCAAATCTCACTCACTTTTCTCAGAGATGGCCGAACCGAATCGCTCAAACTTGATTTCAAATGAAAGGTATAACGCTCCTATAAGCTGCTATTGAATTTTTTGTCGATCGGACTTCCGGTTCCAGAGTTACGGGTTGAAGAGTACGGTCACCAAGCAAATTCCCATATAAAATGGTCACACCATGATGTCCAAATGGTGCAAATACATATCAAAAAGGGTGCAAAATAACTCGGATTTGCGGGTCTAGATCACTAATAATCATTCTAAGCAGCTTTGACCACATTGGCCACCTATGACGGTGCTTGATTCCACCAGGTACTTTCCAAGTTCGTAAGTTAATCTCACACCTTTTTCTCAGGGAATTCTAGACCGATTTTTATAAACTTGGTTTCAAATGAAAGATACAATACTCCCATGGACTGTTATTAAATTTCATTCGTATCTGACATTTGGTTCCGGAGTTACAGGTTGTTCATTGCGATCACATAGGAATTTCCCAAATAAACCGGTACAATCGTACTTCAAAGGTTAAAAATCCATTTCTATTTGCAAGCCTAGATAACATCATTTATATTTACAAGACTAGATCACTGATGGCCAATCAAAGATGCTTTGAATATAATGTCCACTATCGACAGTTCCGGAATTTTTGGGTTCTGGACGTATTCCAGAATTAGTCACATCGATTACTCGGTGATGACCAAATCTCAAATGGTGGGTATAATATGCGGTTGGGTGTTGCATACTCCATCAGCCCCCTCTCAGCTTCCCCTCACACCATCTCTCTCTTCGCAAATTCTGTAGCATAAGCACTCAAGTTAAGTAGCAGAATTTTCATAATAACTTGCATCAACTTTAGACAATTCTAATACAGTGAAGATCCATTTTTAACCGCCCTTTGGTGAGTTTTAGGCTGTTAAAACGGGGATATTGACAAAATCGGGACATATATTTTTCTCTCTTTTTAACAAACCGAAGCTCTATTCTTCTTTAGTCCATAGATATAGCTTCATAACCCTTTCCGATTATTTAGTATAAATTTCGCTTATTAGGGTCAGACAGCGCAAAATTTAAAATAAAATTAAAATTTGGATTTTTTCATATTAAGGATCTCTAAGATAAAAAAAATATGCTCAAGAAAAATTTTACTCGAATTCGACTTGGTTCGTCTGCTAGAGCTCATCAAACTACCAACTATCAATTTTCATATGAGGCTGACAAAATCGTGGGCTGATAAAAGCGGGTCTTCACTATAATCTATCAATCGTACAATGTAATGGTACAACAACATGACAACAATATTCCATAAATACCTTCTCGTCTCATTGCGACTGTACTCTCCGCAAAATAGATCTTTGTCACACACGTCCATAGCGAACTAGTCTACTATTGTTCACATTCTTCATTGATGTTCTTTGGGTGTTTCAAACAACTCGAATAATTAAAAATCATATTCGATTTTGTTCTGTTTGCTTTCGTCCATTTCGAGACAGCCATTTTATAAAAGGAGCAAATGAGTTAATTTAACTCTTCAATCTTTTCCTAATACACTAGTTAAAACATTATTTATTACTTGTATGGACTTGTCAGCTTTCAGATTCGTCCAAATCTGAAAAAATCAGATCCGCTCATATTTCGAAATATATACGTTAGTTAATTGTCAGCTAATATTTTTTTTCTGAATTAATACTATCAATGTTAGAAGTATTGATCGAACAGCATCATCTTGAATATAACCAAACATGCTTACCATGTTCTTGAAAAAAATATTTACACAGCTAAACTAAAATGATGAGCAGTCAACCGTTTGGCGAAGCTACAACCTGAACAAAGATTTCACGAACAGTACTACTTTCATTAGTTGATACCTCAAATCAATCGACCTATCAAATGCGTCATTACGAAGCAAATCTACTCTGCAATACAGATATGAAATTAGTTGTTGGTTTGGAAATATAAATGATTTTTTGCTTTCTTATATACATATTAGGAAATAACTTCAAAAATCGACCTGCCATTTGAGTCCCAGAGGGCCAAGTGTCACATACTATTCGATTCAAATCGTCGAGACCGCAAAATGTCTGTGGGTATCAAATAAAGCCTCTCAATTTTCTTAGAGATGGCTGAACCGATTTGCACAAACTTAGTTTCAAATGAACGGTTCTAACGCTCCCACAAGCTGCTATTGTATTTTTTGTTGATCCTACTTCCGATTCCGGAATTATGTGCTGAAGACTGCAGCCACATAGCAAATTCCTATCCTATTGCAACATGAAGATGTCCAAATGATGCAATACATGTTGAAACGGATTCAACATTACTTGGATTAGTGGGCCTAGATCCCTAAAGACCAATCAAAGTAGTTTTGGCCATATTGGCCACCACTTAAGGGGTGGAAATGGCGTTCCAAACTCCGCACATAGGGTTAGAGATTTCTCTAAATAGATTTCTCCAACCCGACAAAGAGGCGAATGACCCTAAGGTTAAAACCTTTATAATCAATACAAAAAAAATATTGGCCACCTATGACGGTTCTTGATACTCTCGAGTAACTATCAAAGTTCGTATGATAATATCATACCTATTTCTCAGCAAATTCTTAACTGATTTATACAAACTTGATTTCAAATGATAAATACAATACACCCATTGACTGCTATTGAATTTCATTCAGATCTGACTTTTGATTCCGGAGTTACTACGGTTACATAGGAATTTAAACCGAACTAAGGTAACCGGGCATATTCCAGAATTAAAGTCACATCGGGTTCGGTGATGACTGAATCCAATTTAACCAACTAGGCCTCTCTCGCATCCTCTTTTACAGGTAAAATTCATTTCCCCTCCCACTGCATTCCAAAATATGTTAAACCGAAGACAACATTTAATTCATGCTGATTTATCCACTTAAATATTACATTTTTTGTGCCAAATATATTGAATATAACTTGCTATTGGATAAATGAGAAAGGCACAATTACACCATTAGGTGGATTAAAACGGGGGTGGCATTCCGCATCTCGATTCGAGTGACTCGATTCGAAACGTTTTGAAGTCGTTTCGACTAAATTGCGGCATTACGTATCGCATTCGACCAAGCGTTCGAGCTTGTTAGATTGCGGTACTAGATTTCGACTGCCTGTTCGAGCGCAAACTGTCAAATAAGAGTATACACTGAGAAAAAATATTTTTAATTCTGCTACGAATAAGTTTCATAAAACCAACTTTGGTAAAATATAGGAATTGTTTAAATTTTAGTTTTTAGTTGCTTGTTATCGAAATATATTTGGATAAGTTTCGCAAATATAACATTTTTTTCTAGTACAGGGGTGAGCTCTTTGAAATAAAATCGATGTTGTCAAACATAGATCCAAAAAGATCCGATGTAATACGGAAATACGATTTTTTTCCTTTTATGTACGAAAAATAAATTCACCCTTTCCAAAAATATTTATACTATATAAAACAATTGACAAAAGAACGAATCATTTCGTTTCATTGACGAAAAATAGTTTAGACATCGATGATAACTTTTATGCACCGTTTGGGCCAATCAACGTCAGATTTACAAATAAAATTTTAGTTCATTCCAATTTTTTTTCTTGCATTCTTCAACTAAAAGTATTTGACAGGTATTTTTGTTATTGCTGAATATAATATTTACTTCAAGGTATGAGCTTTCAACTTTTGAAGTTAGAAAAATTTAACATTTTTCAATCGCTAATAGCTCGTAAAGTATTTGATGCATGGAAAAATTATTAAATATAAAAAGTTGCATTTTCGCATGAGCTTACCGGAAAAATTGAGAATTTTTTTAAAGTTGAATCAAATTTTTTGCTTATTTAAAAAAAAAATAAAAATCATGTTAGAAATATTGTGTAAAAATTTTGCAGTGGATCTCAAAATGTTTGACGAGATATTACAAATATAACATTAAAAAGGACAATTTCATATTAAACGTCATGTTATGGGCCAGCTTTAATTAAAATATCTCGTAAAGTAATAAGGTTCTCAATATAATTATAAATGTTTTCATTGAATAAAAAACTTATTAGTCCAAGCTTGTTTTTTCGATATGTTTCTATCATTTGTAGAATTCATAACATAAATACCAAAAAAACTATATCAGATTTTTATTGGTAGGTTCATTCGAAAACACACTTTTTATTATTATTCAATTTTTCGTACAACTATGAGTTTCCGAGTTATCAGTGGTTGAAAAATGGTCCAATTCATAAAATTCAAAAACTCATGTCTTGAAAAAAATCTATCGTATTCAACCAAAACAAAAAATAGATGTCAATTATTTTGTGCTAAGAATGCAAGAATTTTTTTTGGTAGGAATTAAAATTGTGGTTGTAAATTTGACATGGACTAACTCGTACATTAAATATGTACAACTACTCAACTTTTCGTTCAACAAGATGCCATTAGACGAAACGAACTATTTACAATGCACGAAAATGCTTCATTGCAGAAAACGTGTAATGATTTTGTTCATCGTATGATAATTTTAATTCCACCTAAGAATTTTTTCAGTGTAAACAAAACTGCAGTTTGTTTTGTTTTTTTCCGATGAGCGTCAAATTCACAGAATATAAATAGTGATAGTGGTAAATAAATTGACCCAAGCATAGAGTTCTAGGCAAACCATTTTACACACACCACTTGAGTGGTTTGTTTTCCTCCAGCTGTCATATGTAAAACTGTCAGCCAATTTAATAATTTGAAATAGCTCGCATAAAGTATTTATAATGGTGCTGAAATGCTATTTGTCGCTGTAAAAGTCATTTCGAAGACGTACAATGTCGGTTGGTCAAGTTCCATCATGAAAATAATCTGACTGAAAAGTTATTTTCAATTTGTTTTTCTCCACCTATGACAGGTGGAGGAAAACAAATCGTCGAACACACTAATACAGTTATAGATTGTAAAGTACTCTATGTTCATAATTTGTTCACGTCACTCTCCCTCACCACCTTTTTCAATGCTTGGGCATTATTTTAGTTTGATATAACTGTATTCTTGAACTTCTTACCACAAAATTTCAATATATCTCGCTGTTTAAGTTGATGCACCGAAACATCAAAATGCATAACTGGTAGTGTGTCTTATTCGGACCACAGTCGAATGATGGAATGTATTATCTGCAGAATGAGTTATTCACAATTATTCTTAGATTAAATAAAATATTTAATATCTAAATAATTGTTTAAAACAACACAACTTCGAAACCGTTTTTCTCAAATCTTTTGGAAAATAATCATAGCGAGCACTACCCTTTTCAATAAAAAATGCCTAATTTTGCATTGAAATTTTGGTTTTCAGGGTTTTTTCAGGAAACTGGTAGCTTCCAAAAGCAACAATTTTTTTCAGCAATTGATGACGCAAAAATTTAAAAACTAGTTCGTTAAAATAGCCATTTTTTAGTTGAAATAGTCAAGACAAAAATGCGTTTTCGTGTTTGCGGGGTTGGCCGTGTACTTGTTAGTTAATTATTCTGTTATAGTACACAACTAGAGAAAATGAAGTGTTTCCAAAAATTGTAGATGGCATAATTTTCAATTGGTTGATGCATTCAAATTTGTTAGTAATTCAATTTGATTCAAATTTCTTTGCTATATAAGATAATATTCTGTATTTTCATGCATTTAATACAAATGACGATATAACACCTAATTCTGTTGGTGTATAAAACGTACATTATGGCATTGAATTCAAGGTTATATTGTGATATTGAAAACAATTGAGGTATAGTCGGGAACAAATGCATCAATTAGAATATAAAATTGTTTAAATCACCACTTTGAAATCAAGAATGATTGTGATTCTATACATCTATTAAATAGCGATTGGACAAGTCAAGGTGTCTTCACTTTATTCCATCGATTTGTTTTAACACTTTTTATTATTACTTGGTGTAAGATAATTTATTATCAATATTTAGTATTACTTTTTAAAAAAAGGATGTTCCTGATGGTGAAAATATATATAACATAAAGTAACTCAAAGTACGTGGGAGCTTTTTACACCTTTTGGTAATTTTATATCCTCTAAGTATTCCGAAATAAAAACACAAATCATAATCTCGAACGACAGTCGACAGAAATAAAACTATCGAGCAAATACGTTCGACTCGAGTCGCTTTCGAGTTCGATTACTATGGTTCCATAATGCCAACACTTCTCGATAATCTAGTACTTCTTCGAGCTAACTCGAACAAAAATTTACTTTCGAGCTCGGTTCGAAATACATAATGCGAAACCAGGTCGAGTCGATAGAATTTTGATCGAATCGAGATGCGTAATGCCACCCCGGGTTTAAGTCTAACAAATCATATTCAATATATTGATTGTTCTCGTTGTATTGATTACTTTCATATTTTTAGTAACAGCAGTAGTAGTGAGTGGTACATGTCCATAATAATAATATTATAATTTCAGAATGTAAAAAACGACCGTATGGATTTTAGTGGATTTCGACTTTTGTAGTCTAGAAATAAGAACGGCTATTGTATACTGTCCGACGTTTCGGTCACTGGTTTTGGCCTTTTTCAAGGGAAAATATAATGTGTATTAATATGTTTAATTTTTCATGTGACATCGTATTAGTTAACTCACTATGTTATCGTTCTTCGTCAAAACATCGCTGACATACGATGTTTTGACGAAGAATGATAGCATAGTAAGTTCACTAGTACGATGTTACAGGCAAAATTATACATATTAATACACATTACAGTTTCACTTGAAAAAAGCTAAAACCAGTGGCTGAAACGTCGGGCAGTATACAACAGTCGTTCTTATTTCTAGACCATAAAAGCCGTAAATCCACTAAGAATTACAATTTCATTTACCGGAATTTTTGGCTTCTGTAGTCTGTTTAGTTCGAGCAACTGATTTGTACTACCATATGAATCAATGTTAGATGAACGGGCCGCAGAAGCTGAGGATCTAGTAAGCCTTCATCCTGACTTTCCGCCTTTCGTTAAATTGAATTTTTATTTCAAATATCGGGTTTAGCTTGAATAAAGAAACAACGAATAATAAAATCGTTCATATGCCGCTTCATTCAATTAACAATAAGTAACGCAGCCACTCGACTGTGCGTAGTGCATTTTTTACAAATTGAGAATTTCTGAAAACAAACGATAACTATATCGAATTCGCGGCAGCCGGCTGCCCAGTAGTTTATTGCTGGTATAATAACACCTATTAGATTTGCATAGGACATCAAGGTTTATCATGGTGAATCTAGGTTTGTGTAACTCTTTACCCCATCCTACTAACTAAATTTCCTTCCCGTGGCAAATGTGGAGATACAGAAATATACATATTCTCTACAGCAGCGTTTCTTACACTAACTTTTTATTCCCCGATGGCTGTAAGGACATTTGCATTTCAAAGTATAGAACTCCTGAAACGAGCACATTGAGAATAGATAGCTACTCTCAAGCTCCATTCGTTGATTCTCCACAGGTGCAATCACGGAGTAGCAATTACTAATTGTATGGTTAGAATGCTCATGTTCCTGCTCTAGTTGACGAAATGCAAAATCTTCCGTTTTAGTGGTTCGCCTACGAGAGCACGCTGAATATAACAAAAAATGTTGAAATAGACGGTAAACAGTTTCTTATCGCTATATTCACAACTTTCCCTCGAAAACTGCGAGCAGAAATCAATCGTTAACAATGATTCAATGAGGAATATTCTTTTCCACATAGCTCTTCGTAAAAGAGGTTCTCTTCCACACGCACACAGGAAAAGTGTTTTGGGTAATCCGAAATGCAGGCAATTTTCAATGTGGTAGGTTGTCCGGTATAGGTAAAGGCAAGTAATGAGAACGAAATTGAAACTTTTTGCCTGCTTCAAAATAGTTTATTATATCATAGCTTTCAATGTATCTAACGACAATTCAAATTAATCTCAACAGTAACTATATTAGCAGGCTCAAACCCATTGCATTTCCTATTGTGTATGTTGCAGTATCCCCTCGTCGGCATTACCTCATTCACTCAATGAAGCAATAAATTCTACAGAATGTACAACCAAATTCATCTAGCCAAAGAGCTCCCATTTCCGTGCCATCCCTTTTTCAGCAATGATCACGTTTTATGATGGAAACTATTCAAAGCTGGGCACAATTTTTGCGCATGCTGCTAGTTAGCGCCACTTGGTTGCGGGAACCCCAAAGTGGCACACGTTACCGACTCTCGATTTCATCGCCTTAACTTCCAAAGCATGACTATGAATGAGTTGGCAAAATTTCGCTCGAATAGCATTGACTTCTCCCGAGCCTTGCTTGGTGTGATTTATTACCTTAGCATGGTGTTTGGTTTCGAAGAAAAAAATGCCGAACCATAGCGCGGGTGGCACCAGAACTCAAAAGTGGCGGGCTTCGTTTAGACGGTGTGGTGCAAAGTAGACGCGAGCGTTTATTGGCTACAAATTTGTTTCGAAAGTAGGTCATCTGAGGTAGTTTGTTCGAAATCATGCTCGTTATTAATCAGGATAGAGCATCGCTCGATGTGTGCTTCATTGCATGGGATAACACTTTTGATGGACGAACCGTAAGGATCAATCCTGGAAATAGATGCAAAAGTACCGAAAAAGCATTACCGTCAAATTTAGGCAAAGCATAAAAATGAGATTGTCACAATAGACAACATCTACGGCGACATTTCTAGCAATGTTCATTTCTTGCTGTAAAATTACAAGAATGGCTCAATTTAACTATTTAAGTTGCGTACTGAGGTTAACAGCAATTCTCTACGAGAAAATAACACAGATAGCGTAGCCACAGCTACGACTGAGATTGTATCAAAACGGAATGCATGATTTCCATGTCCTCCGGCACGAAACACGGCCCGATAATTCCCTCGAATCAGCTAAACTGTCCATCCCAGCCCTGGCCCTGGGAAGGTGTTTTTCGCGGGAGTAATCAGCAACGCTGCAGGAAACTGACCTCGATGCACTCGGCGAAGATCTCACGTCTCATCTCATCAATTAAGTAGGTACAGGTATTCCTCTTTACCCGGTTCGCCACGGTGTGCAGTATGTATGCTGATGAGGCAGACGACGCTGAGTGCCTTCCTGTCTAGCCGACCCACACCATCGGGGGGGGGGATAGAGCATTTGCTATCTGACAGGTCTGCTGTCTAATTAGGTAATTTGATGGATACCATGGACGTGCTGCGCTGCCGTGACGAGGAACGATTTTTTTTGTTTTTGTAGGCTTTAGAAAATAATTGTAATATAAGTTCATCTTTTCTATCTGTGTAGATAAATAACGATAAGTACAAGTTTTCCGATCTGTTTACGTAGACTTTTATTTTTTGTTATTCTCGTATAACTAATTATAAATGGGATTTAAAGAGAGTTGTATTCAAAATATCGGTCTATTCAGTATTTATGCAGACACTTCAAAGCTAGTACACTATTGAGATAACTACTCGTTAAGCGACCACTCAACCCAGAACCCACGATTTATTTTTGGACAACCTCACACGGTGTTGTTTCTTGCGCATATTTTGATATAGTTTTGATCTAGGAATAATACAAAATGACAGTTCCATAGACGATCGCCCGAAATTCCTCTCGACGGAAGATTTTGGCTGTGAAATCATCTGAGACACCACTAGTTACCAAACAGAGGTTTAAGCAGAAGTGTAGTTAAACTTCTATAACAAAGTGTTTACTCGAGCTAATCAGTTTCTCTTGCAATCATTTACATTGAAATTTTACGTCTTGACCCTACGCAACTCCGTGCAAACCGGTTCTACTATATTTATCTTAGAAAATATTCGGAGTTAAACTTTGATACTTTGCGATAATACTCTTAGGTGATACGGCTATTATTTACAAAAAAATCGACAGTATTATTTTTGTAATTGTTTCTTATAATTTAACAATTTTGAATGTATCAGTAAGGCTCAAAAAGTGTTTAGCGATTTTGCATTGTTGATGTAGATCGCACTTCGGCCAAAATTTGAACTAGTTATAGCAATATATCTTTTTACATGTGACTAACCTTCAAAAGAAGTATTCCGCTACACAAACGTTGGAAAGCACCTTAAATTGGTATTAATTGATTTTATCAATCATAGACAAAAAACCAATGTGAAAAACATTTCTTTAATATTTAAAAAGCTTGAAATAAATCTGAACGCTAATTTTTAATTGAACATTATAATGTTCTTTTTGCTAATTTCACATTTCCCGCGAATAATAAAAAAAATAAAAGTCTGCGTAGACTTTTGGCGTGGGGGGATTGGTAAAAGTCTACTAAGGTCTACTAGGGGGGGGTTAAAAATTCTCAAATTTCGGTCTACGTGATTTATGAACGGTCCCCTAGAGGACTGATCCTTTTCAAACTTTCAGACAGTAAAATATAACCCTTTAGTATGTATTCTGTTATAATCTTGTTATTTCATTCTGATCGGGAAGCTATTTTTTATTCAAGACAAGTATTTATTCTTCAAAAAAAAAACGTCAACGAATATTGGAGGAGGCGCCCTGGTCAGCCGCACGACGTAACTTAGTCGCGATGCTCTCACAAGAGCGCTGGACGACACTGACGTCCATCTTTCGGATACAATTCCGAATCCTGGTGGTCAACTGCTTGCGTATCCTTGGCCCGCCAATTATTTTTGTACACTAGGACACTGAGAGAGCCGAAAAAATACTCAGTGGGACGGCACTGGTGCAAGTTGGTTGGGTTTCTTTTTCTGCTCAAGAGTGTCTTCTTGGCGTAATGGAAAGACGCCTTGTCCAGCCAGAAGACGTGCTTCCCATCCGCATGATACTCCTTTAAAAACAGCAGAAAAAATTTCTTGACACTCCTCTTGGTACACTAGTTGATTAATAGCCAGACCGCTAGGCTTGAACCACTGCTTTGAAATCCCTCTGTCCGATATTGCTATGTACAGCATAACTTTTTTTCAAATTTATGCTTAAACTCATATTTTACTTCGGGGTATGTGGCCGACTTGTCGCTGGAATAGTATCTGTCATTTCCTGGATTGTGGATCTTCGAGACAGGAAAGTAACTTTCGTCGTCCAGCAGAAAATACGTCCCGCGGTAGTTCTTCGTCATCCACCGGGACTGTGATTTCACGATCGCTATCTCGTCCGTGTACTCGGGGGACCGAGTCTTCTTCCGACAGATGATGTCCTCCATCCTGAGGCTTCGGTGAATCAAGGTGTGGGAGCAGTGATTTTTTCGGCCGGTGTCACGCAAACTCGTTCCGTCCTTGTTATCGAACAGCTTTTTCGACGCTTCCTTCTTCTTCTTCTTTATCACTATATTCGCCGGACAGCCGCTACCGACCTTCCGCTCCACGTTCAGGGATGCCAGGATCCGGTAAATTGTACTCACGGGCACGTTTTCGTATCGAAAATGGTCCACCGTAATTTTTTTTTTCACGATGACCATGCGTTTCGTAAAACCTTACAGTACGCTCGCGGAGTGCTTGCACTTTCGACGCCATCTTCGATTGAACTGACAGTACCCGAGCGAAAAAAAAACATGCCACCCATTTCTAGGAATTCCAAGGAGCAATTCTCCTGGAGAGAAAAAAATTACACTGTTTACTTTAATTACAGAAAGGTAGTGCAATCATTTTCATTTTTCATTGAACACCCATTATTGTCCCAAATCACTGTAGAGTAGAATGGGGTCAAATAGGTATGGGGGTACAATGGGTATAGGGCATTATCTTTGCTATGTTCTTGCAGAGATCGCTCGTGTTGCGTGAATTAGATGCACGGTAGAGAACATCGTTGACGACTGTCATTTCTGCTGTTACCGTGAATAAGCTCAAATAGTTACGGCGTCGCTTATGTTTTTGCGTGCTGTTCTGCGAAAACGCATTGTCTTCCGTCCTCAGTACAGTACATTTAGTCAATGTAAAAAAATGCCGAGTCGGTTTTTTCTTACGTAGAAATTAATGCTGAACACAAGTTTTGTATTGCTTTTTCGATATTTTTGGTCTTCAAAAAAATATTGGACATCAACATGAAATATACGCTTGGGGGCACGATAGGTCAGCCGTTTGGGGAAACTATAGGTCACTACTACAATGTAAAATTGAATTATTTTGACAGGAAAATTGTGCGTAATTTCGTACGAAAAACGCCAAAACGAAGTGAAAAGGACATAAAGGACGCAGTTGCATCTGTATTCACCCTCTAAACAATTCAAGTGTCCGTTCGAAACATGACGTGCTCGTGTGAAAGCAAGGAGCTCGTTATCTATGAAAGTGCGTCAGATATTTCGCGTGAGTTAACAATATAATAATTTAAGGTGTTATTGAAGTAGATAATCGAAAATACATGATCCAAAAAGAGAAGGAAAATGAACGCAAATAAAATAGTCAGAAGCGCAAACCGTCCTACAGCTAACCAACCGCCTGAGTTGGAATTCACAATTTCCATTCCACACTCTAGCGACGACGAGGACACCGAAGAAGTCATTCACAAGTACAAAACCAGACGCAGCTGCTGAAAAATTAATTTTTTCACCATTTTCTTCCGCGGTTTCATGATTTTTCACTTCATTTGCCACTCATATTCTTACCTGAATGACGTCAATGGATTCCCTTTATTATCTGTCTTACTAATATTTAAATCTAATCTGCAGTATGCATACTGTTCAAATACAAATTGACTCGCTGATTTTCTAGGCGTTTACATTGTTTTATTTAACCTCTAATTTTAAAAACATCTAAAAAAATAACTTTGCCTTATTGGATTTAGCTTGACAAATATTTAGTCATTAATTGAAGCTGTAGTTGCGCTGGTTCACGCTTCCTTGAAAATACGACTAGCTCAGTTTTCTCCGTGGAGAACTCGATACCTAGCTGGAGGGCCCAAGCAGACAAATTGTCCAAGGTATCTTGCAATGGTCCTTGCAGATCGACGACTTTGGGACCTGTAATAGAGACCAAACCGTCATCTGCAAGCTGCCTTAGCGTGCAGGAATTGACAAGACATTCGTCAATGTCATTCACGTAAAAGTTATAGAGAAGGGAGCTTAGACATGAGCCCTGGGGAAGACCCATGTAGCTAATTCGTGATGTCGATAAATCACCATGCGAAAAATGCATATGTTTTTCAGACAGCAAGTTTAGCAAAAAGTTGTTTAGAGTCGGTGAAAGACCATGCTGGTGCAGCTTCTTAGAAAGAATTTTGATAGAAACTGAATCAAAAGCCCCCTTTATATCTAGGAAAACTGATGCCATCTGCTCTTTGCTAGCATAAGCCATTTGAATTTCTGTTGAGAGCAACGCAAGACAATCGTTCGTGCCTTTGCCTTTGTGGAAACCAAATTGTGTATCTGACAGTAAGCCATTTGCTTCAACCCAATTATCGAAGCGAAACAAGATCATTTTCTCGAACAACTTTCGGATACAGGACAGCATCGCAATCGGTCGATACGAGTTGTGGTCGGAGGCTGGTTTTCCTGGTTTTTGAATGGCGATGACCTTCACTTGCCTCCAGTCATGAGGGACAATATTACCCTCAAGAAACTTATTAAATAAATTCAACAAGCGTCTCTTGGCAGAGTCTGGCAGATTCTTTAACAAGTTAAATTTGATTCTGTCTGGCCCTGGGGCTTTATTGTAACATGATAAGAGAGCAAGTGAGAACTCCACCATCGAAAACGGTGTTTCGTTCGCGTTATTGTGAGGGGACGCGGCGCGGTAGATCTTCTGTGCCGGGGCGGAATCCGGACAAACCTTCTTGGCGAAATCGAATATCCAACAGTTTGAATATTCCACGCTCTCATTAGTACTGTTTCGGTTTCGTAAGCGCCGGGCCGTACTCCAAAGAGTGCTCATCGATGTTTCTCTCGTTAGTCCGTCGACGAACCGGCGCCAGTAGCTACGTTTTTTGGCTTTTATCAAACTCTTCATGCGCGTTTCCGTCATCGCGTACTGTCGGTAGCTAGCTGGCAGCCCGTCGTCCCGGAAGGTCTTATACGCAGCGGCCTTCTCCGCGTACACGTCTGAGCACTCTTTGTCCCACCATGGATTGGGAGGACGCCCGCGTGAATTCGCGTCTGGTACGCGTTTAGTCTGAGCTTGAATCGCGGTATCG